>NW_012106975.1:1655293-1718890 GCF_000951045.1 Mandrillus leucophaeus | reverse complement strand
TAGCCGGGTGTGGTGGCGCATGCCTGTAATCCCAGCTACTTGGGAGACTGAGGCAGGAGAATTGCTTGAACCCAGCAGGTGGAGGTTGCAGTGAGCCAAGATTGTGCCATTGCATCGCGGACTGGGCAACAAGAGAGAAACCACATCTCAAAAAAAAAAAAAAAAAAAGAAAAAGAAAAAAGAAAAGAATAGAAGAAGAAAATAGCATCAGATGCCTGTTATGAATTAACATTAATTGAGTTTTATCTCTTGCCACTCTTGTGTTTAAGATATGTACCTGATTCTAAAGTTTTCCTGAAAAAAAAAATGTACAAACAGACAAGGAAATTCTGAAAAGGAGAATTGCTGAGGGAAACTTGATCTATCAGAGGACAAAATGCGAGTAATAACAGTATTTGCCTCTTGTCATGAGGCTTAAAAGGTATTATTTATTTAAAATTATTAGGACATCTGCCACAGACAAATGTTTAATGCATTTTTAACTGCTAGTCTTACTTCCCTGATTTGGATATTCATTTTATTTCATAAACATTAATTGTGTGTGGTGAGGTATGGCTGTGGTCAGTCATGGTGGAGGAAAAGGAGAGTAAGATGCAGCTTCTGGAGTATATACTGTGATATCTCTTAAATCTTCAATAAAGATAAATATAAATGAAGCAGAGTGGCAACACTTTGGTGAACAGTTTTGCATTTTCTACTCACATACCCTTCTTCCCAGAAATTTCACTTCTTAGTGAAATACAAGGGAGTCATTCCTACATATGTACAAGGAGACAAAAAGGTTCACTGCAGCACTGTCTATAATTGTAAAATATCAAGACTACCTAAATGTCCATCAAATAAGAAGAGGTAAAGAAATTTTAATGTCTTTATACTGTAGAATAAAATTGGGCAGTTCAGAAGAACAAAGTAGAGCTGTGTATAAACATAAATCTCAAAAACAGCATTGAGCAAAAGAGTTGCAGAACTATAGATATCATCTGACACTATTCGTATAAAGTTGGAAGACATGCAAAAGAATACATGCATTATTTATGGATACACAGGTAGTAATAGTGTAAGACATTCATAGAATGAAAACTACAAATTTGGGATAATGATAACCTCTTTAGAAGAAAGAAAGGGAATAGGATTCCAGAACATTCCTTGGGGAGATCCATTGTACTTGTAATGTTTTATTTAAAAAGAAAAAAAAAAAAAGAGAAAAAATATTAAGATTTTATAAATCTGAAAGGAGAATACATGAGTATTCATATTAGTCTCTTTATCTTATGTTTGAAATATTGCACGCAAATCAAGATGAGTATATGAACATGTTGTGAAAACAGCAAAGAGAGAGAAAGAACCAGGCTTCTGGAGTCAGAGGGGCATGAATTTGTTCTGTCTCTGCTTCTTCCTGATTCTGGCTTTGGGAGAGCTGCTTTACCTCTCTGAGCTTATTACCTCATCTATAAAATGGGGATAATAATGTCTTCATCCCAGTTTCTTGTGAGGAATAAATAGGTTATCCAAAATGCCTTTGTGTTAGTCTGTTTTCACACTGCTGATAAAGATACACCCGAGAGTGGGAAGAAAAAGAGGTTTAATGGATTTACAGTTCTGCATGGCTGGGGAGGCCTCATAATCATGGCGGAAGGCAAAGAGGGGCAAGTCACTCTTACATGCATGGCGGCAGGCAAAGAGAGAGAGATTGTGCAGGAGAACTCCTCTTTATAAAACCATCAGATCTCATGAGACTTATTCACTATCACAAGAACAGTATGTAGGAAAATGCCCACATGATTCAATTATCTCCCACAGGGTTCCTCCCACATACTTGGGAATTATGGGAGTACAAGTCAAGATGAGATTTGGGTGGGGACACAGAGCCAAACTATATCAGTCTTTTGTAGTGTTTAGGATCCAGAAGTGCCAAGCACTGGGAATAAAATGTGAGCAACATGGGCATTGTCCTGCCTGTATATAACTTTAGAGTCTAGCAGAGCAGACAGATGATCAACTAATCACCCAAATAAATGTAAATTTTACCTATTATCGTGTCTTGAAGGACAAGTGCTGTGAATCCCTCTAATAAGGAAGTTCATGTTGGTTGGGAAGTCTTGAAATGCTCCTTGAGAAAAGCCTTGAGACTGGTTTTTTTAAGGAAAAGAGCAGGAACACGGTGAAGAAGGGAGGGCAGGATGGTCCAACCCAAGGGAACAGCCTTGAGATGTAGAAAGGAGCACAGCCAATAGAAGCTGAAGAGAGGCCACTGAAATGGAGCAGAGAGTTCCAGTGGGAGAGTGGTGGTGCCAGATAAGGCTGGAGAAGTGGTACAAGTCAGATCCTACAGAACTCTGTAGTCTCCATTGGGTAATTTGGGGTATATGGAAAGAACCATTGGAAGCCACTGACTATTATAGTAAGCTAAAGTTCCCGAATATCAGTGAGAACAGAAGCAGTGCTTCAAGGACTGTTTGAAAACAGCTTTAAACAATGAGGTATTGTTATGGAGTCCTTGAAAATGATCTGGTGAACTACTGCAGAGCAATCAGAGCTAGTACTGATAGCTTTTCAAAAGAAGATGAGAGTGAAGACGCAGAAACCATATCCACTGGAGTACTGGTCACCCATTGATTATTTTTTGCCAATAACTGTTCACCCTAATGATTCTTTTAAAAATATGAGATCCTGTTGTAGTACAGATTCTAAGTTTATATGGTTATACACAAAGTTAAAGCCTAAAATGGTGAACGAAGGTGAACTTAGTAATATTGGTTGTACATAATGGAATCTTTTAGAATACTGTTAAATTCCTTTTTTAACAGTATACCCCCCAACTGAAGTGCTTAATATGTTAATGTTTTAAGTGTTTTTTGTATATTGATGAATTAAATACTTGTTGAGGGTTTACTATCTCCAAGGCCCCATGTTCTGTATATGGTAAGATCTCCAGGGAGGAGGTCTGCTCAGGGATTAGCTTTCAGGTAAATCATAAAATATTCTCAGTATAAGTGCCTATGTGAAAAATAGGCAATAACAATCAACTACAACACTTTATGGATAAAGCATTTTTGCAAACCTAAAGTATTGTAGAAATATGACATGTTTCTAGGTTTTGCAAGTTTACTTTTGAGAACAGCAGCTTCAAATATTCCTTTTAATTCTTAAAAAGATCTTTAAGGGAGCTTCTGTAATCTTAAAAATTAATTTCAGGAAACCCGAGGTCTGCTCTCTAGCAATAGCAATTTTATGTGTAAGGAGATTAAGTGTAAATACTTGCTTTTGGAGGTATAAATAAAGGAAGCATTTTAATTAATGTTTCTTTATTCGGCAGCTTGGTTCTTTGGTTCTTCGTTTCTTCTTTTGAGCAGTTAGAGAGTCTGTCCTATAATACGTTAGGGGCTTTAACAGTTTTACCTCATACTGAAACTGGCCCTCTTAGGACTTTTGAAGACTATTAGTTTTTAAATTGTGCTTGTTAGTGTAACGTTTGTTTTAAAAACAAGGTTATTTAATATCTTAAGTGACAGTCCATTCTCTGGCAATGAGACACCTGGCTTAGCTCTGTGTGAAATATTTTTACTTTTCCATTTCCTTTGCCACACAAAATATATTGAGTTCTTTAAAGCTAAAGAACATGGTATACCTATTTATGACTCTTGGGAATGTTTAGCATTGGCTGTTAAAAATGAGGAGTACTGTGGTGTGAAGGAAGGAGGTGGTAATGAGGAAATGAATGAAATGTGTCCTGTTCGTTTTTTCAGTAACTTCATGTGATGTTATGTGATGTCATGAAGGATGGCAAAGATATTTTGGAAATTATATAAAGAATATTCATATATAGTAGAATTTTCTATTTGAATAAAATGTGATTGTGTACATTTCTGTAGGTTATGAAGAATATCTTTTAATCTTTGTCATTTTTAAGACAAAACTTACAAATAAAAAAGATGTAAGGCAAGTTAGCAATACTATAGTTGGGTTAAGAAAGATAAAGTTAATATATGTAAATATAAATTGTTAAAAACACGGATTGACAAGAAAAAGACCAAAGTCTTAATGGGCAAAAAGCCAATTCACTCAACAAGACATACATTACTACGTTAAAAAGAATTTAATTTCTCTAGTAATCAAAGAAATATAAGTTTAAAATAAAATACTGTTGTTAAGATTAACAAAATAACACTATATTGTTGAAAAATTGTTGAAAATTGCCTGTGGAATATAGAGGAGCATAATATTAAAGAAAAAAACTTTACAATATGTATGAAAACTCCACTTTGACGACTTTTGAGGAAATAACAAGTATGCACACAAAAAAAGTCTTGCATCAAAGGTATTACCGTTCATGATAATTCATGACTGAAATACCTTTTTATAATAACAAAAATCAGAAGCAATCAAAATGTTTAATCGTGGGGAGAATGTTTGAATAAATTATGAGATATCTGTACTCATTACAGTTTACACTTATGGAGATTAAATTAACTTGAGAAAGTGATTGTTATGATATTAGTGGAGAAAAAGCAGGATGTACAACCTCAGTTATATTTTACAAAGAGAAACAGACGGGCATATAAAAAAGTCTGGAAATATATACATCAAGATGTTAAGAGGGTATTTTGGGCATTAAGATCATGGGTGATTGTTATTTCATTGTTCATGCTTTTCTGTGTGGTCTAATTTTTCTTCAGTTTGCATGTACTACTTTTGTAATCAGAAAGTATGTGAATGTTATGTAAAATCACTTCTAGAGCTATGATCACGCCGCTAAACTCCAGCCTGGGTGACATATTGAGACCACTTCTCAAAAAATAAAATAATGAAATAAAAATAAAATAAAATCCCTTCTATAATGACCTTTCAATGCTAGGGAGTACAGCCTGCACAGGCCTTTGCAGATTTCTATTCACGGAAAGCTGTTTATCATAGGTAAAAATTTAGGTCTTTCAAAGAGTGGGCAACATTTTCCTTTTTGAATGAATCACCTAAGAATAAAGATGATTCTGGTAGAAAGTGTTGACTTCCTGTGTGGAGAGAGAAGACTACATGTAACTTGGTGGTTAGTCATCTTAAAATAAAATATCTGGGACAGACATGGTGACTCATGCCTGTAATTCTTGGGAGGCTGAGGCAGGAGGATTACTTGAGGCTAGGAGTTCAAGACCAGTCTGGGCAACATGACAAAACCTTGTCTCTATAAAAAATATAAATATTAGCTGGGTGTGGTGGTGTGAACCTCTGGTCCTAGCTACTCTGGTGGCTGAGGCAGGAGGATCACCTGAGCTCAGGGGTTCATGGCTGCAGTGAGCTGTGATTGCACCACTGTACTCCAGGCTGAGCAACAGAATAAGACCTTGTCTCCAAAAAAACAAAGGTCTGGAAGAGTTTTAGAAAAGTGTTATATACAGGAAAATTAATTTTAACTTGCTTGACTTTGATAGGCCTAGTATATATCTCTAAAGCAGAACTTGTCAGTATCTTTTAGAGTTCTTTTTTTCTTTTTTCTTTTTCTTTTTTTTTTTTTTTTTTTTTTTTGAGACACAGTTTCGCTCTTGTTGCCCAGGCGGGAATGCAGTGGCGCCATCTCGGCTGACTGCAACCTCTGCTTCCCAGGTTCAAGCGATTCTCCTGCCTCAGCCTCCTGAGTAACTGGGATTACAGGCATGTGCCACCATGCCCGGCTAATTTTGTATTTTTAGTAGAGACAAGGTTTCTCCATGTTGGTCAGGCTGGTCTCGAAACCCTGACCTCAGGTGATCCACCCGCTTCAGTCTCCCAAACTGCTGGGATTACAGGCGTGAACCACCGTGGCTGGCCTAGAATTGTTGATAAAGTAGCGCTTTAGTTGCTGACATTAATGGATTTTAAGGAACTATTAATAACAAGATGTTCAGATGGGGTGTTCTTGTTTTTTCTTCCTTCAGTTCTCTTTACATTGTGAGATAAGAGCCATGCTTGCAGCTTTATAGTGGATTCATTGGCAAGGGCCTACTGGCATCAGGTAGAGTTTGAGATTGTAAAATTAGCAACATAATATTGTCAGTTGTTTCAGTTGCTTGAAGGTTTTTACGGGTCATTTTTGCCTTTAATTCTGGTTTAAAGGAAAAATATTGCCTTGACAATCTTTAATTCTAAATTTGGAAAGGACATAAAGATATTCTTATACTAAAAAGAATGGGCCAGAACAGTTGCTAAGTACCTTCATGTATATTTATGTGTATGTCTGTGTGCGTTTGTGTATTTGACATGTACACATAACTTAATACCATTGCATTGAATCGAAACATTTAAAAAGGCAGTTAACAAGACTGGACCAGCAAAAGGGAAATTCTGAGGTGGAGAGGAGTATGTATTTTAACAATTAAAATTTAGAAAAATAGCAGATATTTTCTTTTCTGTAGAATTGGAACTTTGACAAAGCTTTAAAGCAATACGCCATGAACATACAAGAAATTACCTAATTTCAATATGAAATAGACCTGGAGATGTTTTAGGTTTTCTTAATTTATTTCATTATGGACTGTTTACCATGTGTATTCATGTTGTGAGATAATCAAGAATAAAATAATTGTACACTACAAAGAACAATCATTTTATTTTTCAATGATTTTATCTCATTTTTTATCATTCATCCTCTCAATTTAATTCCTTCTTGAAGGCGTGAGAATTTTTCTTCACTACTAGAGGGTTATTCCAGCCATCTGCACTACAAAGGAGTGGTTTCTCATTCTATTTTAGTAATCTGGGAATGGCAAATATTTAGAGGAACTCTAATACAATGGCAGAAGGAGAAGGAAATTAAAGTTTGGTGAATTATTCTCTTCTCTGCATTAGATTTAAAAGTATTTTTGTCTAGAAATATTGCAAATTTGTAGGTTAATTTAAAGGGACATTTTTCTCTTTGTAACTTTACGAATGAATAGAGAAAAATATTCTCTGTATGCTTCCTTTGTTCCAGTTTTAAATTTTCCTTTATTATATGTTTTACTTTTAGGTCATTTCCCATTTTTCTGACTTGGTTTTACATGGAATTTGACAGAACAAAGAAAGCATTTAATGATGGAGTTATACAAATTCTTTATCTTCTGTGACAGGCTAAACTTACTGGAAATAAATGTTGATGACAATTAAGATTATATTAAATATCTGCAGAGTGTATTTGTATAAATGCTTATAAACTAATATACACTGAAAAAATATTAAAAAGTATTAGAGAAGCTAAAAAAGAAATTTTTGCAAAAGAAATTTTTCAGAGAGGATCTTGAGATCTGTTACATGTAAATTATGATTAGATCAACCTTTAGAATATACATAATCTCCATATAGTGAAGAAACTTATGAGATAGTACTAGTCATAAAAGAAATGCCAGTTCAAATAAGGTAGGAAATAATTTCATGTGTTTTTAACTAACATTTTTTGTATTTAAATATATTAAGGCCCAGTTAGTCTGGGTGTAGGATTTAGAGGGCAATTTGGTAATACAATTTAAGTATCGTAAAAATGTTCATGTTTAACATTTTAACATGTTAAACCCAGTAACCCAGTAATTCCAAGCATAAAAATTAATCCTAAAAAAAAATTTAGAAGAAGTAACAGTACCACCACCACCACCAACGATGTACATATATACAAAGTTTTAAAAGAAACATTTTTTTTTTTAATTTCCACATTTTTCAAAATAAAAATGGCTGGGCACGGTGGCTCACGCCTGTAATTCCAGCACTTTGGGAGGCCGAGGCGGGCTGATCACAAGGTCAGGAGTTCGAGACCAGCCTTTCCAACATGGTAAAGCCCCATTTCTAGTAAAAATACAAAAATTAGCTGGGCGTGGTGGCACACACCTGTAGTCCCAGCTACTTGGGAGGCTGAAGCAGAAGAATTGCTTATACGTGGAAGGCGGAGGTTGCAGCAAGCCAAGATTGTGCCACTGCACTCCAACCTGGCGAAAGAGTGAGACTCTGTCTCAAAATAATAATAAATTAATAAACAAATAAAGATTATACATTGTTTAGAGACAAGCTGTTCAAGAATTTTAAGAAAGAGTTGCACAGGCATAATCATACACAGGTTTGTTAATTATACACATGGTGGTAAGTGTGCTTGCAAAAAGGTCTGTTAAAATATATACTAGACTCTGGAGGTGTACACTGTGTAGTGTTACAATTCTGTACTTAAAACAAGGAAAACTGACAGTATACTGTGTTTGCTCACAAGTAGACAAAATGCAAAATACACCTACCTGTGCGAAAATAGAAGGCATTCCATTTACATTTTATAAGGTGAGAGGGGCTCTGATTGTAAGGAAAGCTACTGGACTGACAGCTCTTTGAAGACCAGGACCCATCTTTTCTTATTCATCTTGGTAGCCTAATAGAGTGCCTGTCCTATAATTGACTCTCAGTAGATAATTACTGTTTGGATCTGTTATTCTCTTTAACCACTGCTGCTGAATAAGGTTCCCAAACTCCTGCCAGATGACTGAATTTGAATCACTTGGGCTCTCTGCCTTGAAATTCTTATCCCTTCACCTGGCCCAGGAACTCTTTTTTTTTTTTTTTTTAACTTTTTTTTTTGAAATAATTTTAAACTTTCAGAAAACTTACATAGAGTTCCTGGGTTCTCAGCTTTTCTTCATGTTAGTATCTTATATAACCATAGAGCACAATTATTAAAACAAGGAAACTAGCATTATTATAATACTTCTATTAATTTAAATTTTGCCTGTTTTTTCACTTATATCCTTTCTCTGGTCCAGATCCAATCCTGGATCCCACACTGTACTAAATTGTTGTGTCTCCTTAGTCTCTTCCAATCTGTTAGTGTGTGATAGTTCTCCAGTCTGGCTTTATCTTTCATGACCCTGGCAATTTTGAAGAGCACTTTTTAGGTTTCTTTTATAAAATGTTCCTCAGCTTGGGTATAGCTTATGTTTTAGATGGAGGCTATGCAGTTTCGGCTATGCATCCTACAGAAGGGATGCTGTATAAGTCTTAATGCATCATATCGGGGGTATATGGTGTCCATATGCCTTATTGGTGATGTTAACGTTGGCCACTTGGTTAAGGTGTCTGCCCCGTTTTTACTCTGTAAAGTTACTATTTTTCCCTTCATGATTAATGAGTATCTTTTGCTCACTGATTTTAGCATCCATTGATGGTTCTTGCCTACAATTATTACTATGGTATTTGTCTAATGACGGCTTTTTATTTTTTATTTATTTATTTTTTATTTTTTTGTGAGACGGAGTCTCGCCCTGTCGCCCAGGCTGGAGTGCAGTGGTGCGATCTCGGCTCACTGCAAGCTCCGCCTCCCGGGTTCACGCCATTCTCCTGCCTCAGCCTCCCGAGTAGCTGGGACTACAGGCGCCCGCCACCACGCCCGGCCAACTTTGTTTTTGTACTTTTAGTAGAGACGGGATTTCACTATGTTAGCCAGGATGGTCTCGATATCCTGACCTCGTGATCCGCCCGCCTCGGCCTCCCAAAATGCTAGGATTACAGGTGTGAGCCACCGCGCCCGGCCTGTCTAATGATGACTTTTAAATTTCTACATTTCTTCTACATTCAGTAATTGGAAAGCTACTGTAAGGAAGAACCATTTCTTCTTCCTCATTTATTTATGTAAGTATGGCCTTATGAATATTTATTTCATTCCATGGGTTATAATCCAATACGATTATTAATTTATATTTTTGCTTAAATTGTTCCATCTTTGTCCATTGGAAGTTCCTTTGAATTGGCTTTTGTGTCCGTTCCACATGTTTTTGAGCACTTCCGTACTTTGAAGTGCCACAAGATATTCCAGGCTCATCTTATATTTTCCCTGCACCCACCCTAGAGCTCCAAGGAGCCCTGATTTCTTTTCTTTTTTTCTTTTTCTTTTTTTTTGAGACAAGATCTCGCTCTGTCACCCAGGCTAGGGTGCAGTGTTGCAATCACAGCTCATTGCAGCCTCCAGCTCCTGGGCTCAAGTGATCCCCCTGCCTCAGCCTCCCCAAGTGTCGTGGTATGCACTACAGCTGCATACCACAATACTTAGCTAATTTCCTAATTTTTGGTAGAGGCAGGGTCTTGATATGTTGCCCGGGCTCCTGATTTCTTTTATTGAAGAATGGTATTTAGAAACCAAGTCTGAGTGCTAGATATGCTTCCTGCTCCTTGGTGTCATTGCTTCTAGGTCCTTTGAGAGGGCAGAGAGAGGAAATATATGTATATGTGCTAACATGTCCATATGTATATATGCATATATATATATATTTGTTTTGTGTGTGTGTGTATACATACAATTTCAAAATTGCTAGCCTGTATCCCTGTGAGAAATAAGTTTACTGACTAGAAGATAATACTTGGGTACAGGTTTTTCTTTCTTTCATGTTATAGTATCGTCAAACACTGTTATCTAAAGTTAATTAGAGTTAGTTATTTCCTTATCCACCCACTTCAGTATGGCTGGGTTATTCACTTTTAATACAGTTGGGATCATTTGTTATTGTTTGTATTCAGCTTTGGGTTCATCCTGGTTTTACTTCTTTGTTTATTTTGTGAGTATGTGAAACATCACAGTGTTAAGAGTCAGAGCAGTACAAAAAAAATTGTATTCAGAAAAGTGGAAAGCTCTTTTTTAAAAGCTTTCCAGATGATTCTGACATTTCACCTGTTTTCAGAACACTGAGAACTACCCATGGGCTTTAGAGTCATTCAGCCCTGAATTTAAATTCAGCCTCTTATCAGGTATATAATGTTGGGTAAGCTACTTTCCCTCTCTGAGCTTCTGATTCCTACCTCTAGGGATTGTTGTGGGGGCAAGAAAAAATATATATGAAATGTCTATCACAATGCCTGCACAAAGCGAGAGCCAAAGTGATAGCTGTATTCTTTCATATACTAGTTTAGCAAATATTAATTGCATTGCTACTATGTACTGAGGCACTGTACTGTTTCCTAATGATTCAAAATAACTAAGACATAGTTCATGCCTTTAAGTAGTTCACATTTTGGGGGGCATCTAGCAGTTTTGTAGAAAATACAGTGACCGTTTCTTACATTGAAATGCAACATAAGAGGCTAACATTATAATAAATGATAATTTTTTAAAGCTTTTCTGTAGAAAGCTTAACCAGTACAGACTGTATCTCTGTAGTGAACTATTATGATAAAAATCTAGGGAAAGAAATGTATGTCTCTGATTCTCTCAAATATAAGTCATTTTTGGCTTTTAGAAGTGTCTAGATCTCAGACCATTTGAAATTGAATTTTCTAGTGTATGCCTGTAAACATGCATTTAGTATTCTCACGTACCAGACACTCAGGTGATTCATATATCCAATATATACAGTCACCCCTAACTATCTGTGTGGGATTGGTTTCAGGACCTCTCTGGGATATTAAAGTCTGCAGATGCTCAAGGCCCTGGTAAGGCATAGTATTTGTATATAACCTATACATATCCTTCTATATACTTTAAATAATCTCTTGATTACTTTTAATACCCAGTGTAATATAAGTGCTATGTAAATAGTTGTTATACTGTCTTGTTTGGGGAATAATGACAAGAAAAAAGTTTGTACACATTCAGTACAGACGAAATTTTTTTTCAATTATTTTTGATCTGAGTTGGTTGAATACATGGCTTTGGAACCCACAGATACAGAGGGAAGCCTGTATATAAATGTCCTAGAATGGTGCTTTTCAATTTTAATGTGCATGTGAATCATCTGGGAATTTTATGAAAAAGCGGATTTGGGGTCAGTAGATCCTGGAAAGGGAACTGAGAATCTGCATTCGTAACACTCCCAGCAGGCACAGTGGTTGTGGACCACACTTTAAGTAGTCAGGGTCTTTATTGCACTGACTTTGAAATCATACTTTCTGCCTTTCAATCCCAGTTCTACCGGTTATGAAATATGTGCTCATTATTAATGATTAATTTCACTCAATGTGCATATTGTACCTTGAAGTACTATTGAAGTCACCACTAATAGCAGATGAAACATTTTAAATTAACACTTAGTACGTGAAGACAAACCTCATGACTTAGCAATGCAGCTAAAGATGTGCTGCTTCTGTTTTGGACCTATATGTTATTTGTGAGATATTTTTTTTTTTCCACCGTGACAACCACTAAAACTAAGTACCTAAATTAACTGAAATTAGAGTCAAACTTGCAAACCATGTCATCATTAAGGGTTAAATCAAGATTTAAAAAGAAGACCAAGAGCAGTGGCTCATGCCTGTAATCCCAGCAGTTGGGGAGGCTGAGGTGGGAGGATCACTTGAGCCAAGGAGTTTGAGATCAGCGTAGGCAATATGGCAAAAACTCATCTTTACAGAAAATACAAAAATTAGCTGGGTTTGTTGGCGTGTGCCTGTGTAGTCCCTGCTCCTTGTGGGGCTGAGATGGGATGATCAAGTGAGCCGGGAAGGTCGTGGCTGCAGTGAGCTCTGATCGCACCACTGCACTCCAGCCTGGACAACAGAGTAAGACCCTGTCTCAAAAAACAAAGACAAGAAAAGGAAAACATGTAATAACATTGCTCTCACTGTGTTAATATACAATTAATTAACATCATGTTTTATTGAAAGCTTTGGAAACTTTAATAAATTAGAGTATTTTAAAATATTTTTTGCTTCACCCATCTAGCCTTTTAAAGTTTCTAATTTGTGGGCATATTTGAATTTACGTAATTTCTTGATACTGAAATTATACTTTGTATAACCTATATTGGGGGTGTGTGCTCATGAATACTTTGCTCATGAAGGGAAGAAAACAAAAGTTTAGATTCTACTACTATGTAGCATAGAAATGATGATTTTCTTTCGGAAAAAGTGTTGAGGGCAGATGTTGATAGTTTTGCACCTGGATTAAGTAAAAATATGTTTTTCAGGGTATTTTCCAGGATATCTGATATTTAGAAGCTTTGTGATCTAGCTCGAATTGGAGGCCCTTCATTTGGGATTAGTGTCTATGGCAACAAAAGATCCCCACTTCCCCTCAACAACAGAATGTAAGAGAGCTCAAGTTTTAAGTGATTAATTAGTGTGTTACATTAGGTAAATTGATCTAGTCCCAATTAATGAAAGGTCTGGTCTTTAAAATATATTTTAAAAAATTATTATAGTGACGTTGCTCTAAGTATAAGTGATTAACTCACCCAGGCACTGTGGAAATGTGGGCTGCTTAGGTGTCACTCTAGGCCCACATCTAGGAGTCTGATCTATGCCACATCTATGTGGCTTTCCTAGTATTGTCCTTTCAGTCTTATAGTAATTTCAGACTTCCTAAGCCAGTGGTTCTCAAACATTTTTGTCTCTAGAAAGAACTGTTTACACATACTCTTAAAGTTGATTGAGGGCCTCAAAGAGCTTTTGTTTGTGAGTTATATGTATATATCAATATTTATAATAGTAGAAATTAAAATATAATTTTTTCTTTTTTTTTTTTGAGGCAGGGTTTCGCTCTGTCACCCAGGCTGGAGTGTAGTGGCACAATGAGAGCTCACTGCACCCTCCGCCTCCCAGGCTCAAGTGATCCTCCTACCTCAGCCTCCCAAGTAATTGAGACTACAGGCACATGCCACCACGCCGGGCTAATTTTTTGAATTTTTGGTAGAGATGGGGTTTTGCCATGTTGCCCATGCTGGTCTCAAACTCCTGAGCTTCAGCAGTCTGCCTGCCTCAGCCTTCCAAAGTGCTAGAATTACAGTGTGTGCCATTGCACCTGGCCAAAACAGAATTTTAAAAAAGCATATTCATCAATTCTTAGAAATACAATAAACCTGTTGCACATTAATGTAAATAACATTTGATGAAAAATTACTGTTTTCCAAAATAAAAAAGTTTAGAATAGTGTATTGTTTTACATTGTTTGCAAATCTCTTTAATGTCTGACTTAATAGAAGACAGCTGGATTTTCTTATTTGCTTTTACATTCAATCTGTTGTAGTATCATACATAATGTAGCCTCTGGAAAATCCCAGTGAATGCTTGTGAGAGAATGAGAGTGAAAAAAGGCACATAGTGACTTTATATTGTTATGAAATTTTTTTTTACCTTTACATCCCCTGAAAGGGTCTCTGGGGTGTCTAGGAGAGTTTCTTCCTAACCTAAGGAAAAAAGGTTTCTCATAGCTGTCTGTGGCCTCCAAAATGCTTCTCCACAGATGTTTGGCAGGGGTATACTTAGGGGCTGTGTTTGGGGTGCAGCTACCTCTCTCTTTTACTCTTCCTGATTATGTCATAGCTGTGATTGTCAAATTAAGCATCTGTGGCACTGTGGTATCCCATGAACTGCCTCGGCTGTGTCTCTGCTAATTCTAATAAAGGTAGTCTTTTCCAAGTGGACTGAAAAATAAATTAGATGGATAGAACTTGCTCAATTTTAGTTTTTCTTTTATAAATTGTACATATCTGTTGTTAGTAAACAGCAATAACAAGACAAATAAACAATTAAATTGTATTGTGATTGATAGAAGACCTTGAAATGATCCTATACAATTATAAGATTATCTTTTGTTGTGATACACAGGCCCTTGGTTACCTTGAATTTTTTTTTTTTTAGAAAAAAATATATATATACATACACACACACACAGACACTCACATACACATGGAGTAGTGTTTTCTCCTACTGAGATTATTCCTAATTTGTATGACAGAATTAAATATAAAAGCGTCATGATTTTTTGGTGCTTTGCGGTGTGAATAAGTTTGAAAACTACTTCATAGGGCAACTTGGAAGGAGATATATAGGCTTAAACTGATGTATATAATATAGCATTCAGAGTTCCTCCATGTCAATCATGGGGAGACAAGGGGATGACGGAAAAGACCTTTCAGCGACACCTTTCCAAGTCAGATAATGGAGCTCATACACAAATTCCTTTTATACTTCTACGTTTTTCTGATGCTGATGGCAAAGAGAGGTAGGCTATAGAAAATCTGAACAGTGAGTCTTGAGAGAATGGTAGAGACAGCAAGAGAAGCAACGCTTTGAGGTTTATTAGGCAATAATACCAATGATAGGGGTAGCTACCACACCTGTTAGTTTGCACTTGTTTCATATGCTGTCAGGTTCAGACATTCATGTAGTCATGAAATGTTTATTGAGCATCTATTATGTGCTTAAAAATCACACTGCAAAAGCCAGCCAACCTTATTTTCAGATAAAGCTCCACTGACTCTGTGAAGATAAAGTTTAGATCTCCCTGGTAATAATACCTACATTTCTTCCTTAAGGAGGATTAACTTGGTATAGAAGAAGACAACTGAGCACAAATGTAGCTGGCTAGGTGCCAGTTCTTTGAAATTCCTTAACTTGCATAGACTAACCCTGTCAATTCTGAAGGTATAGGAAGCCAGATTGTACTTTGATGTCAGAACTGTTTTGAGAGACCATTTATGTTGTATTTCCTTTGAAGAAGAGTGATTCAAGGCAATCTTTGCTTACATAGGGCCAATGATTTGACCTAGAAAGCCTAGACACAAAAATCCTTTGCCAGAAAAGAGTTGAAAGTAGCTATAAGTGATCTGAAACATCATATTTACTTAAGAGTTTTGAGAGAGATCATTTGGAATTAATCTGGTTTACCTAGAGGCAGAGAATTAGTTGCTCAAAATGATTCCTTATAGGAATTTCTAGTTTGATGTATTGCATCTCTCAGAATTTTTTGGGCACTGGCATGTTTAACTGCAGTCATTTCTGGGTTTGTTTATAGATAAATGCACAACTTTACATAAACACAGAGTATGTGATTGAGACATTTTTTTAAACCAGCTAAAAAAGATTTTGAGTGGGAGAAAAATAATCACAGAAGCTGAAGGTTCAGTTTCAGAGATACCAAGTTATCAGGTTTCTTTCTCAATGTCAGATTAATGGGAAATTGGAAACTGCAAGCTGGCGTATGTTACCCTCTTACACTTTAAAATGTTGCTTGTTAAGGCAGGCACATTTTTAAAATACTTGTTTGAATACCTGAAGTACAAGCCCTTATTTTCCTGCCTGTTTGTCATCCTTCTGATTGGCTGTTCTGATTGTAGCCGGAATATCTGGGCATTTTTCAGGCAGTTGAGATTAAAGAAACTTGTCAGTATTTTCTTCTTCATTACTCTTAAATTCATAGTTCAAAATATTTGTTAGTTTTAAGCATAATAGTTTCCTGAATTAGGTAATTTATAAATGTCACATTGTTTTTGTTTTTAATATTTTTATGTTCAAAATGTTGATGTCTTTGAGAATGGAAATAGATCTTTTGTCCTAATTTGACCAATTGGAACAGGGTGTAGAGGTCACAGTAGCAGAGAAGTGGCACTGCTGAACCATTATAATTCCATTATTTCAGTCACTGATATTAAATCTGGGTTCAGGTTGGGACCCTTTGGGTTCTTGGCTTCAAATCCCTGAAATGTTGACTGTAGAAGTTTCAGTTCACAATTTTGGGTGGATTTTAAAAATTGATCTGCCTGACTGTTTAGGAGCAGGTTGCATTTCATACTAGTTGTTTCATTTAAGAACATTTCTAGGAGATGGTTTAGCTTTATAAAATTACCTGAAATATCACAATACAGTCCTACTTGAGTTTCCTGGATTCACTGGTAAGTAATGGAAAGAAAGACTAACTAGTAATTTTTAAATTTAGATGTACCAGCCAATCATAATGAGTATCACATATGAAATATAGGCTGGCTACTTACTGCATGCATGTGAATGAGACAGAGCAAATCTCTACATACATTATTATATTGAACAAACCATCTTTTAAAAAGTTAAAAATTTAAAATTTTTAAAAATTTTAAAAAGTTAAAAAAGTTAAAAATTTACATAAATTGAAGAAACTAATCTTAAGGAAAATATTTTTTTTTAAGTAAAATTTTCTTTGGTATTTTTATTGGGTGAAAAGGGTAAAAAGTTTTACTTTAAGTAAATTTTTTTCTGGAGCAAGGGAATGCTGAGGGTGGGGTAGTGTAAAAATTGTGAAATTAGAATGCCCAAAGTAATGGGAGAGGCTGTATTAAATTTTGAGTTATGTAGTGTGTTTATCAGAATGTATTCTGTTGCACATTGAAGATAAAAGGCAAACCAGAAAGTATTTAGAAAATTCATATTTTCTCCCACATACTGAGAGAGTAACTACATCTTCTTAAATATCAACAATATTACCTTTTATAGAAAAATTAAAATGCAAGATTTCTTTTTGTTATTTTAGTGACAACTTTATCTTGGGTGACTGGTTATGTTATTTGTGTGTGTGTGTGTGCGCGCGCGCGTGTGTGTGTGTGTGTGTGTATTTGAATGTCTCCGAAGAGATTTCTTAGTTTATTTAGTTGCTTACTTTTTTCTCTCCCTTCAAAAACTTTTTTAAATGGACAAATAATAATTGTACATATCCATGGATATGTACAATACATAGTGATGTTTCTATACATCTGGTGTACAGTGATCAATCCGAGTACTTGGAATATCCATCACCTCAAACATTTATCATTTTTTTTGTGTTGGGAATGTTACTTTGAAACATTTAAGATAAATGTTTTTTTCCCTTAAGATTCCAACTCTTTAAAAATATACTTTATAATTTGGGTGGAGTATAATTTATATTTTTTATTACAATATATGGCATATTTTGGGAAAAGGTATTGGGATTCTTTTGAGGTCAAGAAGTTTTATGTTAAGAACAGAAGAAAAACCCCTCAAAATCTAAGCAGGCTAGCATTAAATAAATTGATGTTTAATCCTTTGAAAGCCAGGGTTTTGTTTGGTATCTAGTTACCTTGTATACCTTGTCTGCTGAACTGATTGATGATAGGTGATTCTGTTTTCCTCCAGTAAGTGCTTTTCCTCAATTCCTTAAGACTCCTGTTTAAAGGGAACTCTTTCAAGAGATTTTCTGATTAAAGGTGAGAGAATGCAAACAGTAGCACTTGGGATAATATCTCTTGGCTTCTGTGATACAGTTTTTCTTCCAAATGTAAATTTTTCATTGGTTTGGTTTATCATTTTCCCCATGCAACTATTTTTTTTTTTCACAGAGCCACATTTTATTATAACTACATGAACTATATATGCCTTGGGCAAAGACTACACAAAACATAGAAACAGGAAATGCCTGTTAGGTTAAGAGACACGAGATAATGAGCAAAAATATCTTCTAAAAATTACTTAATGTTGTCAGCATTATTGTAGTAATATATAATATAAAATGAAGACAATTTCTGATTTCATTATCTTGAAAACTTCTTTTAAACTTGTATTTTCCATTTTGTTGTTTCAGAGCAGAAACCTTAAGGAAGTAGTGAAGTTTTGTATTTTTATTCTATGAATTTAAATGATTTTGAAATCAGTCATAGCTTAGAGCTGTGCCTTTCAAGCTGTATTGTTGGCACATGTTTATAAATATTAAATACCAACTGGAAAGTAGAAGTAAATTGATGTAACTAAAAAAGATTTACTGGCCGGGTGCGGTGGCTCACGCCTGTAATCCCAGCACTTTGGGAGGCCAAGGCAGGCAGATCATAAGGTCAGGAGATCGAGACCACGGTGAAACCCCGTCTCTACTAAAAATACAAAAAATTAGCCAGGCGTGGTGGCGGGCACCTGTAGTCCCAGCTACTCGGGAGGCTGAGGCAGGAGAATGGCATGATCCCGGGAGGCGGAGCTCGCAGTGAGCCGAGATCACGCCACTGCACCCCAGCCAGGGCAACAGAGCGAGACTCCTCTCAAAAAAAAAAAAAGGTTACTTTAGCATATGGAAGGTTATCATCTCTAAACTGTTAATATTTACAAGTGATTTTTTAAAGTGATAAGCTTCCTTACAATGAAATACTTGTCATTATTAAGTAGGCTCATTTATTCAACATGTATAATTATTGCTTTCTATATGACCAGCTTTCCATATGTTAAGAACTGGATATATAATCATTAGTGAGCAAAACATTGATAGGTTCTTCTATTGGAGTTTATGCATTAGTTCATTTGGTAGATAATTGTTGAACACCAACTATGTGCCAGACACTGTTGTATAATTTAGGGTTATGCTTTGTGGAGGGAGAAATAAGTAATAAATACAGTAAGTACTTAGGTAAATGATTAAGATCATTTCAGATAGGGATCAGTACTTCAAAGGCAGTAATACAGGGAGAACTAATGAAGTACTTGAGCTGATCTACTTTACAGACTAGTAGAGGAGATAATTTTAGTATAATTAATCATATAGATAAATATGATAAATGCTGTAAAGGAAAAGCAATGAGTGTTTATGAGAGCTCATAAATAAGGGAGATGAGGAATAGTTCCTTTTGGGGGAATCAGGGAAGACTTCCTGGAGGAAGTAACTTTTGAGTTTACATCTGAGCTACAACTAGGTGTTAGTTTTCTAGGGCTGCCATAACAAGTATGACAAACTGGGTGGTTTAAACAACAGAAATTTATTGTCTCTCAGTTCTGGAGGCTAGAAGTCCAAGATCAATGTGTGGGCGGGGTTACTGGTTCCTTCTGAGGGCTATGAGGGAGGATCTGTTCCATGCCTCTCTCTTATTTTCTGGTGATTTGTTGGACATCTTTGGTGTTACTTGGTTTGTAGACATATTAGCCTGATCTCTGCCTTCACATTCACATTGTGTTCCCCCCTTGTGCTTGTCTGTGTCCAGATTTCCTCTTTTTATAAGGACATCAGTCATACTGCAGTAGGGACCCACCCTACTCCAGTATGAACTCATTTTAACAAATTATCTCTACAACAGCTTTTATTTCCAAATAAGGTCATGTTCTGAGGTACTGAGGGTTAAAAGTTCAATATATGAATTTGAGGTGGACGTAATCCAACCCATAATACCAGGAGTTAGCTAGGTGAAGAGAAGAGGGGGATGACTTCCAGAAGAGAGAACAGTGTGTGTGAAGGTATTGTGTTGGAAAAGCATGGCTCATTTAAGAAACGAAGTGTAGCTGAAGCATAGAAACTGAGAGGAAGAGTGAAGTGACACAATTCCAGAGACATTTTAAAGGTAGAATAGATAGATGGGGCCTAATGACCAGCTGAACATAGTGTGAAGGAAAGAATAATCAAAGATAATTTCCTACCTATAGCTGTGATGAAAGTATTTTCACCATTTTTGGGTAGAAAGACAAATTTCTGCCTGAAATCAAGGGAAAGGCTGAAGCTGGAAATAAGGATTTGGAAGTAAACTATGTTATTGGTCAAAAGTTAGCTAAAATTATTCAGGAAGAATGCCTTTAGATGAGGGCTGGGACCTAGAACCTTAAAAAACATCCATATTTAAAGAGGGGACCAGAACAAAAAGCCAACAAAAAAATCAAAAAAGCAGGAAAAGCAATATGCAGTAAGAAAAACTAGATGGATTACTGCTTGGGAAACCAAGCTAGAAGAGAGTTTTGAGAAGGAGGGACTGGTAGATGGCATCAAATGCTACATGAAGGTAAAGTAGGATAAGACCTGGAGAGAGATCTGATTTCATTTGCCAGTTTGAGGTCCTTAGTGAGTACAACAGGTTATAGAATGGTGAAAGTGGAAGCCAGGATATGTGTGTGTGTGTGTGTGTGTGTGTGTGTGTGTGTGTGTGTGTGTTGAGGAGTAAAAGGCCAATGAGGAAGCAGAAAGAGTAAATATGAACGACTATCTTAAGAACTGGCAATGAAGGGAAGGTGATACAGGGAAGCACATACAAATTTTAGAAGATGGTACAGAGTTTAGGAAAAACATGTATAACTGAAAGCCAAGAGCAAGAAAATTAATGGGGGTGGGGAGAGGAGAGGAGGGAGTGATACTTTAGGTAAAGATACCCAAGAGAAATGTTCCCATTCAAGATTTGCTTCCTGGCATTTCTCAGGAATTTTATGTTTTTCTAGACTCCCAAATGCTGAGAAATTTGGTGGGAAAAGCAGGAAAACAGGCAGGTATTATAATTTTCCTTCAAGTTTAGCAGTCAAGGCAGAGGTTACTGATTAAATTCATTGACACCAAGTCTGCAGCAACAGCAGGAAACATGACACAGAGAGTCAAAGGTTAAGATGGCTATTTCTGGGAAGCTGGAGAGGAACACAGGATGGAAAGCTTTACGTCTTATTGCGGCTTTGCCATGTGCTAGTGTGTATTCCTCACCCTGACTACTGCTAATGGTGAATCATTCTTGCAAATAACAAGTATTAATAAGCTTATTCACATAGTATATTTTGTATATGATTCCAGTGAGTGGTATCCCAAGAAATAATAAGTTTTGACAGCAAAATCTTAAATTGGTCATTTGGACATGTGATTTTTTGTAGTGCTATTAACATTGCTAGGAGATCTGAATGTTACATGACTTGAATACTATACCTAATAATGTTTGCTGAGGGCTCCTGGTGTTTGGTATCTGCTACAGGCTACAATTATTTGTAAATATTTTTGACAGAATAAATGCAAGAGATGATCACAGTGTGGCTGTGGAACACTCTGATGTGAAATCAGAAACATCTGTAATCTGGATTAGCAAAGCAGTATTCATTTTAATGACAAAACCAAAATCAGGGCAAGCATACAAAATATTTTCATTGTTAAAAAAGAAAATGAGCTTAAATGAAGCAAAATGGGTTTGAATGTCCAGCTTGGTGATCATACCAACATCTATGCAACATGAAAGAAAGTTTTCTATATCTGGAATGTTTGTCATGAAACCAAAGTCAAGTCTCAAATAAGGCAATTAATGTTTTATGTGTTTTTAATTTTTATTAAAAATTGGTGGCTTTTAAATATCAAATATTTGTGATATCATCTGTAAATTTTTACATAATTTCTATTTGACATGTGTTAATGTTTACTTCACTTGATGTTTTCTATTATTAGATGTCTATATCAGGTAGAGATCATTTTTATGTTATGAAAATATCGATCTTATCACAACACCACAATATATTGGTTGATAATTATAAACCATGCCTTTATTATTAAATCTTTTGTGTTACAGAAAACTACTAAAACTTTAGTGGTTTTCTACTAAATGGATAATAACCCTATCACGGAAAAATTATTCACTGTATAGAATAATTAGTGTCACTCATTATTGTCACAGGATCCTTGGGGTGTTACTTGCCAGCTGGAAACCTCTGTAGCTGGCGGAGCCTTCTTCCTGAGCATTGCTTGTGCCTGCTGGCCTCATTCCGCCCACTCGACCTGGCAGGCTGTGCTTGGCTCATGCTACCGGCCCGGATCCCACACCTGCCAAAGGCAAGCCAGGCCGGAGCGGTGAGGGCTGTGTGGGCGAGTGAGCGTGAGGTCTGGCCGCTGTGCACAGCTAGGCACATCAGCTGCTATGGCAGGGCGGGCAGCTCCAGGCGCCAGCACTGACTCCATGGAAGGCTGCGGCTGGACCAGATGTACTGCATCCAGCTTCCACTGCAGGCATTCATGTCTGGAAGCTTGGAGACGCCAGGAACTGCAGAGCCCAAAAGAGAGTGTCACAACCTTGGCTCCGGGAGCCCCTAGGTGTGGGCTCCCTTCTCTCCTTGTGGCCCACAATGTGGCTAATGGAGGGGGGCATGTTTCAGCCCTGTTTGTGTTACAGCTCTTTCAGTCCTGCCATTCGGCGGGTCCTGAGTTCTTGTCTGGTATCCAGGAATAATGAGGTACATGGACAACTGAAGGGTGAGCAAGGTGGAGAGGAGCTTCATTGAGTGGCAGAACAGTTCTCAGGAGACCCGAAGTGGGTAGCGCCCTCCCGCAGGCAGGTCATCCTGCGGGAGGTGAAGTGAGTAGTTCCTTCTCCCAGCTGGTAGTCCTCATGTCTGTGTGAGTCTGACACACTGGGTGGGTGGTTATGGGTCTCATAAGGCAGAAAGTGTGTGCTGGTTGACCCATGGGTGGGCCCAGAAAAAGCTCCCTAAGTTCTCACTCCCAGTGCAGACTTCACCTAGAACTGATAGCCCGGCCCGCAGCGTTCAGGCCGTCCCTGGCTTGAAGGTGGGGCTTCAACACGGACCTATCCCTTTCCACCTAGGAGCCAGTCTGCCTCCTGACACCATAAGTCACTTCAGTCTATCATGCCCAGCTTGTTCCTGCAGAGGGGCACCTGTAGGCCAATGGCTGAGCCACCCTCAGTGCCCCCTCGGGCTCCCTCCTATCCCCGTAGGCACCCAAAGTCCAGAGGGGACTGAGACAGTAGGGGGCTGGAGTGTCAGCACTGCCTCAAGTATGCGCACACCCGGCCAGGTTGCGACAGCGCCTGGACTTGGCTTCAACTTTGCTCCGAAATCAGAGCGGGTGCTGGGAGCAGGGAGAGGCCAGGCAGCGGGAGCAGCCTCTTCCAGGCCGGTGGGGACAGGGGGCTTCCCGGGCTCCCAATAGTGCAGAGATGCCTGGGTCTGCAGCCATGGCTGGGTAGCTGTCGCTGCGCCTGGGAGCATGGGGCTCCTGCCTTGCAATTAGGAAATGGGTGGGGCTCCCACCTGTTCCCGGCTCCTGCTGGCTCCCTGGAACAGGCACCCCGAGCCCGGCTGTGCCTCCCCTGCTACAGCTGGCGACACTGCAGCGGCTGCCCCAGACGGGCTGCGGCTGCCATCATTATTATTTAAGAACACATAAATAAATCTTTGAAAAATACAGAATAAGTTATGAGGTTGAGAATTCTTGTAGATTCCAATTTATTTCCTAAAGATTTAGAAACACCACCTTTGAGACTGATTTGACCCAAAGGCTGGGATTAAAGACCCACAGGTAGAAAAATAAGCATCTGAGTAGGGACACCCTTTCTTTTTTCCTTTTTCTGAGGGAAGGATTTCAGGATAGGTAGAAATACAGATGAATTTGAAAATCTAGAGAATAGTTTCAGTTTTCTTTCCAAAGAAGGAGTACACTCACACTCCTTAATTGTGATGGACAAAGGGCGGGGCTGGGATACCAGAGGTAGGTTGTTAGGGTTTGAAACAGCTGACCAGGGATGAACCTAAGGAGATACTGTCCAGTTGAAGGCTCAGCTGAAGTGTATCAGGGAAATTCTGAAAGGCTCATTAGGAACCTTTTATAGACCTTGGTGCTTTTTTGCCACTGTACTCCTTCCAAGTAGTTAATCGAATACCAGTCAACTTAGAAAATAAATTCAACACATTTTACTGTTAATTTGGTTTATTTATTAAGAATAACTGATTTTTAAAAAATAATGAAATACAAATTTCTGCCATTTATCTCATCATTTTTTGCAACCTGTGATTTTCTTTTTCTTTGTGAGAGAATGCTGGGAATACATCAGTAGTTGCCCAGTTCTGACTCTTTATAACAAACACAAGAATTAATGTACATTTTATCTCTTTAAAAGAACATGATTGATAAACAGATCAATGGAACAGAATAGAGTCCTGAAAGACCCACACATATATGGCCAATTCATTTTTCAGCAAAGGTGCCAAGGTAATTCAATGAAGAAGGATCAGTCTTTTCCACATATGATGGGTTAACTGCATCTCTTGCAGATGGAGAAGGAAAACTTGATCTCTATCCCACAGCAAATTTTCTAAAAGTAGATTATAGGCCTAAATGCTATAAACCTAAGGCTATGAAACTTTTAGAAGAAAACATAGGGAATCTTTGTGACCTTAGGAAAGGCAAAGATTTCTCAAGATTTTTTTTTTAAAAACCTATTCATAAGATTTTTTTAAAGTTTTGATAAATTGGACTTTATCATACTTACAAATTTCTGCTTTTCAAAATATACCATTTAAAAAATGAAAAAGCGAGGCGACCAGGTGCAGTGGCTCATGCCTGTAATCCCAGCAGTTTGGGAGGTCGAGGTGGGAGGATAGCTTTACCTCCAGGAATTTGAGACCAGCCTGGGCAACATAGGGAGAGGAGACCCTGTCTCTACAAATGAAAAAAATTAGCTGAGCATGGTGGTGCATGCCTGTGGTTCCAGCTATTGGTAGGCCGAAGTGGGGGGATTTCTTGAGCCTGGGAAGTCAAGGCTGCAGTGAGCCGTGATGCTGTCACTGGACTCCAGCCTGGGCGACAGAGCACACTCCTGTCTCAAAAAAAAAAAAAGAGGCCGGGCGCGGTGACTCATGCCTGTAATCCCAGCACTTTGGGAGTCCAAGGCGGGTAGATCACCTGAGGTCAGGAGTTTGAGACCAGCACGACCAAGATGTTGAAGCCCCGTCTCTACTAAAAATACAAAAATTAGCTAGGTGTGGTGGGGGGCGCCTGTAATCCCAGCTACTCCAGAGGCTGAGGCAGGAGAATTGCTTGAACCTAGGAGGTGGAGGTTGCGAGCTGAGACGGCGCCATTGCACTTCAGCCTGGGTGACAGAGTGAGACTCTGTCTCAAAAAAAAGGAAAGAAAAGTAAAAGGAAAAAGCAAGGTACAAAGTAGGAGAAAATATTTGTAATACAATATGTGACAAAGGGCTTGTATCTAGGATGTTGAAAGAACTCTTACATGACAAACAACTTTTAAAAGGTGAGCAAAGACTTGAAAAGACACACAAAGAAGATGTACAGATGGCCAATAAGCACATGAAAAGATGAGCATCACCATTAGTCATCAGGGAAATTATTTAAAACCCACAATGAGATACCATTTATAACTGCCAGAATGGCTAAAATGAAAAAGACCAAAGATTTCAAGTATCAGAGAGAATGAAGAACAAGTGTAAAATGGCATAACCACTTGGAAAGTTTTGGAGTTTCTTAGTCAGCATGCATGTACCTTATGACCCAGTAATTCCCTACATACATGAAGACATGTGCCCACAAAAAGACTTACTTATGAGTGTCCATGTCAATCTTATTCGTAATAGCCCCAAACTGAAAACAATCTAAGTATCCATGAATAGGGAAGTGGACAAACAAAATTTGATATAATCATTCAGTGGCATACTCCTCAGCAATGAAAAGACAGTGTGGATGAATCTTATAGATATCTGTTGAATAAAAGACTAGGCACAAAAGAGTATATATTATATGTATTATGTAGTTCCATTTAGGAAGTTCTAGAGCAAGCAAAACTATGATGATAGAAATTAGATCAGAGGTTGTCTGGGATGGGATATAGTGGGGAGATTACTACAAAGGGGTACAAGAGAACTTTTGGTGGTGATGGAAATATTTTATAACTTCATTGAGGTTGTGGTTTCATGGATGCATCTATTCATTGTCAAAACTCATTGCACTATGTGTTTAAAATTTGTACATTTTATTGTATATAAATTATACCTCAAAGTTGTTTAGAAATAAAAACATGAAACTTTAAAAAATAATGAAAAATATTGTTAGCATATAGTTTTGTATCCTTTTTAAAAGCCTTTGTCAGCTAAATTTATGGAGATTTGTACTGTATTTCTAGGATACTTTATTAAGCTTTCTAGGTGGCAATTCAATGAACCTGTCATTAATAATTTCATTTTGCACCTAATGGTTGTGGTTAAATCTAGAAATAATGAGCTAAGCCTTATTCCCTCAGGGAAACATTTCTTAACATCTATCACTTTCACTTTCACTTGAATGTTTTTATTTTAAAAATACATACCAGTTTTATTATATTTACTTTTCTGTATGTACAGAGGCTAAAGTACTTGGTGTTTTAAACATACATGTAATGTAAAAACATGTACATGTCCATTTCAGATTTATTTTCAAAAAGATATTCCCCATCGAATCTGAATCATAGGAATATTTAAGTCTTAAATCTTCCCAGTAAGTAGTACATTTTTACTGTAATTTTTTCCCCTGCTTTGTTCTTGATATCCTCCCGATGAACTGGTGACATCTGATATTCACTAGTCATGTTCGTTGAGGAAAAATGTTCGTTGAGGAAAAACATACACTTTCTTATTAAATCTACTTATCTGTGAAGTTTTGGTCAGGGATTTTAGCTTTTAGTATGTGGATTATGTCTTACAGTATGTGGAAGAAATTTCACTGCAGGGATACAAACATTGTTTTGGGTGGAAAAAGCCTGCACTAGCAGATGTAGTATAAAAGTTGAAGCCAGTATCAAAATGTCTTTTTCAGAAGTGGTAAATAGATTTTTTTTTTAAGCACTGAGATCATAGAGCCAATTGTTGGGGAGGGAACACAGTTGCTGAAGTATCAACTTTGTTTTTGTGTGGCCTAGAGTGTTCTTAAAGAGTAAAAGTGATTTTGTTGAAAAACAAATGGAAAATTCTTAATTTGTAACTCTTGAAACTTCCTGCCAAAAATTTTTTGAAGTGTTCCTTCATTTGTTCACATTCAGGAATATATTAATACACTTATCCCTTAAACCATTTTACATATTGAGTACCTATGTGCCATGTACCATTGGTTTTTTTTTTTTTGAATTTCAACTTTTATTATAGATTAAAGTGTACACATTCAGGTTTGTTACTTGGGTAAACTGAGGCTTGGGGAATTTAATAATAACAGAATTTTTTTGAATTAAAAGATGCCTAATGGTTTAAAACATTTTCAAATGTGTCACTCACATGACCCACACGACAGTTTATTGCACTTGGCAGGAAGATACTGTGTTCAGTGTTTAATAGATAAGGTATGAGGCTGCTTTCAGGGTTTGGTTATATTACTTATTTTCATTGCCTTATGTCTACTGTATATCTCAGCTAAACTTCATGACTAGTTTAAATTATCTCTCTAGTTGATATACTTGGGCCCTGATCTGGTTTACTTGTGCACACACCTAACATGAAGTTATTTTAACCTTGTGACATTTAATCTTTAATGTTTCTGGAGAAAAGAATTAAATACCTTTTTACAAAATAAATTATGAATACCTTTTAAGCAGCTTCTATTTGAAATAACACTTTATATAAATATAGGAATATATAACATTCTTATGTAGGAATACTTTGTATGGATATAGTCCTTTATCTTTTTGATTCCTACAAGCAAGGCCATGAGAAAACCAAGGCTCACAGAAATTATGTTTAATACAGTCTTTCCATGTCATTGTGCTGCCTCCCCCAAATTTCAGCCTGTTTGAATTTGGGGGAGGGGTTGTGAGGGGAGCAAGAAAATAGTCTCAGGTTCTAACATAGGATATTTAAAACATTTTTAAAAGTTGCTTGTTTTCAGTATCTGCCAGAGAAATAATCAGAACATGTCTTCTTAGTTGATGAATTATCATGGGTGATTTTCAAGTTGGTGAAATGGTTAAGAGTAATTAAATAAATGGTTGAGAGTATTTTGGGCATTAAATGCTAACTTTTATGTGCATCAGGTAGTCAAAATAAAATCTCCATCTTAATTATGTCCTCACTGCCAAGGGTGAGGGTCTTGTTTGATATTGTCTGGCTTACAGGATTGAGATTGTTTAACCTAGAGCAAGAGGAAATTTTTTTTTTTAAGAGATGAGATCTTGTGCTGTTGTCTAGACTGTAGTGCAGTGGCATGATTATAGTTCACTGCAGCCTCAAATTCCTGGACTCAAGGGATCCTCCTGCCTCAGTCCCCTGAATACTTGGGATTACAGGCGTGAGCTACCACACCTACCTCAGCAAGAGCAAATTTTTCTTTTTTTTTTTTTGTTTGACAGGGTCTCACTCTTGCCCAGGCTGGCCTTGAACTCCTGGGCTCAAGCCATCTATCTGCCTTGACCTCCCAGAGTGTTGGGATTACAGGTATGAGCCACCATGCCTGGCCAGCAAGAGGAAGTTTAATGTTAAGTACTATGTAGAGCTGATTGTTCCCTTAATGAAAAATTTCTAAAAAATCATGATTTTGTTTTTAGCAACCCCCAAAATGCTTCTGACTTCAAGAGTTCAAATAATTTTACTGTAAAGTTTAATAAAAGGCATAAGATATGCTGTGTAATTATGTAAACTGGTAAGATTAAAACAAGTAAAATACACGTAGTTTAGTTCTTAAAATCATCATATACATTTTCTTATTAACATTAATCAGTAGAATTGAGATTGAATATAGTACAGCAGTTATGAATTTAGGCTCTAGATTCAGACTGTCTAGGTTTGAATGTAAATTCTATCACTTTCTCATTGTATAACTAGGGACAACATTTTTAAGCCTTAGTTTTCTGATTGATAAAATGAGGATAATCTTAGTGCTTGCCTCTTTTGCTAAGAATGAGGATTAAAATGATATATGTGAAACCATTTATGTCATACATACCCATTCACATGATACAGTTAATTTGGATTGTCTATGTCAGTAGATGAGATACATAAAAAAGAAAATCCAGTTGATGAGTAGTTTTGACATTATTGCATACTTAATTTGTGGATTTTCAGTGCTTCTGTTTTCTTTTTTCTGTTGGAGATCCTACTGAGTAATGAATTAATTATGATATGGAAAAGTAATGATCCTCAACACATTTGTAAACTACATACTTGGATAATCGGAAAAACTGAAACTTAACTGTACTTATGCTTTAAATTAAAATAGCAACAACCAAAATACCCAGAACATACTTTTAAGGCAGGATAATAACTCATCTGACAAATTAGAGATAGGAGATCAAGATGAAGGTGGTGAAGTCAATGATGTTTTTAGTTGATTGCAGTATGATCTCCATCAAGTTAACTATTATTTTTACTAATATATGAACAGAGTGATGAGTGGGAGCTAAAGTTAGGTACTTTGTGGGGAAATCTATGCATTATTTCTAAGGAGCTGTAGGACTGAGAAAGGTATTTTACTTGTTTTGTGTTGTTTTTAAAATGAGAAAAAAGCATATTTGTATGCTGTTGGGAATGATCCAACAGAGAGGGAAAATGAGAAAGATGAGAAGTATTTGATGGTCTTGTTGAGTAGATGAGAGGAATTGGAATATAGTACACAAATAGATTATTTTTAGAAGTGAGGACAGATTATCTCTAGAAACATGCAGGATTGCAGAAAACTAACCCACAAACAGATACTGGTGGGTGAATCGCTCTGGTGGTGATAAATTGTGGAAGTTCTCTTCTGATTGCTTGTATATTCTTACTGTATTCTTAGTGAAGTAGGTCATGAGTCAAGCTTGAGGATGAAGGATTCGTGAGAGATTTGAGGAGCCAGGAAAGCATATGAAATAGATATCTGAAAGAAAAGGAGAAAGTATTAACAGTGACTAGAGACAAAAAATAGGTTTTCTACCAAGAATGAAAATGAAGATTGAAAATTAACTTCTCATAGATGACAAAGGCAATGGAATAATACCTTTAAAGTACTAAGGGAAATAATTTAAGGGTAAGAGTGAAAAACAAAGATATTTGGGGACCTGCAGAGGCTGAGGATGTAATACTTATAGATTTTTGTTCGTTTGTTTTTGTTTTTGAGATGGGGTCTCACTCACTCTGTCACCTGGACTGGAGTGCAGTGGCACAATCTCTGCTCAGTGCAACCTCTACCTCCCAGGTTCAAGTGGTTCTCTTGCCTCAGCCTCCTGAGTAGCTGGGATTACAGGCATCACCACCACACCTGGCTAATTTTTGTATTTTCAGTAGAGACGGAGTTTCACCATATTGGCCAGGCTGGTCTGGAACTCCTGACCTCCAGTGATCCACCTGCCTTGGCCTCCCAAAGTGCTGGGATTATGGGTGTGAGCCACTGGCCAATACTCATAGATTTTTGTCGGAAATGCTACAGAAGCATATACTTCACTAAAAGGAAATTGAACCCAGATGGAAAATGTGAGATATAAGAATCAAAATGAGCAAAGAAATGGGTATTTTGGTATGTCTAAATACATATTATAAAAAGTAAATACTAAATTTATATATGTAAATATATTTACTAGGATATTGGATAACTTGGGATATCTGTTTTAATATAACCAATTGCTTATTTTTTCTTTCCCTTTGTGATGAGAGTTCTGCCGACTGTTTTTAAAGAGCTCAGATTTTTTAAGCTGGCTTTGTGATCACTGTTTAAGAACTTTAGATGTAGTGTGACCTTAATCTACACTATGTAAAATTAGATGGTATCATAGATATTTGACATTGCCTTCTAAGTACACTAAAGATTACTAGTCTAAATTCTTTATGAATCAGATACCTAAGCCATTCCTAGGTTCTGAGGTGTCTACTCAGAGGTTAGGGAAGAGAACTACTTCTGTGCATTAGAAGACTTATGTTTGGGTCTTTCCTCAGAAGGAGGCAGTAGAGTGCATAAACATCAAATTTGTGCTTAAATACATTTTATTTTTATTTTAATCTGCTTCAGTGTTTGTGTGGCAGCCTTACTTAGATCAAATAAAACCTAGCATATGAGCTGTGTACTCCTGCCATTCAAATTCCTTTTATGGAAAAGAAAAATAGTCTTCTTATTCATTTCCCTAATCGGGAAGGATGAAGCTAATAGTTATTGGACAAAAGCTGAAAAAATATTCTCATGTCCATGTAAAGGTTTAGACATCTTTTAAAACCAGTACCTGCCAATGTGAGGTTTTTAATGTATTTTACATTTCCAAAATTAAAAAGTAATCTCCAAGATTGTCTGAACTACTTGTTAGATAGAAAATATATTTGTGTGAGCTTCTGAAGCCTCTGCACTTAAGTAGTCATTCAGTCTTCACTATTACATCATAAGTCATTACTAAGCCTTTTGTTCTGAGCTATACTGAAGATGTTATTTATATAGAAACATACTTACAGATGTTTTCAGTATCATTTAGTACATTAATTAGTATTCATGATGTTAAAAAGAGACTAAAGTTTATTTCTGATAGCTTCTTTCTTAATATGATATGTTATATAAATTTAGAAACGGTAATTTATCTTTAATTTATTCAGAGACTCTTTTTTTTGTTTGTTTGTCTTGAGATGAAGTCTTGCTCTTTCGCCCAGGCTGGAAGATAGTAGCGCAGTCTCAGCTCACTGCAACCTCTGCCTGGCAGATTCAAGCAATTCTTCTACCTCAGTCTCCTGAGTAACTGGGAATACAGGCACACACCACCATGTCTGGCTAATTTATGTATTTTTAGTAGAGACAGGGTTTCACCATATTGGCCAGGCTGGTCTTGAACTCCTGACCTCATGATCTGCCCGCCTCGGTCTCCCAAAGTGCTGGGATTATAGGCGTGAGCCACTGCCCCGGCCTCATATTTTAACTAATAATTTCCAGTCATTTGATTATATTTTTGGAATATTTTTACTTTCAAAAACTGTATTTGTTACCAGAAAGACATAAAAACTACTCATGCTGCAAATATGCATGCTGGTAAATACAAATCAGATCATTTATTTCGGGACTGATTTTATTGACTTTTTAGGTGAGGATTCTATTATTAATAGATCTTAAATAAGAAAGAAGTAACTATCATAAACCGATTTAGAACAAGTTGGAGCATAAAAACACTAAAAATAACATGGATTATGATGTATTAAGTGTTCTCCAGTTAAAATATTATTTTATAAACAGTTAAATAATTTAAGAAATATTTCTTCCCTTAAATGTTAGTTCTACATCAGACTAGTCTCAGATGCATATTAATAATGCTCAGAATGGAAAACATACACCTGTGGTAAAAGAATATGTCATGGTAAATATGTTTACACAGCTGTGTGGTAATGTTAGTTATTACAGAGTACATTTGCAGAATCATGTAATGAGCCTCATTTTCAAACAACCATTAACTTTGGCTTAGAAATGGCTAATTAAAGAATAACTTCATTTTTCAAATGCAGACTGTACAAACAATATATAGCATCACTGTAGCTGTCTTCTTAACTGAACATATAAATTTGATTGTAAGTATATGTTGGCTAATTTTGAGGAAATTCAAACTTCTTATAAGACTATTTCTTATTTATAATTTATACTTTCATTGCATATAATGCCTACTCTTTTAGTACCAGACTGAGTTTCCATTAAACTTTATTGCACTTACATGGACTCTTCTGTCAAGCTTCAATAAAATTATAAGATTGACTTAATTGGGTCTATCTGAAAGCTTCCTTTATCATTAATAAATTTTATTTATTCCATGGGGTTATTAGTCTTGGACAACTTGTATGACTTCATTCAAACTTGTTCTAGAATATGAATAAATATTATTTAAAAATTAAGCATGAGTAGAAGCAAATTTTAAAATATTGTCATAGGACTTTGAGGATTTACTCAAGAGTGCATAAAATGTTACCGTGAACTATGTATTGCTGTAGTGCTATCTGTAAAAATATGCTGTCTAAAAAGTTTAACAAGCAGTGGGTGGTTTCATCCATTCGTCTCACTTTGGAGCACCTGCTAGGTAAACTCCAGAAACATCAAGAAGGAAGGCTTGTTTCCTGCCCTCAAGTATTTTAGTTTCCTTCTACTGAGCGTCAACGTTTAGCTACCAGCAGTTACTTTTTTTAAAACCTACCGCTTGAGAGGCAGATCCTGCAAGTGTATTCAACATACAAATAGTGGCATCTTTATTAGACCCGTAGCTCTTTTTAGAGCTCTCTAAAATGGATATTAAGTTATAAGAAGACCAGGAAAGAAAATATAACAGATTCGTGGCATATTTATTTCCACTCCTGGAAAAAACAGTTTGATGTGCTTTGGGGGTACTTTTTTCTTGTTTGAACAATTTAACTTCTAAGGTGGATACAAAGTTGTCAGAGGCTTTTGAACCAGAGCAACTCCATCCCTTTGAACCAGAGCAACTCCATCTTAAATAGGGACTGGGTAAAATAAGGCTGGGATCTGCTGGGCTGCATTCCCAGGAGGTTGAGGCATTCTTAGTCACAGGATAAGACAGGAGGTCGGCACAAGATACTGGTCATAAAGACCTTGCTGATAAAACAGTTGCAATAAAGAAGCCGGCCAAAACCAGCCAAAACCAAGACGGTGATGAGAGTGACCTCTGGTCGTCCTCACTGTACACTCCCACCAGCGCCATGACACTTTACAAATGCCATGGCAACATCAGGAAGTTACCCTATATGGTCTAAAAAGGGGATGCATGAATAATCCACCCCTTGTTTCGCATATAATCAAGAAATAACCATAAAAATGAGCAACCAGCAGCCCTCTGGGCTCCTCTGCCTATGAGAGTAGCCATTCTTTTATTCCTTAATAAACTTGGTTTCTTGATAAACTTGCTTTCACTTTGCTTTGTGGATTTGCCTCTAATTCTTGCTCAGACCCAAGAACCCTCCCTTAGGGTCTGGATCAGTACCCCGTTGAGTAACAAGGTCATGAGGTGTTTGGAGTTGATTTAAGGTTAGTCATGGAAGATTTTGACCTTGGTCTTTTTTCACACCACTTAGCATGGTGACTAACACATAGCAAGTACTTCATAAATATTTATTGAATGAATGAATGAGTAAATAAATAAGGATTGATAAAATAGTGGCCATTGATTTGCAGAAAAGGAGAGCCTTCTAGCAGAGGGAGAACTGAGGCAGGATTGTTGTGGAGGCAAGAATTGTGTACCGGTTTGCTAGGTTGGTCAAGAGATGAGCTCAGGATAGATGAGGATTCTAATAATCAGAAGGACTTCCATGTTAAACTCAATTCACTTTAGTATGAGAGCCCTGGGTCATGAATGTCTAGTCTAAGTAAAATTAGTTTTATTAACTCTACAGGAGTAAAACGGGGAAGAAACTAGAGCAGAGATTCTCCAAGTGTGGTCCCACACCCAGCAGCTTTAGCATTATCTGGGAGCTTGTTAGAAATGCAAATTCTAGGGCCAACCCAGAACTACTAAATGGGAATTTCCCGGTGAGGAGCGAGGAGGAGGGAGACTCAGCAACCTGTATTTTAGTGGGCCCTTCAAGGGATTCTGATATCCTTAGGCTAACATTTGAGAACCACTGGGCTGGAGGAGGAAAATCAGGTACCAGGTAAAAGCAGTGAGATTAGAGATTATAGAAGAGATCATTACTAAGATTATTTCCAACTGTAAATTGGATGATTTAAAGAGTTGATTATGGCTGGGTGCAGTGGCTCGTGCCTGTAATCCCAGCACTTTGGGAGGCCGAGGTGGGTGGATCACGAGGTCAGGAGTTTGAGACCAGCCTGACCAACATGGTGAAACCCCGTCTCTACTAAATATACAAAAATCAGCCAGGTGTGGTGGCATAAGCCTATAATCCCAGCTACCCAGGAGGCTGAGGCAGGAGAATTGCTTGAACCCTGGAGGCGGAGGTTGCAGTGAGCTGAAATTGTGCCATTGCATTCCAGCCTGGGCAACAGAGCAAGATTCCGTCTCAAAATAAATAAAGAAATACATAAAATAAAATAAAGATTTGATTATTTAGTATGGCTGTGCAGGGATGATTAATCATTGGATGTACAGAGTTTTTTTAAAAAAAAAATAGAGATGTTTGCACTTTGGTGGAGAACCATTAGGCTTTCAGCTTCATGGGTGAAAGAACTCATTTTTACCAGTTACCCAAAAGTAACTGGAAAGTACAATGTCAATTTATTGTGTATAGTAGATTAAAAAAACTGGCTCAAATCAGAACAGTACACTTTCATTTGGTATGTTGATTATCTTAGAAGATAAAGTTATCAATCAAAGAGGTTGTGTGCCGAAGGATCACTTGAACACAAGAGTTTGAAGTTACAATGAGCTATGATTATGCCACTGCACTCTAGCCTGGGTGACAGAATGAGACCCTGTCTGTAAAAAAATTTTTAAAAAAAGGTTGTGTGAGGAACAGATAATTAAATCAGAGGCAGTTGGATCTTTTTTTTTTGAGATGGAGTCTTGCCCTGTCGCCCAAGCTGGAGTGCAGTGGCGCGATCTCGGCTCACTGCAACCTCTGCCTCCCAAATTCTCCTGCCTCAGCCTCCCGAGTATCTGGGATTACAGATGCCTGCCACCATGCCCAGCTAATTTTTGTATTTTTAGTAGAGATGGGATTTCACCATGTTGGCCAGGCTGGTCTTGAATTCCTGACCTCTTGATCTGCCCACCTTGGCCTCCCAAAGTGCTAGGATTACAGGCGTGAGCCACTGTGCTTGGCCTGGATGTTCTTAAACAATATTTTAATTGAAATCAATAACCTAGTGAATTTATTTTCTTCATAGCATAAATATGTCAGTGTAAAATAAGTAGAAGCCTTTTCCAGATGCAAAGACAATATTTTTCTAATCACTACAGAAGATACCCTGATTAATTTTTAGTTTTTGACTCTTTGCTTTAAAAAAAACCAAAAATTCATGGAGATTATTATTTTTCTCTTTGTGATGTTGATATACTACACTTTGTAAATTTATTGTATCGTGGTGCTGTTTGGGATACGCCTCATTCTTCCTTAGAATACGCACAAAAGACTTGGGATGGGTTACTTCTGAGGATGATGTGGGCTGCATGGGTCAAAACCATTCAAGTTGATTCATGTTCATTTCAGTTTTTGATTTAAGATAAACATCTTTTAGAATTCTATAATTGTATTGAATTATATCCTGAATCATATTAAATTATATTGTATATATAGATACACATTTATATCTATAAATGTATTGAATTCTATAATTCAATAATGTATGTAGAGAACAGAGGAAGTCAGAAAGAGATGTGTCAACACTGTGTATGATTTATACCTATCAGCTCCCTGGTTTTCTTAAAATTGTAACTGAAGCTCATTATGAATAACCCAGGATTATTACATTCATTTGGATAAGATGGACAGTATGGTTGCTATAAATCAAAGCAAGTAAAACCTATATGCCACTAGGATTGTTTATGAATGTGTTATTTCTCTTGTTATTCAGGATCCCATTGACATGTTTGCATATATGCACATTTACTTGAACTTATGTGAAAATTATCAGCATGTATCAACTCTTCTATAGTCAGCACCATGCTGAGCACCCCAGTGTCAAGGAGGAACACAGGAGAGTTCCAGTCAGGTGGCTCCATGCAGGTCTTGTTTCAGCACCATATCCCACATGGCAACAAAAGGATATACAAGATAAAACTAAAACGACATACCTAGTCTCAAAATCAAGACAAACATCTCTAAGGACCAGGAGGTGACCAGAAATAGAAAGTGATAAGTAGCCCTGGAACTCTGAGACTGCCAAGCTCCTGGCCAGAAGCAGAAAGTTGCTTAACTACCCCTCAGCCGCTTCTCAGGAGATGGGGGAGCTCTTGCCTGAAGGAAGGGATGGAAGCCAGGAGAATCCTTCCCCCTGCCTGTTTTCCATCATTGACACTAAAATGTTAGCTGCCAGCTCTGCCTGGGGCTGTGGTCTTACTGTAAGCTGTGAACTAAGAGGCAAAAGTAGGATAAAAACACAGTTTAGTGACCAGAAACTGAAAAAGTGGTCTGCTGATTCTGTAATATCCCTAAGGCCATCCTTCTAAACTATTATTCAAGGATGAGGCTGGGCGCAGTGGCTCACGCCTGTAATACCAACTTATTGGGAGACCAAGGTGGGAGGATTGCTTGAGCTCAGGAGTTCAAGACCAGCCTGAGCAACATGACAAAACCCCGTCTCTATAAAAAAATACAAAAATTAGCAGATATGGTGGTACGTACCTGTAGTCCCAGCTACTCAGGAGGCTGAGGTGGAAGAATCACCTGAGCTGGAGAAGTCGAGGCTGCAGTGAGCCATGATCGCACTATGGCACTCCAGCCTGGGGGTCAGAGTAAGACCCTGTTTCCAAAAAACAAACAAAAAGGGATGAGGACAAAATTAAGACATTTAAAAATATGTAGCATAAGAGTATAAGAGTATTTACCATTTACATAACCTTTCTAAAAGAAATACTAAATGATGCACTCGGTAGGAAAAAATGTCCCAGAGGGAAGGTGTGGTGAGCTTAGAAAATAATAGTGAAATTGATTGAGATGTTAGAAGTGTAAGTAGTCATTTCTTGTATTTGAAAATGTGTGAACATGATTTGTTCAATTATAGCATTAATTAAACTACAAAAAATAAGCTCTTAAGATAATGCAAATGTCTAATATGTCCAATAGGACCTTGTTGTTAGGTAAGCAAAAGAGAGAATGACTTCTGAGTCAAAGCAGTCTAAACAGAGAAAAGGAAATTTAGGTATACCTTGAAGAAATATGTAAGATTTACCTTTGTCAATCTCATTGGAGACTGTGCAGTGAATAGGAGCAATGTGACCAAATCGCATTTAGGTAGTGATGTTTATGACTCATTTTGAGGGTAGTTTGGCCAGGGTTTATGGAAGAGAGTGATTGGGGAGGTTATTTTGAACCTTTTGGAGTAGGCACTGGGGTATCTGTATTGAGATAAATGAGATGGTATCCTTTTTAGCTGACTTTTTTCCTAGGCAAGCCCTAGTAATTTGTCTTCTCTAAATGAGCAACATATGTATCTTTAGGAAATTCATAGTAATTGTCTTCAGGGCTTTCTTTTTTTGGTAAAATGCCATATTCTCAAGTTGTGTTTTCTTTTTTTTTTTTTCCTTATGATTAGCTTAGATAATTTGAAAGGCTCTACCTCTTTGTGTTATATCAGCTTTGGTTAAAGCTGTTTTTCGCTTTGTTCCTTGGTTAATCCTTAGGCTGAATGAAGGCCAATTAGATATTAGTATAAAGTAAGTGATATCATAGCATCAGAGAGAATCTTCTGTGAACCAGAGCCTGTTGCTGCTTCCAATTTGTATTGTCTAGAGAACAAAGGGTATCTTTGCACCAAAGAGACTGGGAGAAGTTGGGATTTACCTTGCTTCAAGTATAAAACTGTAGAGCAAGGGTTAAGGAACTCTTAAAGGAGGGTGCCTTCTAGTACCCTTCTTTTCCCTCTTTTACAGATGGAAGAGATTTTTTTTTTTAACTTTTTTTTTCTTTTTGAATCAGAGGTTTTTTCTGCTCTTTTGTCCAGGCTGGATTGCAGTGGTGCAGTCATAGCTCATTGCAGCCTCAAACTCTCAGGAATTTCCTGGGATTGCTCAAACAATCCTCCTGCCTCAGCCTCCCAAATAGCTGAGCCTACAAGTGCATGCCACTACATCCAGGTAATTTTTTGTTTGTATGTGTACTTTTTTGTAGAGACAGGGTCTTGCTATGTTGCCAAGGCTGATTTCCAACTCGTGGCCCCAAGTGATCCTCCCGCCTCAGCCTCCCAGAGCACTAGAATTATTGGCATGAGCCACTATCCCTGGCCCATTTGTTTTTATATCAGACTGGTATTGTGCCAACATAGTAACAAGGTTTGAGGGAGGCACATCTCACACACCAGCATGAAAACCAAATCATCTTGCTTATGAACTACGAGTGGACTAGGAAGAGATTATTTTAATGAAGGAGTGAGATAGTGGGTGCCAACTTAAAGAATAGCAAGGAATTAAATAGGTGGTTGCAGCAGTCAGCACTCATGTGATCTTTGACCATGGGCTGGATGAAACTGACTCTTGTCTCTGGAATTCCCAGAAGTACCTTATTTTTCATAAGCTCTTACTAACGTGCTTTAACCAAGTTGCTATGTGTCCAGAATTGTAGTGAATCTTTTGAGGTAAAAAGAAAAAAAATAAGTTGGAACTTGAAGAATAATGTTTGCAAGAGGGCTTAATCATATCTTCATATCTCTGCAAGTCATCTGTAGGTTTGCATAGAGTAGCAATTTGCACCATTTATGTATTTTTCTCTCAATAAATTGTTTTAGAAGCCAGATTACTTTGCAGCATAAAGCACCTACTTTTTCTTCTGACTTCCCTGTTTCCAGTGTTGTATTTTGTCCTCTCCCCTCAGTTTCCTCCTTTTCCCTCAGATTGCCTTAGCTTCTGCTTTGCTTATGTTCTTCCCACTATTTGAAGTGTATGTCATACATTTATCACCTTGATACTACTTATGGCTGTTTTCCTTTTCCCACATTTGCTTTACAGTCTGCCTTCTGTTACTTCCTTTCTTCATTCTCTCCTCCTCTATTTCTGTTTGCCTTGGTTTCCGCATTTGTTGAAATCTTTTTCTTAAAGGGGTTTCTTAAAGGTTAATTATCGTGGCTTGACTCATGGATTAATCGAAGTGTTTCTTTTTAACTTTAGTTTATTGTCAGGCCTTATTAGCCAGCAGAAGAATAAAGCCAGTCATAGTATATTCTTAAGTTTGAGTAAATTTTTGTTGAACTTATTTGGTTATTTGAGGTTTCACTAAAGAATGTGAGCTAGAAAAATGACAGAGTGATAGGGGTGTGCTTTCATGTCTGAATATTGACCTGTGATGTAGTGGGAACAAGAATGAAGCATAGTTGCCATATGCAGTGATATGATCTTGGAATATGAGACAATTTGCATTCTCAACCTGCATGACTAGATATTTACAGCAGGAATGCTAAAATGAAAACAAAAACAAGAAATTTGTACTGGAAAAAACTTCTAATTAGACTTTAAAGTTTTGGAATACAGTAAAAAAAATAGTGACTGGAACTTAGTAAATTAGAAAGGTTTGTTTTGATGTGAGAAGTATGGCCAGTACCCCACCTTCTTGGTACTTGGTAGTTGCTTGTATTCTCTTTAAAGATGTACCTATACAATAGTTAAAAGTGAAATATAATATTAAGACCAAATTATTTTATAGAATATTAACAAATTAAGCAAATAAATTAGGTTTTATTTTTATAGATAAAACCATTCACTTTTATATATCAAAATGCTAGCTTGCACGTATCAGTATAGAGATGTTACTGTTAAATGATCTAGAATATGAACTTCCAAGTTAGAGTTTATTTGCAAAAGAAGTTGAATCATAAAATATCTAAATTACTTGAATTATATTTCCCTTGTAATCATTCTTCTATTTGCTTAGCAATAAGATATTATCTGTGATGGGCTTCCTTTATCTCTTTACTCTCTGCTTTTACTCCTTAACTTTTTGTCTTTAAAAAAAGTTGCAAAGTATTAGCACTAAACACTCAGTAAAGGAGTAGATAAGGCTGGGCACGGTGTCCCACACCTGTAATACCAGCACTTTGGGAGGCCAAGATGGGAGGATCTCTTGAGACTAGGAGTTTGAAATAAGCCTCAGTAACATAACAAGACTACATCTCTACAAAAAAAGAAAAAAAAAAAAAGGAGTAAATAGGAATCTCTAAGTATTATTTATCTTTGAAATAACTTTTATAAAATTTGAGATTCAAACTCCTTGTTTGATACACTCTAAATCCAAGTGGGGGTAACTTGTTTTATTTCCAAATTTGTACTTAAGTGTAGGAATAGTTCATCTTTTTCAAATACATTCTAAATAAAAAAAAATGGGTAGGGTCTGCTTATATAACTCATACTGTTTTATATATAGATATATAAAATATATCTATATATAAAATATATATCGGGTTTTTTTTGTTTTTTTTGTTTGTTTGTTTTTACCCAAGCTTACATAGGTTTTCTCTAATGCTAGGTGATCCGAAGGAAATCATTAAAATCTTTGAGTTGTTTGAAATTCCTTGCTTCTGTATTTGAAGTTAGTCTGGATCAAAGGGACCAGGATTTAAGTTTTTAAAGGAAACTTTTCAAAAATAAAAACTATTTTAGGGAGACTTATGTAAATACTCAGGTGAACTTTTCAAATATAGTACTTAAATCCAGAAATAAATGTGTATTACTATATACAAATTTAATTGCCTTCCAAAATATATTACACCAAAGGGATATTCATTTTATGCTTTGAAGTTGGGTTCAGAAAATTTTTTTTCGTGTGACCTGGTGATGTCTGTACGTTGTTATTAATTTGGATTTTAAGTTTTCTTTGGAACAGTTCAAGGAGCTTTGTCTTTAGAAACAAGATGATATGTTACCAGGACCTGACCTCCTTTTTCATTCTCACCTCCCTCTTTCTTTCACTCATCCTCTTGAAAAGGTTATAGTCATTTATCACTGTGAGAATAGGCATTGCAAATACTATTATGAATATGAGACCATTATCCTTCCTTCTCTCCTTCCATCCCCAGAGATATGGTGAGAGATCTTGTAAAACTTAGTTTTCGGCAATGTCAAAAGGTGTGAATAAGTTAACATCATAGGCCAGGTGCGGTGGCTCACACCTATAATCCCAGCAATTTGAGAGGCCAAGGCAGGAGGATCTCTTGAGCCCAAGAAGTTTGAGACCAGCCTGGGCACCACAGCATGACCTCATCTCTACTAAAAATTAAAATTAAAATAATTAGCCGGGGATGGTGGCCTGCACCTGTAGTCCCAGGTATTCAGAAAGCTGAGGCGGGAGAATTGGTTGAGCCCAGGAGTTTGAGGCTGCAGTGAGCCATGATTGTACCACTGCAGTCCAGCTTGGGTGACACAGCAAGACTCTGTCATTCATTCATTCATTAAAAAGGAAGGAAGGAAAGGGAAAAAAAGATCATAATAACAATGACTGAGCATTTTTCGTATGCTCCTGGCTTTCTAAAATCTGAGTTCAGCTGTGGTTGTCCTGGACACTGTCTCTGAGTAGCCGTTGTCAGTGTATCAGTATCAACAGTAACCATCATTGCAAGTACAATCAGAGATTGGGAAAAGCAATTGTTTCCAAAAGTTATGCTTCTTTGATCTAAATCAATGGTACATTTTAGCTTTATGCAAGATTAGGGATTATTTTAGAGATTTATGACAATTTCATTTTTTCCTGCATAGGGGATCTGAGCTTGATCCTTGATGCTGGATTTGACTAACTCCCTGTAAAGCCAGAAGGGTGTAGGTGTGTATTACCAAGGCCTTACACTTGGCAAACGAAGGAATGAATACTGCATTGCCTAATATCCCATAGGGATGGGAAGGAGGAGTGCATAACATTCCTTCAGTGTGATTGAGGGCTGTGTTGACTGTGTGAGTAAGACAATGTGACTTGAAGATCTTAAGTAGAGTCCATACTTAGATCATTAGAATTCTTGGTCATTGACCAAGATATCCAGGAAAGCAAATAGTGTTGGGTGATTAACCAGGGCAGATGCCTTAATTTAGGAATGCAACAAAGAACTTACTAGTTTTCATTTCTCCAGCTCCTCAACTTTTTCTTTCATCTTTCATTCTTTTGTAGTATAAGGCATTGTCGGTGACAGATCTTTGCAAGGTCTAACACTGAATATTACTAACAGCATGGTCATAAATGTCTCTTCTGTTTCTCTTTAAGGCACAGGTTATCTTGTTGCTAACATAACTCAGAACTCTGATACCATGACCTGCTACTAAATAAAATACTTTCCTGCTATCAGTGATTGTGTATGCTTACTTTTTGTTGTTGTTGATGCTTTGTAACCCAACTATTAGAATGCCCATCTCTTTTGGTGTTTCTTTGCAAATTCAGTGCCTGAACCAACACTTATAACCTATTTGTCATGGCAATTTTCATTATAAAATTAGGTAGTGAGTTGTTGTATAAAAATAGAAACGTTAGAATTCACTTTAAATGTTTACCCCCTTCATTTTTTGTCAAAAGTATAATGATCCTGGGTTGAGTACCTGGAACAGGTTAACCTGTGGATTTTTCTTCTCTAAAATATTTGAGGTTAAAGGTGCCTCTGATGACTGCTATGGGTTTTATCTAGCCCCAGTTACAGCATTCTGAGTCTTTTGGTTGTGCCCCAACATAGTAGCATACTTTATGGCACATATCTGGTCGCTTGATACGGGCATTGGGACAGCTGCCTTCTTGTGTTCACACTTCACAACACGAACTGGAGCATTTACTGATCCACACCCAGGAGGCTCATTCTGGCTAACAGCCCACGAAAGTCTACCATTTAGGGATGGTAATGGTCAGCTAGGACTTGCCTAGGCTTTCAGCATTGGAGTTTGCAATAAATGTGCGAAAGATGCCTTGGTCTTGAAGAGCCTGACTGTGGAGCATGCCGATCAGTTGTAATGAGTTTTGTTTCAGTGTCTTTGAAATGGCATTTGCTGAGCTTAGTGACATGCTGCCCTTCAATATGTTAGGATACCCTTTTGCCTTCTATGACTTAATTGTAGTTTCTAATGTATGTCATTTATAAATATATTCTTTCAGCCAGGCCTAAGTTTTGAGCATAACAACACATCTGTATTGATATATTTTCAAGGGTTTTTTAAGAGGCCTAAGTAAAATATTCTAGCATATTTCTCATACTCTTAAATTCTGATATAAATAAATATCCTTACTCCTGCCCATCTGTCATTACCTTATTTCTTATCTTTTCACAACCGTCTTGCAGAATTTTATTGTTGCAGGCTGAAAGAGTGAGGGTCGTGATCAACTCAGTATACCACTGGAGGCTATATGAGTAAACAGCAAACTGTTCTCATAAATGCAGAATATTGGCAAACTGACAAAACTGCGTCTGCCGCCCAGAAGGAATGCTGAGGGCAGCCATGCCCCAAGTGCAGTGTTTCTTGTGATTAGGCACATTTGAAGCCTGTTAGCAATAATGTGAACCTGTGATCAATCAAGCAGCTGACTAATTGTTATCTGCTCCTCCCTGTTCTTTCTACCCAGTAAGTATGAAGGGCTGTAGAAGCTCAGGGCTGTTGCATTTGCTCGCTAGAAGCAAGGAGCCCTCTTCTTCCCCAGACCTCTTCTTTAAAACAGTTTCTTTAAAGTTTTCATTTCTGCATTCATCCCCCTTCGTTCAGTCCAGTGGTAACCGTCGTAATTGTGGCAAACTGTGGCAAGTGGCACCCAAATAGGGGCGAACAGGGACAGATAGAGACTAGCAGAGACTTGCAGGGACAGAGAGGGACAGACAGGGACAGATAGGGTCCTATACGGACTTGAACGAGGAAGGCCTGCTGGAACAGAGAAAGTAAGACTGACCAGACAGATGAGAAACCCCATTACGAGTCTGCCGACAGCAATATAAGGTCAGTGCCCTAAAGAGGTACAGAGAACGGGAAGTTTTTGAATCAGGGTAACATGAGAAAGAATTTGACTATTTCGTTTCACTTTTCTGTTTGGAATTTGGTTCATGCTGTCCTTTTGTCATTATTTCAAAATTTGAGAGAATTTTTTGCCCCACCCACAGCACCTATCGAGGGTGGTGAACAGAAGAGAGAGGATGAAAATGGCCTTGTACCATCTTCTTTTGTGGCTACAGGAAGGCTGACTTTAACTTTGGCTTTTGAGAATGCAAATGTGGATTGTAAATGTACACTGGCACCTGTGAGATGTACAAAAAACTTGGGAGGTTTTCTCAGAGCTTGTCAAGATACGGGAACTGAGCTTCATTGCTCTACAATACTGGTTGAAGCAATGGCCAATTTGGTAGTTGATCTAAGGGGACTAAAGTGGAAAAATGTTGTAAGTGTAGAAAAATTGGATCTTTCAAAAAAGAATGCTGTCAGACCTCTGGGCAGAAGGGATCTTATACACGGTTCCCCTCTCAACAGAAAAAATGCCAGGACTTTGCCCTCATTGCAATAAGGGAAATCATTGTGCTAATCAATGCCATTCAAATTGTCATCAAAACGGCACCCCTCTGTCAGGAAATTAGAAGGGGGCCTGGACCCGGGCACCTCAAACAATGAGGACATTCCCCGTCCAGGCCACAATTCCGTTTCAGGGGTGGGCCTCCAGAGGCACATTGATTCCCTCTCCCCAGGAACACCTGGACGCGCAGGATTGGATGTCCCAGTCAGAGAACGGGTTACGTTAATTGGAGGAAACAAACCCACTAAGATTCCCACTGGTATTTGGGGACCTTTGCCAACAAGATACATGGGATTAATTTTGGGCAAAAGTCATCTTAACTTATAGGGCATTACTGTAGTCCCAGGAGTGTTGATTTTGATTGTGAAGGAGAAATTCAGGTAGTGGTAATGGCACAAGATCTTTGGGTTTTTGAACTGGGAAAATATATTGCTCAACTGTTGCTTATTCCCTGTAAATTGCACCCTTCTCCACAAAAGAAGAAATGAGGGAATCAGGGATTTGGAAGTACAACTACATGGGAAGTTTATCACAACCCATAGTATCTAGTAGACCCACTTGTGCAGTGCAGATTGAAGAAAAGAAGTTGTGTGGGCTTATGGATATGGGAGCAAGAGACTGGTCTCTCATGGTAATAGATCTTGAGGACTGATTTTTTTTCACTGTGCTGTTGCACAAGAAGAATAAGCCTTGATTTGTTTTCTCTGTGCCTTCTGTTAATCAGAAAGAGCCTGTCTCTTGTTATCAATGGAAAGTTTTACCCCGCGGTAATTAACCAAAGAGGCAGAAGCTGAGATACAGCTTGTGAAGCAGATGCTTCAGCAACGGCATGCCTCCTGGCTGCAGCCACAAAAGCCTTTGCTTTTGTTTCAGTTGATTTACTCATGTGGGGATGAGGGTATGCTTGTGTTTTTATAGGAAATGTACAAACTGTGTGGGTGCCCTCAAGATGTGTGCAACCATGGAACAGGAGACTGGAGGGACCCGTGGATCCCAACCACGGTCTTGGTTCCCCCAGTACGAGCCATCAGCCAGTTGAATCTGAATGTGAAGACTGAAGGAACCACCAACCAGCAATTAAGGGCTGCACAGCCTGCAATTGCCTTTCTCAATTAATTAAAAAACAAAGGGAGAGATGTTGCAGGCTGGAAGAGTGGGGATCATGATCAACTCAGTATACCACTGGAGGCTATGTGAGTAAACAGCAAACTGTTCTCATAAATGCAGAATGTTGGCGAACTGACAAACTGCATCTGCCGCCCAGAAGGAATGCTGAGGGCAGCCATGCCCCAAGTGCAGTGTTTCTTGTGATTACGCACATTTGAAGCCTGTTAGCAGTAATGTGAACCTGTGATCAATCAAGCAGCTGAGCAATCGTTACCTGCTCCTCCCTGCTCTGCCTACCCAGTAAATATGAAGGGCTGTAGAAGCTCAGGGCTGCTGGCTTTGCTCACTAGAAGCAAGGGGCCCTCTTCTTTAAAACAGTTTCTTTTGTTTTAAGTTTTCATTTCTGCATTCGTTAACTTCATTCAGTCCTGTGGTAACCATAGTAACTGTGGCAAACCACAGCACTTTATTTCATATAAACAAATTTCTGAAGCTAGATATAGCATGACATAATTTTGAACTGTTTGAACTTCTGAATAACTAATGCACGTGTTTTGAACATATAAAACAACTCCCTCTACATTAATGAAATAGCTAAACCTACTAACCCTACTAACCCTAATGTTTTCTACATTAGAGCTTGGGTAACTTAAAGTTCTTTCCTTGCCAAAAATATTACCAAATATTACAGAAAGTATAAATAAAATGGGATTTGAATTTTCATTTCCCTTTTTCCATACAACTTCATTTTATTTTTGGGAATGTGATGTGTCATTTTCTTAATGTTGCTATAATCTAAGTTATACTTAATCTAAGCCTTTAGCAATGATGACAGGTATTTGTATGCAGGTGATATTTATAGTCCTACAAAGTCTAACTTTTGGAAAATTAACTTGCATGTATTTTTATTTCATGACATACAGTAAATGTAACCTTCTCTATAAATATTTGATGTCTTACAGAAAATTTCAGTTTATTAGTTATAACCTCTCTTAATATATGCATACCACATTCATGTAGATTCATTTAGAGTTTGGTAACAAAATACAACTGAAACTGTTAAAGAGAATGTTCTGATTAGATCAGAGTCAAGACATAGGGGTCTTCATTCAAGGACTAGATCTCCTGCCAAGAGTTTCTATCATAAAAGTAAAATATTACATTTTGAAATACTGTATCACAAACCAAAAATATTTTGGAAACTCTCCAGAGCCCATGGATTTATTGTGCTTTGCTTTTAAATCATAGTGCAGCACAGATTATATTTTTAGATGATCTACAGTCTACTTATTTTGTTATGGCTGAAGTGATTTGGCTTGTTTTTGATATAAAACTATCAAATATGAGCCTTCTGTCCTCTAAAACATAACACTATACTTTGTGTGGGAGAAAAGGTCTTGTTAAAGACAAAATGTTCCCTTGAATTCCAGTATGAAATCTGTAATAAACTAACCTACTTTAGTTTTCACATTTAAAAAGTTTTCTTAATAGTAATTTTTTGGTTACATTAAGGAGGGTTGGAATTTTTGCCTATTTTTTAGGATTAGTCAGACTTTTTTCTTCACAGAAAAATGAAAAACTACATTTCTCTGAAATTTACTGATCTTTATGGTTTTTGCTTTAAAATATGTACCCCAGTTTCTGATCGCTATCAAAATTTTTGGTAGTATATAAATGAATATTAAGTAAATTTCATTCTAGATGACCAAAATGCTTTCTGTATTAGTGATAAAATGCATATGGTTTTCTAGTCTATAATCAAATGAAGGAAAGATCATAATGAATAAAAACTAAGATTTCCCAGATTCACTTGTTTCCAAGACACTTTATCACAGAAATCATACTTGCTATTATAAGATTAATTGGGCCAGGCACAGTGGCTCACGCCTATAATCCCAACACTTTCAGAGGCTGAGGGGGGCAGATCTCCTGAGCTCAGGAGTTCGAGACCACCCTGGCCAACATGGTGAAATACCCTGTCTCTACTAAAAATACAAAAATTAGCTGGGTGCAGAACATACCTGTAGTCCCATCTGCTCGGGAGGCTGAGGCACAAGAATCGCTTGAGCCCTGGAGGCAGAGGTTGCAGTGAGCCATGATCATGCCACTGCACTCCAGCTTGGGATAAAGAGTGAGACTCTATCTCAAAAAAAAAAAAAAAAAAAAAGTAATTGGCAATTAAGCTACAGACTTATAGTTATTGGCTGACTATAGGTGAAAACTCTTATTTTTTTTTTTCCTTGTTTAAAAATATTTCTGTCAATGCCATGGGAAAATTCTGCCTTCAAAAACAAAAACTAAAATTATAAAAACTACCCAAGAATATGCTTGCATGTTAGCTTCTGGAGCAACCTCTACTGAGAAAAGGGTGAAAAGCTAATTACTATCATTCCTTATTATTCAGTAGCAGTTTAGTATTCAGAATTTAAAAGCTGAGAATAGTGCAACATATTGTGAGGCCCATATAAATCAGCAGTACAATAGGATTTTGTATGCTGAATATTATTTTGCAGGCTACTTTTCAATACTGTATTCTGCTTAATAAAGGATATATGTAATAACAAGTTATGTCATTTATTCAATAAATATTTGTCGAGTATAAATATTTGACCTAGTACATGGTACAATATACTTTATATCCCTTCTTAAGGGGTATAAAAATGAATATAATAGAACCTGTGCCTTTACATATAGATTAAGAGGGTAAAAGAGATATATAAATGACCACGATAAAAAAAAAAAAAGACACGTGCTAAGTACCATAAGAGATCTCAGGTCATGTATATAACTTGGAATAGAAAGAGAGAATTTCTGGCTTAGGTAATCAGAGAAGGTTTCATGTTATTTGCTGTGTGTTATGAAGAATGGATGGGATTATGGAAGTTGGAAATGTGAACAAAGGCCATTGCTGGTAGAAAGACTAGCACAAGCACTGAGGGTGTGAGGGTGTGTGTGAAGGCTTGTTTGGAGTAAAGCAAATTCTGTTTGGCAAGGGCAGTGAGTGAGAGGGGAAAGGGCCCAGATAATGGAGAATCTTGTGTGCCAGCTAAGATATTTAAATTAATGGGGGAGCCATGAGTGTTTTTTTGACTGAAGAGCAGCTTAATCAGATCCATTTCTTATATGATCTATCTAGAAGCTCTATGTTGCTTAGATAAGGAAGAAAAGGTAGGAGACCATAGATATGGTCACATCTATTAGGCTGTTGTAGCAATTCAAGGGAAATTTAATCTAAGAAAGTGGCAGAGGAAATGGAAAGGATGGTATATGTGGCAATGGCTGGGACTTGGGAATGAATGAACAAGGGTATACAGGGTGTAAAGGTCAAAGATGACTCCTTCCCTAGCTCAGGATGCGGCACAGATCTGGTGTTCAATAAATAAATATTTAAGTGACAATTTTGGGCTTAAATGACTGAAAGGATGGACAGAAATAGGAAAATCAAGAAGCTGTTTGAGGATGATAAGATCATTTGTATTTTAAATTGAGTTTGAGCTGCTGGCAGGATATATACATTGAAATGTCCTTAGAGAGTAGAAGCTGCAGAAATGGAACTTATTCTAGAAATTGGGTGTGACAATATAGGCAGGAAACATAAAGAAGAAAGTTCAAAGGACAAGACCACTGGATATTGCTCAGGATTTAGAATAACAGAATTAAGAGGATCTACCAAGAAAACGGAATAGAGGTTAAAGAGATAGAGAATGTTAGGATAATAGAAACTGAGTAAAGAGAAAAGAATATTTACCAACAAAGTTGGTAAATGAAGAAATGTAAAGAAAATGAATATTGAGAAAGGACCACTGGGTTTCATTTTTGAAGAAACAGTTTTATTAGATGGTAGGTAAGATTGTAGGAAGTGAGGGAACGAGATGGGGTGAGGCTTGAGTATTGTCTGGCAAAGGAAAGGAAAAGGTAGGTGAGTAGCCTGAGGATTAGCAGGCCAAGGGAAGGAATTTTTCAGGCTAGGGGAAAACTAAACATTTTTTATGAGTAATTAAATAACAATTTGACAAAGACGGGAAAATGAAGATGGACTTGGGGAGGCAGAGTGAGACACAGTAAAGAAACATGGTGATCAAGATCTAGAGCACCTGTGTCCAGTAAGCCTGTCTGTAGTGATGAAAATCTTCTCTCTTTGCACTGCCCAATTCAGAAGCCGTGAACTGCATATGACTGCTGAGCACCTGAAATGTGGTGCCTTGTGCAGCTGGAACACTGAGATTTTAAAATTTCATTTAATATGAATTCATTTAAAATTAAGTCACCACATGTGGCTTGTGGCTACCTTATTGGGGAGCAAACATACAGTGTATAAATACAGTAATTAATAGCAGGAAAGAGACTTGGACACTGAGGGATAAGGGACAAGTTCCAGAAAAAGTTTGAAGCACAGGTGGTAGTGTTTAAAGGAACTCATAGTCAAATAGTTTCATTCTTTCCCATAAAATAGGTGGCATCGTTTGCTGAGAAGGTTAAGGTAGGGAGCATGGGAAAGATTTTCGGCCATCCTTGTGGAGATTTCCAGTGGAGAATCTATGATAGATGAATCACAGACGCATTGTAAGCCCTCCGGAGTGGAGAGTGTGCATTTGTTTTAGGTCTCTGCTTCCTTGTTGGTGACTTTTTTCAGTAACATTTCTAAACGTAAGAGAGAAAGGAGAAAAAGAAGGGCAGGGAGAGCAAGTTTAGTGGAGCTCTTTGAAAGGCTGGAATGCTGGTGAAGTAAATAAATGCTGACGATGAGCCCTTAACTAAGCACAAAGCAAGTAAAAATAGGAAAGGACATGGATAAAGACTCTAGAGCCACGAGGTCATCATAAGGGTGAAGATGTCAGACTATGGAAGACGAGCAAGGCCATAAAATTTTCTGTTGTAAAAATGGTAGATTTTAGAGGTAGAATTTTCAACAGGAAATGAGATAAGAAAGAAATGTTCGTCGTTGGGTAAGAGGACTATATAAGACAGATGTATATATTTCCAAATTGTTGGGGAGGAATTTCAGCATCCCTTGATTTTTTTTTCCCCTCCAGTTTGCTTGCAATATGGTCTTTGCTCCAGACTTGCTAACTGAACTTTGAATGCGTGGTCTTTTCTTCAATAATCCAGATTTGAGTAGTAAAGTTGGGATTTATCTTATCTATTTGCAGTGATATCCAAATTCATAAAAACTGAATTCAGAGCCAGCAGGGACCTATGAGATCATCTCATCTAATGTTTGGATTTTGTAGATAAGGAGACTGTAATCTCTTGATTCAGTGATTAGTTCAAGGTTACATAGCCAGTGAGTGATAGAGCTGAGACTAACTTCAAGTCTTCAGTGATTCCCTGCACTGGGCTATGACTTGGGCAGCATAATGCTCTGGTCTGAAGTTTTCAGTGGGTATGGAACTGTTTGTACTCTGGAAACATCAAAATACAATATAGAATATTATCTTCAGAACTTTTGTATAATTAGTTTTTCTGAACCTATACTTCCAAATTACTAAAATATTAATCTGACCATACTGAAAGAAAAATCTTGCTGAAGCAGTATCTACAATATACCACAGTTTACTTATTCATAACTGTTTGACACTTAATGCTAAGAAAAAAGATAAACAGACAAGACTTTTAAATGTTAATAAAGGTAACAGAATCCGGAATTGCATTTTTGACTAGGTGCAGCTGGGAAAGAGTTTGTTAATCAGCAGCTGTTTTATCACTTTTTTAAAAGTACCAAGTGTTGTGTGTCTCCTGCCGGCTCTGGTCTCTTTTTCCCTCCCCCATGCCCTTGTCTTCCTAATAATGAAGAAAGATACCTAAATAGTAGGATCTAAGACAAAAAGAATACTGTTTTCAGAAAATATTAGAACATTGTAAGGTCACTAGTACTTTTCTTTTCACTTTGAATAATATATTGAGGAACATATTGAAGTAATTGGGAATAATATTTATTTATAAAATAATTGTGTCCCATGTGACAATACCAAAAGTGTACTTTAACTTGTCTATTTTTACATGGACCCCAAATGTTTAAATGAAGTGATTAGACATACAAATCTGTAATTTTGATTAAAATGTAAATAAGAATTTACAAGTTCTGAGTTAGAGAATACAGGTCTTTGGTTTTTGTGACACTTTATTTAATTTAAGGGATTTCTTTATAGGATCAACAACTCTAGAACCTTTGTTTGCATTTCTTGAAAGGAAAAGCACAGTGAAATAGGATTAGCTGCTTTAATAAAGTGAACCAAAATACTGTTCAGATGATCAAAGAGTGTTAAAATACCTTCATTTTTATTTTAATTCTTTAATTCCTTTTTGTCATGGGAATTTTTGGTATTATAACATTTGGCATACATATGACATGAAATCAGCATACCCTAAGATTTTAGGGACTGACTCCTTTAATATGTTTCCTCAAGTAAATATTTCACTCTTCCTTTTCCCTGTCCTCTTCCTCCCAAGATTGGCTCTGTTTTAGGTGAATTAGGAGATACAGGGATGAAAGTTACCTTTCCTACCCTCTAGGAGCTCAGACATACAATGGTTCTCAAAATGTGGGTCCCAGAACAGCAGCAGCAGCAGCATCCTGAGGACTTACTAGAAAAGCAAATTCTCAAGCCCTAGCCCAGACCTTCAGAATCAGAATTTTGGGGGATGGGACTCAGGAATCTGTTTTCAGCAGCCCTCCAGGGAATCCTCCTGCACACTCAAGTTAGGAACCACTGGTCTAACGACCGGAACTTTATACCTTCCTTATTTTTAAAATTGAGATAGAAGTCACATACCAAAAAATTCACTATTTTAAAGTAGACATTTCAGTGGTTTTTAGTGTTTTCACAAGACTGTGCAAACATCACCATTATCTAATTCTATAACATTTTCACCATCCAAAAATAAACTCCATACCTATTTGCAGTCACTCCACCCCTGTCTCCACCCCTCAGCGCCCAACAACCACTAACCTACATTTTGTCTCTATGAATTTGCCTCTGCTGGATATTTCATATAAATGGAATCATAAAATATGTGGCCTTTTGTTTCTTTCACTTAACACAGTGTTTTCAAGGTTCATCGTGTTGTAGCATGTATCAGTGCTTCATTATTTTTATGGCTGAATAATATTCTATTGGATAGATGTACACATGTTGTTTATCCACTCATCACTTAATGGATATTTAGGTTGTTTCTACTTTTGGCAGTTATGAATAAGGCACTATGAACATTCATGTACAGGTTTTCGTATGAACATATTTTCTCTTGGGTATATACAGGCAGTTCTCATTATTTGTGGTAGTTTTGTTCATAAAGTCACTGCAAACACTGAATTAGTGAATACTGAATTACTGGTTCTCGGAGAAATACAGGATTAGGTTCTTGTAAGATTCTGGTCACATTTTCATCGATTGATCAATATATAACCTTGTTTTATGTGTGTTTCTTTTTAAAGACATCTTATATTTATTGCTGATTCATTAACATTGAGTGCATGCCTAACAGCGCCATAACTCATGCCTGAACAAAGCGGCTTACCTAACCAGGTATATTTTCTGTAGGTGACAAGGCCTGTCACAGCCTTCTTGCGCTTAGAAAGAGTAGGCAGCACTTCAGCATTACACTTGGGGGCTATTTGAAACAGTGAAATCACCAAAAAAAGCACAAAATATGAAAAACGTGGCACGAAATCAACCGGAAAAGGGAGACTTGTTTACAGTATGAGAGCCAAACACGAGAGGGTAGTCTTGTTTGGGTGACTCACATTTTTTACCACTCTGCCAATTCACATGTCTGAATGACTGTGAAAGCACCATGAGGATTATTTGGGGGTTACAAATAATTTATAGTGAATAATCATATTTGCAAATATAGAATCCACAAATAATGAGGATCAACTGTACTGGGAGTGGAATTGCTGGGTCATATGGTGGTTCTATGTTTAATATTTTGAGGAATTACCAAGCTATTTTTTTTTTTTGCAGAAGCTAAAGCATGTTATCTAATAAGATACCACTTATAAGTGGTTTTGATTTGTATTTCCCTAAATCACTAATGACGTTGAACATCTTTTCATGTGCATATTGGCCATTTGTATTTCTTCTTTAGAGATGTGTCTATTCAAACACTTTACCTCTTTTAAATTGGATTATTTGTCTTTTTATTGTTGAGTTGTAAGAGCTTTTAAATATATATTCTGAATACTAGACTCTTAGATATATGACTTGCAAATATTTTCTCCCATTCTCTGTTTTCATTTTCTTGATCATGTCTTTTGATCTTCAAAAGTTTATCTTGATGAAGTCCAATTTTATCTATTTTTTCTTTGATTGCTTATGCTTTTGAAATTTTTGAAACTGCTATCCTCATATAGTTACTCAGTACATCCTGCTAAAAGAATTGCATACACATTTTTATTACCGAAGTCATGAAGAGTTAGATTTCACGGTTTCAATAAATTACAACTTACTTGCTAAGGGATGTCATTTGTAAATTTAAACCATTTGTTTGTAGTATTTAAGAGATTTTTATGTTGTGGTTGTGGGATTTTAAATACTGGCATCATGAGGGCCAACATTTATAAAAAGCAGTGTCACAGTTACTTAACAAACTGCTGTTTTTGTTTGGAAAATGGAAGAAAAATACTTAAAACTGGCTCTAACATTTTAAAAGAAGATTCGCCTCTTTTTAAAACCATGAACTTTCTGTCCTAAAAGTAGGGTCTCAAGCCATTTTGTGAAAGAACACAGGAATCCCTGGAACTTGGAAATAAATGCAGATTGGTGTTTGTTTATGTTATTTTAAATGTAGTAGCACTGTGTGTTAGAAAACTGAATCTGTAACACTTAAGTCAGGCTAAGCAAGCAAATAATATCAGCTAACATGGCTTTAATCTACTAAGTAACTTAAAATCCAAAAGATCAAAGGAAGTTATAACTAAAAACAGTCCTTCATGCAATTTCCCTGTGGAAGCAGGAAAAGGCTAGAAATTACATGTCACCTTCATATCCTGGCTTGCTGACCTTGTGCTCAGATCAAGCCCCTCTGTATGCCAGCTGTTACCATTATTAAGACCTTGCCCCAAGGGGTTAAGTAGGAGAAAAACTCTCCTGTCCTATTGGAGAGCAAACACTGAAAGTTCCAGCCCCTAACATGCCTAATTCAAAGCAATCTGCATGTGCTTGTCATTCAGTCTGTCCTGCCGCTCTGTGGAGCTGCTCCTGCCAACTCATTGCTTTCTGCTGTGCTGTGATCCTGCAGTCAGTTGCCGCTGTTGCTACTGCAATCATTTGCACCAAACTGAGCCAGAGAAGTTCCCTCTTTTAACATAAAGGTAATACATTTACTCTTGCTGTGTGAATATGTGTGTGAGAAATGCGTGTGAATTTGTTATTTTAGGAGAATTTATTTAAAAACTGAACTTCGTTTCTAGGAGTGTATTTAGAATTCCAGCTGACTGGTTTTTTTTTTCCCAGTGTAAACTTTGAACGGCATTTGGCATTTTAACACATTAAAATCTTGTGAAGTTTATTTAAATTGTAGTCTAACACCGTAAGGTAAGGCCAGCCATTTCATAAGTTTATTAAAATATCATGTCTTTGTGAAGTTGGAAGGAGACCTAAGCTTTAAAGAAGTTTGTTTTATACTTTGAGATTCTTATTTAACTACTATCTAAATCAGAAAATTTTGAAAATATGTGCTTGCCATTACTAGATGATAGAAAAATAAAAGTAGCGTTGTAGGAATCACAGTCACTTTTGTGAATTAAATGTTATAATAAAATAGAAAATTGTTAGCATCTTCCCTCCTGCAAAGAGAGTAGTTTGGTGAAGATACCCTCTGGTGAACTAAACTTCAACAGCAAGTAATTCTTATCAGAGTTCATTTCAGATACACAGCTTGGTAAAGGCCTTCAAGCTATGTTTTAGTTGTTTAAATGTTTCATGCATTATATGGTAACTACAATAGTGACTACATTATGATTAGATTTACTATTTAAAGTACAAGTCAAAATATATTTGCTATATTGACTTTTGCTTAAAATGAGAATGGATAATTTATTTGCAACTGGTAGAAAAATTCATATTAGTTTAACGTGAAATATGTTTATGTTTGGTGTAAAATATACGTTAAAAATTAAACAGAAATTTAGTGAAAACAGTATTTCTTGCACATCACTGATCATAAATGACTTTATTCAATGATAATCCAAGAAATAGAGAACATACTTTACAATTTGCTAAAAAATTTTACTAATAGGTATTCTTGTGGAACGAAAAAGAATGAAACGTGTCCTTTTTACCCACAAAAGGTTATTTTAGATCATACTATTTATAATTAAGAAAACTACAGTTCCCTTTGATGGCTGGGAAATCACTAAACTATGTAAATAAGCTCTAAATTTATGAGTGTTTCACTTGCAGGTAGTGGGTTTTCTACTTCCCGTGGTTTTAATATCTGGCGACACATTTCTACTTTCTAAAATGTTAAAACTCTTTTTGCATTATTTCATGTTTTTTTTAGTCTTGCATCTCCAATAGATTATCTTAGATTGCTTTTATTGCCAACATATCAAATATTGGGATATTTTATTGATTTTACTTTATTTGGAACTTTTTGTTTTAGTATTAAAAAGATATTTTTATGTATCTTCTATGCATCATATAGCTCACATCTTAGACCTCAATTTTAGAATTGTTATCATGAACTATTTGCATTGTTTATGAAAAAATGTGTAATGTTTTCAGTGTCTGAAATGATTGACCTACAAAGTAGTTTAGAAAATACATGTTTACTTTAATTCAGTCTGGGAAATACGTATTATAAAGTGGATTAATCCAAAATTTAAATCTAATCTCACTTGCTTTGCAGTTTATATTGAACCGGTTGAGCCTTTTAGGGAAATCTGCTTTTCAGTGTTTGCTATGCATCACGTCTTTACCTTCTGTTCTAACTGCTTTGAGTTCTGGGGCTGGATCTGAGCATTCTTGCTGTATGATTCTTGTAATTCAGTGTGGATGATGGACAGCCTTGACATACAGATGATATGAACATTTTCTATTTTTGAAAAAAATGCAATTCCTGATTACATTCTAACACAAGAAGCAAAACCGAGTTGTTTAGGATCAAGACATATGAGCTCCTTAGTCTATCAGCCTTTTGGAAAAAATATAAGACAGAGCAACTAAAATAAATTAGAAAAGCTAGACTCGGAGAAGATGGTGGCTTTTTGTTCTCTCCTTCTTGATTTCTATTCTCTTATTTTAATCACTATTAAACAGGCTTATGTATTACAGGCTCATATTTAGATTCCAAGAAAACTGTATAAGGAACCTAGTAAGTGCTTACCAAAATGATTGCTACGTAAGGACATTTAACTGAAAAATATGATTTAATTACCTTTGTAAGCAAACAAGAATCCCACACAATAGTAAATGTAATTTCAGTTCATCTAATATATACAAGAAAGCAAACAGCAGAACTCATGAGCATTTATAGTAATAATTTAAGGAATAGAGAAAGATTTATAAAAGTTGCACCCAGGCTCTTATTAAGAGTTAATTTACTGATTCAATTCAAGTAAGAATAAAGTCTTTATAAATTTGATGTTTTTCTAAGCTTGAAGCAAATCTCAGAGTTTTCTTTAATTGTGTTTTATACAAATACCTTGAGTGATGTTTCCCAAGTTGCTCAGTAGACTAAAGGATACTCATAAGACATTATTTGCTGGACTCTGCAGGGAAGAACCCATTTGGGGAGCTGCTCTAGGAAATTTGATTTGCTGCTTCTCAAACTTCACAAAACAGCAGGGAGTGGGGTATTAGATACTAAACATTTGTGGGAAAAGTTTAGATTATTCTAAGTGTGGTATTAAAAAACAACACACTACCATCTAAATCAAACAACTTTTAAGTGCTTTATGGTGATTGATCTCAGTTTTTGGCTTTATGAAGGACATTTTAAAAATTCTCTCACATTCTTTTGCCTAACAATGTGTGGGAGTAAAATTTTCTTACTTTGATTTACCTCAGTGATGTTTTTTTCCCCCTTTGGGCTGCTAAGTTTTGAGGTTTTGAGATGTGTGAAGTATTAAACATGCATGGTATCTTTTAGACATGCTTGTGATGTGTTCAACAACATTTGTTAAGCTCAGTAATAGGATCCTGTTTCTACTGGGGAAGAGCTATAGTGATACAGATAGATTGCTCAGTTGTAAAGCTGCCCATTTTGTGATTTTAGTTGAGACAAAATAGTTTCAAATGAAATCTCATGGCCTAAAGACACACCTATCACATCTTAAGGATCCTGTTTATTAACAAACCATCTTGTAATTCTTATTTGGTGGGTATGTGAGGCTAAATAACAGTCCTGGTATCTGCAGACTGTCTAACCCTAGAATTGGAAAGTTTAAGATGCTTAAAATGCCACCAGAAATCTTTTTTTTTTTTTTTTCCTGGCATGGAACTTTAGGGAACATACTCTTTTATTAGAGGATCTTGAGCCTTCATTTTAGAGACTGATCGGACATTGAGGACATACTTTTTCTTGAGTGTTAAATAAACTCATTAGTCAAATTAGCTACTTCCCAGATTTTCTTCAAAAGATTAATAAATAATAAAGGCTTTATGGCAACTTGCTTCACATTTCCACAACATCGGTCCACCTAAAGTCTGCACTGTTGTCTCGCTTGAGCTAGTATCTTATTAAGGCTTTCTCCTTGCTGCACCCTTGTCCCCACCCTTCCAGCTTAAGAAGTACTGCAGATGAAATCTCTTTTCATTGTAACAAGAGCAATCAAAAAAAGTAAAAATAGTATAAACTTAGAGTGCCAGGTCCAACTGTTTTCTAATATGCAACAATATTCTGCATTTCAAGCAGTATTTTCGGAATGTTGAATATTTTGAGTGGCAGTTGCTTGCTCTTATAAGTTGATCAGCATTAATTATATAAAGTATAAATCAGTGGCTCTCAGCTCTGACTGCATGTTAAAATCACCCAGGATGCTTTAAAAAATGCTAATGGCCACACTTCGCTACAATATGAATTAAATCAGAACCTCAATCTCTGGGGCCAGGACCCTTTTATCATAATTTTTTTAATATTACTGCAGTGATTCTAATGTGCAGCCAGGGATGAGACTGCTGTGATAGACTTGTAATTTTGTGAATATTCATATTTAATGCATACCTTAAGACTTGTAGCAGAGCCTAGTTAAATGTTTTGGCTAGTTTTAGGGTTAGATAACTGCTTATATAGGAGAACTTTGTAGAATTATTTTAAAGTGACCATTGTTTGACATCCCTGATTATAGAAAGTTTCTCTAGTTTTATTTTGTATATTTTTGGTTATACAGTTTCACATAATTCTCCAAACTTAGGGTTCAAAAGAAATCAGTGCAGCTTAATGGAATTTAAACTCATCTGAAATAGAAGTGCAAAGCTATAAGAAGTCTCCCCTACCTCTTTCTTTCCAGCATTGATGCTTATGGGCACAGTACTTACAACTGAGTGTGGAGAGAAGTGGTGAATATTACATGGAATGATAATTTTTGTGGATGAACCTGGAAAAGAGATCTCTGAAAAGTGCTTTAATAATTGCAATATTGTGAGAGTGCTCTTGAAATATGTATTTAGGAAGATAAGTGTTTATGCTAAATGGAGAATATCACTGATATCATTTATCTGAGATTGAAAGAGGTAAACTTCATTTTATACCCACATTTCTGTTCCCACATTGACCAAAGGTACATTGGATGTAAAACAAAATGACAAAAATGAAATTGATGTTTCTACAACCCTGAAATTTCTATCACTCGCCCCTATATATGAAAATTTCTGCTTTTACAACCTAACTCATTTCTAGCAGTAATACTGCTTTCCAAATGTAGGGCTTTCAGATTTGTTATGGCAGATACACTGCAATATCAGTAAGGTTATTTTACTTTCATATTTTTTGTTGTAACTCTAGGGGGAAACTTTATCTGGAAACTTTAATTTTTCTTCTGTATCATTAAGCGGTTTGTAAATACCATGAATATTGAAACAAAACATTTACAGTTTATCCATATATCTTAGTGCCTCTATCAATATATATCATGTATGTAATTATATTCATAGAGGTTATCTAAAACCGTTAGGTGTATTTCATTTTCAAAGGTGGTGCTTATCATCAGAAGTTGAAACTACCCATAAATTGAATATTAAGAACAGTATGTTCTCATTGTAAAAGAATGCTAACCTTCATTTTCATATTTCCTGGAACTCAGTTTGCTTTCTCCTAGTGTGGCAGAAAGCTAACTAATACCTAGTAGGCTCTTATGAAATATATATTTAGTGGTATAGATCTTCAAATATATAATGTTGTTTCTTTGGGAAAATGGCTTTCAACTTATTGCAGTTTATGCTTAAGGGGAATACTAGAATTAACACCTTATTTTTGTATAGTCCTTTGCAATATACAAAATGTTTTTGAGTGATTTGGTGAAGCTATTTATAATTATTCTCATGAAGGACAGTTTAACAGTAGAAAGTTTACAAACTTAAAGGAAAATAAGAAAATGTAATTTGTCTCAGAAGGGAAAAAGATTATATTTCTTCATTTAAGGCCATCCTTTCTAGTTCCTTACAAGTGTCTGTTTCTTTCATTAAAGATAGATTTTGCCGTAACGTCACAATTACATTATTCTTAAATAGTCAGTATACTACATAACAACAAAGATCAATCCATTGCCTTGCTTTTTAAAGTTTGCATAATATGATATATGGATGGATAACACCTTTCCTTAATTTAGTGAAATATGTCTCTGACACTCTTGATTGCTGAATTGTACCTTTTAAAACAATCTTGGGAAATATCGAATTCATAGGCTACTTTTCATGTGGACCTTCAGACAGAATTTTACATCAGTAGCCTCTTGTGGTCCTATAAAAGCTAGTTGGACTTGGCATTGCTCTAGAGGCATCTTGAGGTAGTGGAAAAGCCTTACCTTTAGAGTCATACTGGTCTGAGATTGAATCATGTGATTTGGATTAGTTACTTTAATATTTTTGATTCTCAGTTTTCTCTGTAATGGGTTTAATAATAAATTCATAGGGGTATTGTGAAAAAAGTGACTTGACATAGTGAGATGATTTTTAAAAATCTTAATAGCCCTTTGAAGGGAAAAGTATTCCTAGAGACAAAACTTGCCTGATTTGGCTTCTACATAGCCCCTCTACAGAAATGCTTACAGTTCTTTATCGATTTCTGTTGGCATTTAGAGCAGCTACTTATTTCTCTGGCCATAACACTAAATGTTAATAGGCCAACATGACCAGTAATCAGAAATTAGTCCATCGTTTTAGGATAAGCATGAAGCAATTGTAGAGGAACCATTTCATATTAAAACAGGTTTGGTAAATAATGGATACAGGTATCACCAGACTGCCTTTATACCTGATGTAAAGAAAGACTTAAGGTCTTTTTATATATCCATCTTTTAATATCTAGTGCCACTTGAGAGGGAAAAATGTGTGTCTCAGTTAACTAGGCAGGTGCTTCAGTCCGTGTATATGAGTTGCACTAAAGAGATCAAAATCCTAACAGCTGTTGTTTGCATGCACGAAAAACAGTTTGGGAGTCATGATACAAGCCATGATTAAACCTGATTATCGATTAGAACCTCTGTTGTTAAATTTGTTACATTTCTCTGCCTTAAATAGAAAAATGGGCCTTTATTTCTGTCAGTTGTTAACATTCCCTACTTATTTTTGTTCGTTCTGATTTAATTGTGCGTATCTTGCCATACCTGAGGTATAATTCTCTTGTAGTCTCCTCACCTAGTTTGTGGTTTTCTCTTACTATGCAAAATATATTCCAGGTATCAGCAGTATGGACATGTTGTTGGAGAGTTGTTGCCCTACCCCTGATGTACTGTATCAAATCTTTATTCTAACTACATCTCTAGGTGATCCTCATATTTGGAAGCCCTGGTTTGGTGTTTTGTATTTATGTAATGGAACTGCTATAGGGAGCATGACTCTTCTGAAAAAGATGGTTGGCTACATCCAGTCTTGGTACTTATTCTTAAGTTTGGTATTAGGAATCTGGTGAAGCAAAGAGTTATTCTAAAATACATCATGTGAGTGTACAGAATACAGTTTATCAGAAAGCTCTCAAAACCTTGGCATTATGCTTCCTAGCTTCACCGTTTATCATCAGTGTGTGACTTTGAGCACCTTACTTAGAATCTCTGTGTTGTTTTCTCTTGCAAAATGGAGTGGTAATGCCTGCCCCCCACCCCCGTTTTTCCAGAGGACTATTAGGAGGATCAACTCAAGTGAGATCATTTATGAGAAAGTGCTTTGGAAATAGCAAAGAGGTGTACAATTGTAACAGTTGATGGGGATGAAAATGGTGTTCCTTCAGGCTATATGATCCCTGTGTTTGTTAAGGATAGTGATGGCTTTGCTAAGTGGTTACTGTGGTAATTGGAACAGGTCTGTGTATTCTCTTCAACAGTACATTTAGATTTTACCTTGGCAGTTTTCTGGCCACACTAGCAGTTCTGACCGCCAATTCCAAGTAGCTGCTATGAGGTTTTCTTAACGCTATTTGTATTCTGGGAGCCATCTAGTTTGATTGCATCCTTTGTACAAATTGTGTGTCATTAACATATTTTGGTGTATGATGCAGTCATGTGCCACATAAGGACATTTTGGTCAGTGATAGACCACATATACCATGTTGGTCCCATGTTATAATGGAGATGAAAAACTCCTATGGCCTAGCCATGGTAACACTGGAGTGCAGCACATTACCTTTTTATGTTTAGATATGTTTATCATCATTTTTTACTATTTATGTTTAGATCTGTGTAGTAGACAAATCCCTGCATTACAGTTGTCTACAGTATTTAGTACAGTTACATGCTGTATAGGTTTGTAGCCTAGAAGCAATAGACCACGCCGTATAGCCTAACAGTGGCTACAGCATCTAGGTTTATGGAAGTCCACTGTGATGACCACACAATGGTGAAATCACCTGATGACGCATGTCTCAGGACATGTCCCCATCCTTAGGTGATATATGATTGTCTGTTGACAAATGAAATTATCATAATCCTGACAGCATTTTCAATGCGATGCAACTTTTTGCCTGAAGCATTATTATTTCCATTTATTATATATTTGTATATTTCCTAAGTTCCAAACAAGAGTCGATGTCATTATTTTGAACCATCTAATCACATGAACTCTGACACTTTTCTCTTTACATTTCAGTATGATTGAAATGTCTCTCTCTCTATGTATACACATATATAGATATATAGATACACGTATA
>NW_012106975.1:1642441-1655044 GCF_000951045.1 Mandrillus leucophaeus | reverse complement strand
GCCAGGATGGTCTCGATCTCCTGACCTCGTGATCCATCCGCCCCAGCCCCCCAAAGTGCTGGGATTACAGGCATGAGCCACCGCGCCCAGCCCCTCTCTATACTTCAATATATCAATTTACTTCTGTTACATATTATACAAGGGTATTACAAGGGTGTGTGTGTGTGTATATATATGTATACATACATAGTGTTATATATACAAGGGTATTAACATTCTTGTGTTATATAGCCCATTATGGTTTTCAAAACATTTCTACCTTCTCACAGTAATCCTATGAAATGTATATTTTAAAATTTAATCAAAAGATGGTTTTTGGCCAAAGACCTTGTAGCCCCAAAACTGCTAAATCATTCTGGACATTAAAATGTTGGCTAAAAAGGTAAAATAGGGGATATGAGATTAGAGGCTTTGAATTTATTAATATTGGCATGTTATATTCATGAACAGCAGGAAATGCACTAAAATATCTTGGTGTGGGCCCATCACATCTCAAGCCAATGCTTCAATAATAGCTTGCTTTTTTTCTTTTTTTGGCATTCTCCTGTGTGTTATGGCCCTGGGAGAACAGGCGATTTCAACAATAGCTGTTTTTTGTGCGTGGTTTTTTTTTGAGACAGGGTCTGACTCTATCACCCAGGCTAGAGTGCAGTGGTGTGCTCTCAAGCTCAGTGCAGCCTTCATCTCTTGGGCTCAAGTGATCCTCCCATTTCAGCCTCCCAAGCAGCTGGGACTACAGGTAAGCAACACTATGCTCAGCTAATTTTTAAATTTTTTTTGAGATAAGGTCTCACTATATTTTCAGGCTTATCTCAAATTCCTGGGCCCACGCAGTCCTCCTGCCTCAGCCTCCCAAAATGCTGGGATTACAGGCATGAGCCTCGGTGCCCAGCCTCAACATAGCTGTCTTTTAAAGTTACTCATTATATTTTACCCAAAACCGATTTTAAACTTTCACTATAAATATTACTATCACTGCATTCATAATCATGTACCATTATACTTATCACAATAGTTTGACAAATGTAAAGGTATTAACACTCTCTTTCAGGAACTCCTTATTCCACTCCTTTTTATACTTATGCTTCCTCTATCATGTCTTTCCTATTAGTTCCCTCCATCTTAGGGTCAGACTGGATTTTTTCCTCGTGTATCTCAGTTCTAAAGAAAAAGGAGGCTGGACATGGTGGCTCATCCTGTAATCCTAGCACTTTGGGAGGCTGAGGCAGGAGGATTGCTTGAGCTCAGGGGTTTGAGACCAGCGTGGACAACATAGGAGACCCTATCTCTACAAAAAAAATTAAAATCAGCATGACATGATGGTACATGCCTATGGTCCCAGCTACACAGGAGGCTGAGGCAGGAGGATTGCTTGGGCCTGCGAGGTCTAGGCTGCCGGAGCCATGATCGCACCATTGCACTCCAGCGCGGGCAACAGAGCAAGACCCTGTCTTTAAAAAAAAGTGGGGGAAGGAAAGAAGGGATGAACGGGAGAAGGGATGATCTTTCTCTGTACGGGCCTTAGGGTCAACTCTTGATGTCAGAATGAAATACTTTCCTATTCTGGCTGGTCATCTGAACACCTACCCAAATGCATCCATTGAACTTAAATAATCTATAGACATTTCATAAAATATTTTTTCTGTTTTTACTTCTAAATTTTTTACCTGTAGTTTTTACTTATTTATGAGGTCAAATTGATTAGTCCCATGTTATGATTAAAGAAATGGAATCAGAGAACACTCATGTGACTTGCTTCAAATACAAGCCAGAGTTCAAATTGTTCTTTACTAGTTCCTACTTCATTACAAGAAGTCTCCCAAGTTACAAAATAGGTTGTGTTCCAAAAATGCATTTGTAAGTCAGTTATTTGGCATTTGAACTGCATTTTACCATGTGGGAAAAAAATGTTATAAATGATGATTAGGTCCCTGGCTGGCATATAAGAATCTATTTAACCCCTTTGTAACTACAAAATGATACATTTGTAATAAGTTTAAAAGAGAATGATAGTTGTGATTCTGGTTACAAAGAAAACTATTTTTTTGTTTTGTTTTGTTTTACTGAGGATAAGCAGATTTAATTAGAAGATAGGGAAACATGAAGATTGAGAAGGGTCTAGGGGGCATTTCAGGGTTCTTTGAAGGGAGTTAGAGGTTGATGGGATTCTGTCTGAAGCCCAATGTATTCAGTTCTTGCACTACCATAAAGAAATACCTGGGCTGAGCACAGTGACTCATGCCTGTAATCCCAGCACTTTGGGAGGTCAAGGTGGGCAGATCACCTGAGGTCAGGAGTTTCAGACCAGCCTGGCCAACATGGTGAAACCCTGTCTCTACCAAAAAATACAAAAATTAGCTGGGTGTGGTGGCACACACCTGTGGTCTCAGCTACTCAGGAGGCTGAGGTGGGAGAATCACTTGAACCCGGGATGTGGAGGTTGCAGTGAGTGAGCCAAGATTACACCACTTCACTACACCCTGGGCAACAGATCCAGACCCTGTCTCCAGAAAAAAAAAAAAAATTAAAAAGGCCGGGCGCGGTGGCTCACGCCTGTAATCCCAGCACTTCCAGAGGCCGAGGCGGGCGGATCACGAGGTCAGGAGACTGAGACCATCCTGGCTAACATGGTGAAACCCCGTCCCTACTAAAAAATAAAAAAAATTAGCTGGGCATGATGGCTGGCGCCTGTAGTCCCAGCTACTTGGGAGACTGAGGCAGGAGAAAGGTATGAACCCAGGAGGCGGTGTTTGGAGTGAGCCGAGATCGCACCACTGCACTCCAGTCTGGGCGACAGAGTAAGACTCTGTCTCAGAAAAAAAAAAGAAAAGAAAAGAAAAAAAATAACCTGAGACTGGGTAATTTATAAAGGAAAGAGGTTTAATTGGCTCACAATTCTGCAGGCTGTACAGGAAATGTGGCAGCACCAGCTGAGCTTCTGGGGAGGCCTTAGGAAACTGACAATCATGGCAGAAGGTAAGGGGAAGCTGGTCAGAGAAGGAGAAAGTTGAGGGGGACGTGTGTACCATACTTTTAAATGACTAGATCTCACAAGAACCCACTCACTATCACGAGAACCGCATAAAGAGGGAAATCTAGCCCCATAATCCAATCACCTCCCACTCCACCCTACCTTCAACACTGGGGATTACAGTTCGACATGAGATTTGGGCAGGACACAGATCTAAACCCTATCAGCCAGTTGCACTTTCAAACTTTTAAGTCATTTGTTGTTATTAGATGCTTCTCACTAGCATAACTTACCCAGCGTCTGTGATTAGAATCAGTAGAATTGATTGAATTAAATACCTAGGAAAAAGTAGACTATTTGAAATAATATATTAACTAACCTGGGATGGTAAAAACAAACCAACAAATTAGAAGTATTCCTTCCTTCAACCCTCCTGATAGAAAGGGCAGGAGGAATTGTTGACTTTCCCAGTTAGCCTGGCAGATCCCATCAGCTGTGATAGCTTTAACTGAGGTACAGGTGGAGGTTGGAGAAAAGCATGAGCCTTCAGTGATTTCTCTGAATGGAGTGCTTGCACAATGAGAGTTTCTAATTCTGGGAAATAATTGCATTGATCTCATCTAGTGATTGTTTCCTACATTATCTAACACACAATTAAACATCTTACATTTCAATTAGCTTTTTAAGAAAAGTCCAGTGCTTCTTTAAATGTCCTTTAATTTATGTTTTGTTATCTTCATAACCTTTGCGTATGGCTTTTTCTTTTGTTAACAACAAAAGGGAGGTTATATTCTTCAGTAAACTGAAGAGTAAATGAGCAGATTTTGCTGAGATGGCACATTCAGAAAACGATGAGATGAGTTCTTGCCTCCTGGATCAGATTAGTGCTCTTGCCAGTCAGTATATCTACCCTACCTCCTGCTAGTTTACATAATATATTTAACTACTATTACTGTGCGTTGGGTATATGATTTGAATGCTTTACAGTGGATGTTTGTTTAACATTGGATACATTGGAAAGTGATTTAATGAAGGAGAGAGCAACTGTATATACTACAGTTCAGAATCCCTCTCAATGGTCATTATAAAAGGAAGCTTGGGATTGGCAAGCCATTTTCAAAAGTGATGTAAGACTAAATGAGGGAAGTAATATCTAATTGATTTTATATCTATATTGATGTTTTTAAATGCTTTGTCTTCCCACTAAGCAATTTATGAAGAAATTCCTACTGCATGATGTTTATTTAACTGAATTTGTGTATGTGGGATAGGGTGTGTTTGAGGAATTTTGTCTGAAAGGTAAATATGCTAAATTTACATCCTAGTATGGGCATGCTCTGCTCACAAACGCCCCTGCTGAGCAGTTTACATACTGGGTGAAAATGTACACAGGAATCCTCATGGGAGATCCAGGTTTGCCAGTGAGATTACGATGTACTCAGACTGAAAAAGAGGATTTCTTCTGGTTACCTGTGTGTCTGCCAGAGGTGGGGAAGGACTGGAGAGAGATCCCTCCACAAGCCGTTTTGTCTACTTAGAGAATGGCATGCTAGAAGGGTTAGTGAGCCAAATTACAGTTTTCTTTTTTGTTGTTGTTGTTGGCTTTCATGTGTGTGTTGAATAGACTAATAGCATTTGATGACTTTTTTTTTTTTTTTTTTTTTTATTATCAATTCCCAGATTTTGTGTGTGTGTTGCTCAGAGGGCAGGTGTAGTGGGCAAAGAGATAGGGAGATTGTCTGTTTTTCTGTTTGTTGATTGGACACACTTGCTGCTGGTAATTTGAGCATCTAAGGATCTTCCTTTATACTGAAGGCCTGAACCCTTTGGTGGAAGGAAAAAGAAGTAAGAAAAAATCATTTGAAGCAAATCCCGCCCATAGTATTATTTTTCTCATGTGCAAGCATTGTTACCTGTAGTATATTATATAGAATTTTGCATCTGACATTTTGGTTGCTAGAATTCTTAGCTTTCCTGACTGGTTTTAATTTATTATCCTCAGACTTGAATGACTAAGAGGAAAAGTCATATATTCTTGAGATTTTTCTAAGATATAAAACATTCTTAAGATTATTCAAATTATTTTAACCTTGTACAACTAATTACCCCCAGAGTGGCCCTTCATTTTGTCCATCACTCCTAGATCAGAACATACAAGCCAAGCATGGTACTGTTGAAAAGCTGAAGGATGCTATTTGTATCCTCTCCTCTCTCATATGCAAAATGGTCTCGTTCTTAACTGATTACTTGTGCATCTAGGATGAGGTGAGAAAAAAGGCACTGAAAGAAGAGGTGGGCAGGAGGAAAGTGATCAATGGGAACAGAAGAGGGTTCTTAAGGTGCATAAAATAGCTGGTGGAAAGAAGAGGAGTGCCACTGTGTTGGCTGGTTCCATCACAGATGCTGCTGAATTTCCACCACTGTCTCAAATTCTGCAAGAACCCTCATTTTCAAAGAGCTGTTTTTAAATATCATACTTGTCTTCCCTACATTTTTGCCTGCCTGACTATAACTGGGTGATTTTATATGATTTTCTTTCTTAGGGTCAAGAAATTGGAGCATGGCTATGAGCAATGGAAACAATGATTTTGTGGTTCTGAGCAACAGCAGCATCACAACCAGTGCTGCTAACCCGAGTCCCCTTACCCCCTCTGATGGAGACCATGCAGCCCAGCAGCTCACACCCAAAGAAGCAACAAGAACAAAAGTGAGTCCAAATGGATGCCTGCAACTTAATGGCACAGTTAAATCATCCTTTCTGCCTTTAGACAACCAAAGAACGCCTCAGATGTTACCCCAATGCTGCCATCCTTGCCCATACCATCACCCTTTGACTAGCCATAGCAGTCACCAAGAGTGCCATCCTGAGGCTGGCCCTGCAGCACCCTCTGCTTTGGCCTCGTGTTGCATGCAGCCACACTCCGAGTATTCTGCATCTCTGTGTCCAAATCATTCACCTGTGTATCAGACTACATGCTGTCTTCAGCCCTCTCCATCCTTCTGCCTGCATCATCCGTGGCCTGACCATTTTCAGCATCAGCCTGTGCAACAGCACATAGCCAACATAAGGTAAGTGGTCTGAAAGTTTTGCTTTTAGCATTCAACTAATTCCACATGAACATGACAACTTGTGTTTATTTTCCTGAAAGGGGAGGAGAAAAATGTGGCACAGAAAGAAAACTTATGAAAATGCATATTCTGTGGATTGTGTGAAGCCAAGAAAAACGCAAATAAAATAATACAGTATATCTATTGTATCCACTGACTTCTTAGTCAAATCCTCCCTTCCCCTTTTCCTGTCTGCAAACTGGTTAGGAATTTCTGCTAGACCTTAAGTTATAAAATTCAACAAAAAGTTTTACTGTTAGCAGTTTCTATTATTGTACATGGGAAGCGTATTTATGATGAGACTACCTAAGCAGCCATCCTTTATTTGCTGTTATTGATAGTGGTGAGCATTTATGAAAAAGAAGTAAAAAAACTCCTTGCTGGTCAGGTGCAGTGGCTCATGCCTGTAATCCCAGCACTTTGGGAGACCGAGGCAGGCGGATCACCTGAGTTTGGGAGTTTGAGACCAGCCTGACGAACATGGAGAAACCCCATCTCTACTAAAAATACAAAAAATTAGCCGGGCGTGGTGGTGCATGCCTGTAATCTCAGCTACTCGGGAGGTTGGGGCAGGAGAATCACATGAACCTGGGAGGTGGAGACTGTGGTGAGCCGAAATCATGCCATTGCACTCCAGCCTGTGCAACAAGAGTGAAACTCCATCTCCCAGAAAAAACAAAAAAACAAACAAACAAACAAACAAAAATAACCTTGCTTCCTTATGCTGCCTATGACTGTACTCGACAATTTTTATTCATGTGTTTTGGTGACTGAGATCAGATGTATGTAGTACGCTGAGATCAGATGAAAGTAGCAATTGCCTTCATAGCAGATGAAACCTGTAAATTGTAGCATGGGACTTTAAAAAATATTTTTTGTAAAGCATTTTTAGATCTGGTAGATTGAAAAGTATTAGAAAAATCAATATCATTGTCCGTGCTTATTTCCACCTCAGCCCATAGTTTCTCATATATATGATTTTCAGCTATTTTTTCCATGGGTAAGTTAAGTTGCATTCAGCATAGGTTAGTGATGATAATATATTTTATAAAATACTAAGTACTTTGTAAAGACCTAGTATTATTTCATATTTTTAAGTAATAAAAAAAGTTTAGCTAGAAAAAGAGCATTCTCTTTAAAATTAGGATATAATTTACACATAGGGAAATGTACAGATATTAATTATTCAGTTTGAACAGTGTTGACAAATGTGTACAAAAGCGTAACCCACATTTTGGTCTGATGTAGAACATTTCTGTCACCCTAGAAGGTAAGTTCCTTCGTGCCCCTTCTCAGTTATTACCTCTGTCTTCACCAGAAGCAATCACTGCTGAGTTCTATTACTGTAGATTTGTTTTGCCTGCTCGTAGAACTTCATATAAGTGGAATCGTACAGTATGTACGCTTTCATATTTGGCAATTTTTGCTCAGCATAATGCTTTTGAGTTTCATCTAATTATTGTATGTATTTGTTTTTCCATTTATTGCTGAGTAGTAATCCACTGTATGCATGTAGCAAATTCACTTTTGATTAAAGAGTCAGGTCTGAGTGCTGCAGCTTACGGCTGCAGGGATTACAGAATCGCTGTAAGATTCTGTAAGGTGGGAAAATTGCTTGAGCCCAGGACTTCAGTGCCAGCCTGGGCAACACAGCAAGACTCTATCTACAAAAAAAAAAAGGGAAAAAAAGTCAGATCCAAAAAGGGATTAAGAGATAAATACTTTTGACCTTTATCAGGTTTTGAACATTGTTGAGATTATCTGGTTACACTCTTTTTAAAGAGAGGAAGGGAAACGTGGTAATAAAGCAGAAAGAAAGAGTGGGGAGGGGAAAAGAGGAGAGTCCTTCACAGCATGTTTCTGCAGTTTCTGAATACACTTTCCATATTGGATTTGAGAGTCTTTTAGTTATAGGCTATGATAAGAACTCACATTTACCAAAGTCATTTCTTAGAAGATTTGTCCTGACAACTTTGTGCTACATGACTAGTTTTAGACTCTTTCCATTTTGAATCAAATTGTGTGAACAGTTGATTTTTAAATTATCACATTGATGTTTCAAATAATAAATTATATGGTTGCAAAGTATGAAATAAGATAGATATTTCTGCATTTTGAAGCTGATACCTCCTTTAAAAAAATCACAACATAATAAAACTGTGGACAAATAACCAATCCTTTCAATATGGAAGGTTGTGCCAAGAGTTTCAGGATTTTTACTTAGCATTTCTCAGTGACCTAATTCAAAAGCAATGAGATCCCTGTGTACACTTTAAATAGAATGGCATTTAAAAACAAACTGATAGGCAGGTGGCTGAGCTTGTCACTACCCTTGGTTGTGGAGTCATTGTTGGAACCGGGGCTTTTGCAATCATGGTGGACTGACTTCAGACTGTGTATGACCACTGGGTCCACAGACTTGTCCGTATAGGATTTGTCTTTGTGTGTTATCTAAAGAGAAAGAATGATGGAAAAGCTAACTGCCTTCTGGGAAAAAAAAGTATGTTATTTAAAAGGGAATTGAGACCCATGGAGAAGTTGCTTGGAAGTAAAGGCTGTGACTGAACTATATAATATTTACATTTTAAAAGTTATGAGAGAAACAAAAACACTCTCATACTTAATTTGAAAAACGCTGACTTAAAAATTGCCACAATTGTCCGTCAAAAAAAGTTGTAGAAGAAAGATTAGTATGAGGGAAATTTTTTATATTTAGAATTGTATCTCAAGAATTTGAGCTTTCGGTTATCTGTTTGTAATAGACAAAATATTTTAAAGATGCCTGCAGAGGAATAGTATATGTCCATTTGTGTATATTACATACTTTATTGTGCCTCAATTATTACTTTGCTATTTTCTACATTAGTTATATAATCTGCAATGTGGCACCGAGGATGTAATTCCAAACAAGTTGAGACATTCTTTAGTAGGAAGGGAGACAGTAAAGCAAATAGGCAGCTACAGTATTGTGGTAAGCACTATCAAGAAGGAATACACAGGGCTGAAGATGAAGAAAAGTTACAGATGGAGAGAGAACTGAAGAGGCTTGTCTTTTAGGTAGAGGGAACAGTTTATGCAAATACTTTTACAAGGTGGTGTGCGCTCAGCTCCAGCATAGGTCAATATGGCTGGACCCTAGTGGAAGAGAGAATGGTAGCAAGAGGAGAGGTATACTAGGACTAAATCCTGAAGGGCATTGTAAACCACATTAAGGCAATCTCCAGACTTCATCCTGAGGCTAAGGAGGACCCATTGTAGATTTGTGTGTGTTTGTGATTTTTTTATTGTGGTGAGATATACATAACATAAAATTTAATATTTTAATCATTTTAAGTATACAGTTTAGTGACATTAAGTACATTCACATTGTTGTACACCCATCACTACTACCTTTGTGCAGAACTATTTCATCTTCCCAAACTGAAATTCCATACTCACTAAATTATAAATCCACCTGCCCCTGGCAACCACCATTCTACTTTTTGTCCTTTTGTCTCTTTGGCTTATTTTACTCCACATAATGTCTTCAAGGTTCATTCATGTTGTAGCATGCGTCATGATTTCCTTTCTTTTTAAGGCTGAATAATATTCCATTGCATATTTGTATATTACATTATAGCATTTTATCAATTACATATTACATTGTATCAGTTCATTGATGGACAATTCCATCTTTTGGGTGTCGTGGCTATTGTGAATAATGCTACTATGAACTTGGGTTCTGTTCAAGTCCCTGCTTTCAGTTCTTTGGGGTATATGCTCAGACCAGAAGTGGAATTGCTGGAGCATATGGTAATTCTGTTTTTAGCTTTTTGAGAAACTGTTTTCCATAGTGGCTGCACCATTTGACACCAGCAGTGCAAAAAGTTCCAGTGTTTCCAGATCCTTGCCAACATTTGTTATTTTATCTTTTTTTTTTTTTTTAAAGAGTAGGCATCCTAATTGATGTGAGATTATAAATTTTAAAGCAAAAAAAAAAACAAAAAACCACACACACACAGTAAGAAACATTTTAGAAAACTTCATCATTTGCATTGTGGAGAGCAAATTGCATTGGATCAGGACCGTTGTAGATAGGAAGAACACTAGAAGGCTTGCTACAATAGTTCAAGTGAGAAATGTGATAACTTGAACCATGATTTATAAATAAATTCATTCTAGAGAGAGTTAGGAGGTGGAATCTACTAGATTTGGTGGATAATTGTATATCAGAGGGGCAAAGGGAGGAAGAATCACAACTGATTTTCAGTGTCCTGGCTTGAGCAACTGGTTGGGTAGATGGTGATTCCATTCACTAAAATGGGGAAGACAGAAGAAGGGAACTAAGTAAACAGAGCTGAGACATTGAGCTTCCAGAGAGGACTACAGAGTAACAGTAACAGTGAAAGAGTGATGTCCCCTGGGCTTCTTTGAAAGAATGAGGTTGCTGGGTAATACATGACAATGCACTGAGGGCAATACTGGTGGGGTTTATCTTAGAATGAATGAACACTGAAGCACTTTGACTCAGGCCAGCAGGTATTAAATTTGCAGAATTGTGCTATGGGCAAGGCACTGAGTGAGGTGCTGTCTCGTCCTTTCCCCAACCAATAAAATATCCACAGAAGCAAATGTATTCTTGGATAGAGCTGCTATGTATGGGAGAACAGGGCAGTTTGGGAAAGTCTGCACAGGATGTCCTTGGTATGGAATTCTGAAAATGAGGATGCTGTACAATGCTTTACTGCCTTTCATTATTCTACACAACTCTTTCAGGAACTTACTGTAACAAAGGTTCTAGAGGTTGATCTCTACCAGAAACTTCAAGTCTTTTTAGTTTTCTTTATTGTGGTTTATTGCTATGTAATTTTCAAGTTCTTTCTAAATTGATAACATCAAGTAAGTACTTAATGAAATATTCAATTAATGTTTAAGATGTATTTATGACTTCACATTACTTTAAAGGATATCTTAAACATTGACCGCCTTAGAATAAAATCGTATGGTGATGGAAGATCCTAAGTGCTATCAATTTTTATTGCTATTTGCACCTAGACCACAAATGGGCCCACCTGTTTGTATTTGAAAGTGTTTTTTGAAGTTTTTGTTGTTGTTGTTTATAAAGTACTTAAGCCATAGAGAATGTTTTAAAGACTTAATCAGATAGAAAATATAATTTTAGTCTAGACCATTTACTGCTTACCGCCTTTTGTATAGTAGACTCTCTTTCATCCCCTTTTGATTCTTTAAACTCCAATAAATCTTTCTAAAAGATTCATTATATCAACCATCTGTGGTTTTTTTTTCTTTTTTAATTCTTTTTTAGTCTTCTGATTAATAAAATTAAGGCCAGGTGTGGTGGCTCAAGCTTATAATCCCAGCACTTTGGGAGGCTGAGGCAGGCCAATCACTTGAGGTCAGGAGTTCGAGACCAGCCTGGCCAGCAATGGTGAAACCCCGTCTCTTCTAAAACGACAAAAATTAGCCCAGGGTGGTGGCAAGCACCTGTAGTCCCAGTTACTTAGGAGGCTGAGGCAGGAGAATTACTTGAACCCGGGAGGTGGAGGTTGCAGTGAGCCAGGATCACACCACTACACTCCAGCCTGGGTGACAGAGGAAGACTCTCAAAAAAAACAAAAATAAAATAAAATACAGATTATTGCAAGGATCACATTTAATATATCTGTTTTAATTATTGCCAAATATTAAGTAGCTTAAATAGATTTTATTTTAAAGCTTTAGATTTCATTTTAAAGCTTCAGGCTTTTACATTTGTAGATTCCTGTCCTCATATACATTACTCAGCCATTAATTAACATGTCTAATTGAGAACAATAGGGAATTTTATTTTATCTTATTTTATTTATTTGTTTATTTTTGAGACAGAGTCTTGCTCCATTGCCCAGGCTGGAGTACAGTGGCATGATCTCGGCTCACTGCAACCTCCACCTCCTGGCTTCAACCGATTATCCTGCCTCGGCCTCCTGAGCAGCTGGGATTACAGGCGCACACCAACATGCCCAGCTAATTTTTGTATTTTTAGTAGAGACGGAGTTTCACCATGTTGGCCAGGCTGGTCTTGAACTCCCGGCCTCAAGTGATCCGCCCGCCTTAGCCTCCCAAAGTGCTGAGACTACAGGTGTGAGTCACATCGCCCAGCCACAGTAAGGAATTTTAAAAGGCAGAAAATAGTGTCTCCCCACCATGAGGAAAGACTTATACCAACAAGTCCTATACCTAGCTGCTTGTCTTTGGAGTCACCTGGGGAGTTAAAAAATAAAATAAGTAGAATAAGAAGAAGACATTTCTTTTGCAGTAGAAACAATAAATAACTCTTAAGAGTTGAGAGGTGGGAAGGATCCCCTGGAAAGATCCCTGTAGGTTATTGAGGTTAGGGACAGTCTGACTAAGAAGAGCAGAACATGAATGGCCCTTGAAAGATGACTAGAAATTAATGAAGGGACTTGAGGAGGCAAAACATGGAGAGTGGAGGAAAGTTGTGAAGGGAAAGCTTTCAAAAGCAAAAGCTTTTTTTAATATATATA
>NW_012106975.1:1631044-1642391 GCF_000951045.1 Mandrillus leucophaeus | reverse complement strand
TATATTTATTGAGACAGAGTCTCGCTCTGTCACCCAGGCTGGAGTCCAGTGGCCTGATCTTGGCTCACTGCAAGCTCTGCCTCCCGGTTCATGCCATTCTCCTGCCTCAGCCTCCTGAGTAGCTGGGACTAAAACATGTAAGAAAGGTAAAGAGAACAAGATTGTGGGAGCGGACGGTCATTGTGGGTGTCCCCAGTCTACCTCCTGAACAGTCCATTTGATGATCTGCTCTTTATCCTCCAGAGAGCTGGAAAATGCCTCTCAAAAGCCAGTTACATTCCACGTGTGCTGGTTGAAGCAAGTTTTGAGTTATTCATTTGGGATCTTCTTATTGCTGTATTAAAGTGAAAGAGTAATGGTATTATTGCACAATTAATAAGGGGTTCTGCATCCAAAAATAGCACACTAGAGTTCTAATCTAAACTATACTTACCTTTTAATTTGGTGTTGCAAAGAAATATTCTTGATTGTAACAGAGGACTCCATGAATGATACTTGGCAATGCCACAGACTCATTATCATGATAGGGAACCTGTGATATTTTTGGATAGCTGCCAAATGCATTTTTATTTACCTAAGGTGATTTCATAGACAGATGGCCATTTTGAATGTTTCAGTGACTCACTAGAGGAATTAGAGCTATATAGAGTTAAGAATGCTTCACATAGAGGGGACTGAGGAACCCTGGGACTAGCTTAGCCCCTTAAGGTTAACTAAATATTGTCCCTGCCACCCCCATATGTTATGACTGTATAATTTTTGTAACTTACATTTCCTTTCTTCTTCATTTCTTTAATAATTTTCTAATTTCTGACTCACTTTTCTCAGAGGTTTTCTTTTTGTTTCCCTTTAGGACATTTGTTATTTTCTGTGAAGGGGCCTCTTTTAAAATGAAAAAAAAAGTAAGAAATGAGAATTCTCTTGTAATATTAAAAAGACAAGTATTCTACCACCAGAATTCTTGTTTCTTGGCATGTGCTGTATCATGACATCCAGGAGTAAAACTACAGCTCTGAGCATCATTTCCCAAAGTGTCTTACTTCACCGCACATGGCCTATGGTGACCCACCCTTTCCCCTTTCCTTAGCCCTGGTGATTGTATTATTTTGTTAGCCAGAAAAATTGAGCCAGAAATCACTTTGAACACTTCATCAACATTGTGGCATGAACCTGCCCACTGACACAGATCCCACAGTCTCTGCTTTACCCACATCACCCAGAGTGCATTCAAATGCTTCTCTAAGATGTTGCAGCAATGAGTGGAGAAATTCAGAGTTAGTTATTCACTTATTCAACAAGTGCTTAATGAGTATTTAATAAGCCTTAGGTGCTGGAGACAGGTGGAAAAGGCAAAGTCTGGTTCCTGACTTCAAAGATGTAGAATTGGACAAGGTAAGACACTTAGATTTTAGCATAGGGTGACCATAGGTAGATTGTCATCTTTGATTGGTGTTTACAGAATAGCTGTTGTATTCTCTGGACCACAGAAGTTAAATACCAGTGCTTTTACAGAGGCACAGGCAAGTTTTATTACATATTAATACAAAGAGAGAACTAGACTATACAGTTTTACAAATTCATATTCCCCTCTTTTCCTCTCTTACCATTGAAAGATTACTAATAGTGAAACAATCATTTGTCTTTATTTTTTATATAAATTATTACCTCTCTGGAACTGCTGGACAAGTGTCTTTTGCAAGAAGGAATAGCTAAACTGCATTCTTTAGACATTTGTTTTTCAATAAACCATTGGTTTTTCAATAAAGCCAATAAAATTGAAAATTTGGCGCTGGTCACATTTTCAGTACTCAGTAGCCACATGTGACTAGTAGCTAACATTTTGGACAGCACAGATGGAGAATATTACCATAATTGCAGAGTTTTATTGAACAGGACTACCTTCCTTGGCTCTGTTAAAACAGCTGAGATCCCTTTTCAAAGTCCACGGCAGCAAATGAAACTTATATGATATAGAATAACAGCAATATTTGACAGTGAATACTTTGTTGTTGTTGACATAATTCTACTTAGTATTTGCTTGTGTTTTGTTTACTAAATAACAAAGAAATGACAAAAAAAAAAAATCCCTTCAAAAACCTGAAGGACAGCTAGGCTCAGTGGCTCAAGTCGGTAATCCCAGTACCTTGGGAGGCCGAGGCGGGCGGATTACAAGGTCAAGAGATTGAGACCATCCTGGCCAACATGGTGAAACCCCATCTCTACTAAAAATACAAAAATTAGCTGGGCGTAGTGGCCCGTGCCTGTAATCCCAGCTACTAGGGAGGGCAGGAGAAGCACTTGAACCTGGGCAGTGGTTGCAGTCATCTGGTATCGCGCCACTGCACTCCAGCCTGGTGACACAGCGAGACTCCGTCAAAAAAAAAAAAAAAAAAAACTGAAGGATTAAAAGTCCCATATTAGCAAAAATTGTGTAACAAGTAGGCAATATCCTTCAGAATCTTCAGAATTCAGAGGCCACAATTACATTCCACAAAAGTCACTGCATATCTTTGAGTCAAAAACTATCATCTTATTTAGTTTATAGTTGCCGGGCTTTTTGTAAGTAGATCTAAAATATAAATGTAAAAATGTAGTTTTTCTCCAGGATAGAGAAGTATAGCTAGTCTCTAGAAGCAATCATTGTTGCTACATTATAATTTATTTTTCTTTTCTGAATTCTTTCCTCATTGTACAACATTAAGTAGTAAGACCATCTCTGTAAAATGGGAGTAACAGTAGCTATCTTGCACTTAACACAGTGTCTGGTACCAAATTATAATCTCCCTTCTGTTCTCCATTTTTGTTCCTTTCACTTTCTCTTAAGTTTTGTTGTATTGTTTCATGCCTGTGCTTAATCCTGTTGGTATTGTTTTAGAAATGAAGCTATTACTGAATCCTGGTTTAAATAAAGACATGATGTGTTCCTTTTCATTCTTCTTTATAAATGACACACCTCACACCATCAACCTATAGGAAAAGATGGTCACTCATTTGCCTTCTGGAGGAGGAAAAGGGGTCATGAAGAATAAATGGGTCTCTTTAGCCCCCCAAACTCAGAGCCTTTACCCTTTATACTGATTACATAATCTGATTATGATATTTGATTTTAGAAGAAGTCTGGTAAGATTTAATTTTGATTTCACTGAAACCAGGATTTATTTTGACATTCCGTAAAGCAGTCAAATTAACTTTTTAAAAGGGATAATGTTTATAAAATTGAAAATGTTCCAGGCTTGCTTGCCAAAGTAAGTCAGCTTGGCAGTCAGACGGAGTGAAGGCCTATTTTTTAGAAAGACTTCTTTGAGAGAGTTCTTCTTTTATTATAACTGAACAGATTTTAGAGTGTGCTATGCCTCAAGGAATACATTGTACATTCTGTAATACATTTTAGAATATGAGCCTTGGTCATCTTTTACTTTAATAATGAATGTCAGAAAACAATGCTTTCTTTATTTCGTAAAATTAATTAATATAACATTTTGGAATGAAGCAAATATATGCTTTATCCCCTTTCCATATTAGTGCTAGTTGTTTAGCAGATACTGGAGAGTAAAGGGGAAAAAAAGAAATGCTTTAGGTTTTTTCTTTTTGGTAAAAAAAAAAATTCAAAAGGTTGTAAAATATTTGGCAAACAGTGAGACTTAAAAAAAAAAAACATTGTTATGGATCGGTTACACATCTAATTCCAGGGAAAAGGCACTTGTGATCTATTGCATCTTCTTTTCAAACTTAAATGGATTGTTAGGTGTAATTTAAAAGAATTTATAGAACTTAACATTTAAAGGACAATTTTGATTGCTGTAATATTTTGTGTTCTTTTCAGCAAAATTGACTCTACAAAATTGTCTCCTTTTTTTAAACACAAACCAGATATTCAACTGATTACTTGGTATTTTGGAGTTTGAAATAGAGCCTAAGGCCTGGGACCCATTCATGGTTCAGTAAATACTTGTTGAATCAATGAATGATTACCAAAAAAAATTCTCAAAATACATCTTTTTCTGTAAAAAGTTAACAAAATTTAACAACAGCAAAAGCCTCATGAAGTTAGATTGGTCACTGCCATCAAACTGCTTATAGTCTAGAAGGAGAAGGATGATTTCAGCAAAAATAACCCAACTCTCTGAATGCCAAAATCAGGGTTTAGAGGGTTATGTGAGTCCTAAAGAAGGAGATGGAATCATAGGAGAGCTAAGAGAAAGTGTCATAGGAGAGGTGAGGGGCTTTTCAAAAATGAACAAGAGGCTGGGCCAGGCTGGCTTACACCTGTCATCCCAGCACTTGAAGAGGCCAAGGGAGGAGGATCATTTGAGCCCAGGAGTTCAAGACTAGGCCTGGGCAACGTAGTGAGACCCTGTTTATACTAAAAATAAAAAAATAAAATAAAATAAATGAACAAGAGTGCAACTGCCTGAAATACGGAAACAGGAGGCCTGGAAGTACCAAGAACATGGCAATAAGTGGTGGGGTGGGGTATGGGGCTGGGGAATGCAAGCAGTCCCCTTTGTCTGGAGAAGGGCCAGAGAAGGCATCACGATACACTCTAGTTAGTCCAAGAAGATTGCGCCCATGAAATGAATTCTGAATGCTGTGTAATCATTGTAAAGCTTTTTTTTTTTTTTGGAAACAGTCTCGCTCTGTTGCCCAGGCTGGAGTGCAGTGGCGCAATCTCAGCTCACTGCAACCTCTGCCTCCCAGGTTCATGAAATTATCCTGCCTCAGCCTCTCGAGTAGCTGGAACTACAGATGCATGCCACCATGCTCAGCTAATTTTTGTATTTTAGTAGGACAGGATTTCACCGTGTTGGCCAGGCTGGTCTCGAACTCCTGACCACAAGTGATCTACCCGCCTTGACCTCCCAAATTGTTGGGATTACAGGTGTGAGCCACAGCACCCAGCCTGAAGCATTTATTCAAGACAGATAGTCTGCAACTTAGGATTTGAGTTACGATTTTTTGCCATTACAGTGCTGCAGAGGCAATATGCATTTGGTAGAAACTATACTTCCGATTTTGAATTTTGATCTTTTCCTGGGCCCAGGCCCAGTGTGCTTTCAGCTGTGTGTGTTGATGGTGTGTACCTATACAACCATTCTGTTTTTCACTTTCAGTACAGTATTTAATAAATTACAGGAGATATTCCATACTTTAGGGGAAGATGGAGAGGGACCAGGAGACTGTGCCCCAGGGAGCATCAGTCAGGGAATAACCTTTCTGTTTGCTCAACTCTAACCACCTTCAGGACATTTACCAATCTAGTGGAAGTAACCATAAAGGAGTCAGTAGCTTATAAAACTGGTGGATGAACCCTCAGTTCCTAAATAAGACTTTTGTCTTTTCTTTGTTCATATGTATTTTTCTGAATCTAGAAAGCAGAACAAAATGAAAGACTTCAAGGCCAAATTTGATACCTTTATTCTATGTGAGTTTGCTGAGTTAATTTAGTGAAATCAGTTTCTTTTCCCCATTTGAATGGTACAGGGTTCTAATAGTTACCAAATACTTTGAGATTCAAGCCTAATGCTTTCTACAGGAATGTAAGCAATTTACTGTTTCCAAGCACTATTTTGTTGTGCTAGTAAGAAGCAAGGATGGACAGTTAGTACATTCATTCCTTCGGACCCTATTTGTGTGTCTGTGGTCACTCGGGCCTGCCCACCTCCTCTTTCCTAAAACACTGCTTTCATTATGTCACTCCTCTGCTCAGAAATCTTCCAGTTTCCCCAAATTCCTTGACCTGGCATTGCAAGTTTCCCTTTGAGGGATGGAGTGTGTTGTGGGTGAGGAAAGGGTACTTCATGGAGGAAGAGTCCCCTAGCCCTGGACAGGAAGGAACAAGGTGACAGATCTCAGTGCATGTTACTGTGGCGGATTTTCTCCCCAGCACTTTAGAAGTTTAGAAAGAAGTCAGATTAATGACTCTGTCTTTGTTTCCACTTACACGTAATGAGGATCTAACAAGGTTATATATTCTGGGTCTTTGTTTTTTAGGTGGTATTCTAGAACTTTGTTTTGTTTTGGTTGGTTGGTTTTTTTCATTATAAAGCAATCCCTAGTAAAGATTTATTTATGAAGTATTGTTTGATTGTTAAAATGCTTCTCCCTAATGCATAGGGTAAAACTCTACACAGAGCTCCAAATTGTTTTTTTTTTTTGTAACCTCTTTACCCCTGACCTCCTTCTCCCACAGCTTAAAATTCTCACTGAACAACATCAGTGTTTGGTGAGTGTTTTGGCTTGAGGATTGTAGACTTCATTCCAGTATTCCATGCTCTTAAGTTAGTTAAGTTTAATAAGATTTTTCTGGCTTTCTTATGGGCTTTTCTTGGATCTCATATTAATGATTATTATTCACATCTTATTAAGAAAACTATATATTATACTCTTATTAAGCATGTTTTGTACAGGGCTCACAGCAACAGTCTGGCATGAAAAGGCTTGAGTTTAAGGGTAAGTACTTTATAATTTAGTGTAACTTTAAAATGTAACACATGGGACTGTGCTTTATAACCTCCAACTAAACCATGCAATTGTAACTTCATAGGCTAAGGAAGAATGTTTCCTTTTAACCAAAGCTACTTTTCAGTCATTTAAAAATACTTTGAATTAACCTATCGTCCTTTTCAGATTTCTAATTGCTCTATTTTCTTTACTACTGTAAAAAAAAAAAAAGGCATTCTTAGATTCCTCTTTTGGGGTGTGCATTGTATGGGAGGACCAGAGCCACGTTATATTTTGACCTTTAGTACTGCCCTTTTCTTCTCCCCCTGATAAGTGGCAGAGAAAAATGTGTTTAAAAATGAATTTCCCAGGCCTGGCGCAGTGGCTCACGCCTGTAATCCCAGCCCTTTGGGAGGCCGAGGTGGGTGGATCACTTCAGGTCAGGAGTTCGAGATCAGCCTGACCAACATGGTGAAATACCATCTCTACTAAAAATACAAATATTAACCAGGCACGGTAGTGGACACCTGTATATTCCAGCTACTCGGGAGGCTGAGGCAGGAGAATTGCTTGAACCCAGGAGGTGGAGGTTGCAGTGAACTGAGATTGTGCCACTGCACTCCAGTGTGGGTGACAGAATGAGACTCTGTCTCAATAAAAAAATAAAAAAGAAAATAAAGGGATTTCCCATACCCTGCTTCTTTCACCTTTCTAAAGGGCACCTAGCTGCCCTTTAACTAGTGATCAGCTAGGCCTTGGAACTCATCATAAGAATAAATAATTGATTAATAAGAGGATATGACACCTTAAGATCTCTCCCCCATTCCTGCCCAGTCTTAGAAAACACAATTCCTTTCTTGTTTACTGAAATAACAAATAGTATAATTTCTTGCTTTCTACTTAGGACCAGGCTATAGTAAGAGAAAAGTTTCTTTCTAACCTAAGTTGGAACTGAAGCTGTTACATGAAAGTCTGATTTGTTCCAGCTTAGATTTGTTCCAGTTTATAGGATTTTGAGTTCATAGGGAATCGGCAGAGACCATGTACATTATGCAGAAAACCTATTTTTGAAGGTAACATCATGTAGAAATGCCTTCTTCAGTTTCTAATTGAGATGACTGTTAAGCAGATCTAATGAGTGTGCATTTTTGCTCTGTGGCATTTCCATCAGATTGACATACTTAATTATCAGATATCTTTCTTTTACCAAAAAGTTTCGGTTGAGTTGGCACTGGGGTTTATAAATACATGCACACAGCACATTTCTGTCATTGTTCACTGCAGTCTTTTAACACATCTTCTCAGCAATATTCTTAATGTTTCCAGGGGGGAAATTGTAAATTATCTAACCACTGAATTAGAGGTGTGTTGTTTTTTAGCTAATCAATAGCCATTGAATGCTTAAATTGACTTTAAAGTAGACAAAAGTAAAAGACAGCAAAGAAAATTAATCAGTAGGATTGCCCATAATCCATAGACATTTGAGCAGCTCCTTTAGTCATTTTGAAACACATGCTTTATGTTTTCCCGTGGACTGGCATATTCCTGTCATTTATAAAAAGAATATACATTTGTAAATTTAAGGTGTGAACATTCATTATTGAAGGTAGAAATGGTTATAATCATCAGTGTCTAGATATATCTGAAGAGAGGTAAATTCAACATGGTTTTAAATACAATTTTGTATTACATAGTTTAGAAATTATATATTTGTGGTCTTCTTTAGTTAAACTTAGAGATTCTGTTTAAAAATCATGATTTAAAAGAAAAGCAATTCTTCATCATTGTGAATTAAGTCTTTAAAATTTAGATTATATTATACAATATGCTTAACCAGAACATAATAAGTGTCCCATAAAGGTTTCGAAATGGGAAAAGATGAACATTTTGAAGTCATATATTTCCTTTTATCTCACCTGCAGATATATAGGCTTTGCGTGAGCATGTAACCAGCTATAGATGGCTTCCACATTAATGATGTCCTTGACTATATCAGGTCATATAAACAATTAAGAATGTTTAGTTTTTTATCAACCTTGCAATTTAGATTGCATAATATTTAAATTATTTCTAATTCTCATCACATTATTATCTCCTTTTAGTGATTTGTGATTTTTATAACAAAATGACCTTTCTAAGAATTTTAATAAATTTTATCATTACTATAAATATTCCAAAATATTTTGTAATTATGAACACTTTTCCCTGAGTATAAAGAATTTTTTAAAATTATGACACAGAACTTGATTGTGAACTGAACTTGTGTCATTAGTGAAGTAAGTGGACTTTAATGGCATAAAATTGCAATTAAAATTTATAACAATAGTATTAATTATTTTATTGAACCCTTACTATATGCCAGGCATTGTGCTATATTTTACATGCATTCTCTGATTTAATACTGAAAACAACCCAAGGAATTCAGTGCTATTACTGTCATTTTCATTTTATAGATGAAGAAACTAAGCTTTGAAAAATTACTGTTGGCCGGGCACAGTGGCTCACACCTATAATCCCAGCACTTTGGGAGGCCAAGGCAGGTGGATCACCTGATGTCAGGAGTTTGAGACCAGCCTGACCAACATGAAGAAACCCCATTTCTACTGAAAATACAAAATTAGCCAGGCATGGTGGCACATGCCTGTAATCTCAGCTACTCGGGAGGCTGAGGCAGGAGAATCACTTGAACCCGGGAGGGAGAGGTTGCAGTGAACCGAGATTGTGCCATTGCACTCCAGCCTAGGCAACAAGAGCGAAACTCTGTCTCAAAAAAAAAAAAAAAAGAAAAGGAAAAAGAAAAATTACTGTTATAGGCTCAAAATAAAGGGATGGAGGAAAATTTACCAAGCAAATGGGAGGAAAAAAAAAGCAGAGCTGCAATCCTAGTCGCTGACAAAACAGACTTTAAACCAACATAGATCAAAAAAGACAAGGACATTACATAATGGTAAAGGGAACAATTTAACAAGAAGAGCTAACTATTCTAAATATATATGCACCCAATACAGGAGTACCCAGATTCATAAAACAAGTTCTTAGAGACTTACAAAGAGACTTAGGCTCCCAGACAATAATAGTGGGGGACTTTAACACCCCACTGTCAATATTAGATCAATGAGATAGAAAATTAACAAGGATATTCAGGACTTGAACTCAGCTCTGGATCAAGTGAACCTATAGACATCTACAGAACTCTCCACCCCAAATCAACAGAATATACATTCTTTTCTGTGCCACATGGCATTTATTCTAAAATCGACCACATAGTTGGAAGTAAAACGCTCCTCAGCAAATGCAAAAGAACTGAAATCATAACAGTCTCTCAGACCACAATGCAATCAAATTAGAACTCAGGATTAAGAAACTCACTCAAAAACCACACAATTACATGGAAATTGAATAACCTGCTCCTGATTGACTCCTGGATAAATAATGAAGTTAAGGCAGAAATCATGAAGTTCTTTAAAACCAATGAGAACAAAGAGACAACATGCCAGAATATCTGGGACACAGATAAAGCAGTGTTAAGAGGGAAATTTATAGCACTAAAATGCCCACATCAAGAAGCTAGAAAGATCTCAAATTGATACCCTAACATCACAATTAAAAGAGCTGGAGAAGCAAGTGCAAAGTAATCCAAAAACTAACAGAAGACAAGAAATGACTAAGATCAGAGCAGAACTGAAAAAGATAGAGACACAAAAAACCCTGCAAAAATTCAATGAATCCAGGAGCTGGTTTTTTGAAAAAATTAACAAAATAGACCACCAGCTATACTAATAAGAAAAGAGAGAAGAATCAAGAATCAAATCGACACAATAAGAAATGATAAAGGGGCTATCAACACTGACTCCACAGAAATACAAACTACCCTGAGAGAATACTATAAACACCTCTACACAAATAGAAAATCTAGAAGAAATTGATGAACTCCTGGACACGTACATCCTCCCAAGACTAAACCAGGAAGAAGTTGAATCCTTGAATAGACCAATAAGTTTTGAAACTGAGGCTGTAATTAGTAGTCTGCCAACCAAAACAAAAGCCCAGGACCACACTGATTCACAGCCAAATTTTACCAGAGGTACAAAGAGGAGCTGGTACCATTCCTTCTGAAACTATTCCAAACAACAGAAAAAGAGGGATTCCTCCCTAACTCATTTTATGAAGCCAGCATCATCCTGACACCAAAACCAGGAAGAGACATAACAAAAAAAAGAAAACTTCAAGCCAATATCCCTGATGAACATCGTTGCAAAAATCCTTAATAAAGTACTGGCAAACCAAATCCAGCAGCACATCAAAAAGCTTATCCACCACAATCAAGTCAGCTTCATTCCCAGGATGCAAGGCTGGTTCAACATTCGCAAATCAAAAAACATAATCCATCACATAAACAGAACCAAAGACAAAAACCACATGATTATCTCAATAGATGCAGAAAAGGCCTTTGATAAAATTCAACATCTCTTCATGTTAAAAACTCTCAATAAACTAGGTATTGATGGAACGTATCTCAAAATAATAGCTATTCATGACACTCACAGCCAATATCATATTGAATGGGCAAAAGCTGGAAGCATTCCCTTTGAGAACCGGCACAAGACAAGGATGCCCTCTCTCAACACTCCTATTCAATATAGTATTGGAAGTTCTGGCCAGGGCAAGCAGGCAAGAGAAAGAAATAAAGCGTATTCAAATAGGAAGAGAGGAAGTCAAATTGTATCTGTTTGCAGACGATATGATTTTATATTGATAAAACCCCATCATCACCAGGTGCGGTGGCTCATGCATGTAATTCCAGCATTTTGGGAGGCCGAGGCAGGTGGATCACAAGGTCAAGAGACAGAGACCATCCTGGCCAACATGGTGAAACCCCATCTGTACTAAAAATACAAAAATTAGC
>NW_012106975.1:1617317-1626254 GCF_000951045.1 Mandrillus leucophaeus | reverse complement strand
CATCAGAGTGAACAGGCACCCTACAGAATGGGAGAAAATTTTTGCAATCTACCCATCTGACAAAAGTCTAATATCCAGAATCTACAAATAACTTAAACAAATTTATAAGGAAAAAAACCTATCACAATTGGGCAAAGGATATGAACAGCCACTTCTCAAAAGAAGACATTTATGTGGCCAAGAAACATGAAAAAAAACTCAACATCACTGATTATTAGAGAAATGCAAATGAAAACCAAAATGAGATACTGTCTCACACCAGTCAGAATGGAGATTATTAAAAAGTCATGAAACAATAGATGCTGGAGAGGCTGTGGAGAAATAGGAACACTTTTACACTGTTGGTGGGAATGTAAATTAGTTCAACCATTGTGGAAGACGGTATGGCGATTCCTCAAGGATCTAAAACCAGAAATACCATTTGACCCAGCAATCCCATTACTGGGTATATACGTAAAGGATTATAAATCATTCAAGACACATGCTCACATATGTTTATTGCAGTACTGTTTACAATAGCACAGTCATGGAACCAACCCAAATGCCCATCAATGATAGACTGGATAAAGAAAATGTGGTCCATATACACCATGGAATACTATGCAGCCATAATAAGGAAAAAGATCATGTCCTTTGCAGAGACATGGATGGAGGTGGAAGCCATTATCCTCAGCAAACTAACACAGGAACATAAAACCAAACATCACATGTTCTCACTCATAAGTGGGAGTTGAACAATGAGAACACATGGACACCAGGAGGCGAACAACACACACCAGGGTCTGTTGAGGGGTGGGGGGTGAGAGAAGGGAACTTAGAAGATGGGTCAATAGGTGCAGCAAACCACCATGACACATGTATACCTATGTAACAAATCTGCACATTCTGCACTTGTATCCTGGAACTTAAAGTAAATTTTAAAGAAGAGAAAAAAATAATTTTAAGTTTTATAAAACTCAGAAGAATTCTTAGAATCTCATTTACAAGTTAATTTGGGGATTATCTCTTTCAGGTCCTCTACCTAAATAAATTATCTTGATCCTTAATTTAAAAAAAAAAAAAAAGCTGGGCGCAGTGACTCATGCCTATAATCCCAGCACTTTGGGAGGCTGAGGCGGGTGAATCACGAGGTCAGGAGTTCGAGACCATCCTGGCCAATATGGTGAAACCCTGTCTCTACTAAAAATATAAAAATTAGCCAGGCATGGTGGCGGGCGCCTGTAGTTCCCGCTACTCGGGAGCCCGAGGCAGGAGAATTGCTTGAACCTGGGAGGCGGAGGTTGCAGCAAACCAAGATTGCAACCACTGCACTCCAGCCTGGCAGCAGAGAGAGACTCCATCTCCAAAAAAAAAAAAAAAAAAAAAAAGTGTTTGGAAGATTAATTAGAAAGTTAGTAATAAGTGGTAGAATCTGGAATGAAGTTTAAGTGTGTCTGATTCGAGGCCTTCCTTTTAATCACGACTCTATGCTGTGCAAACACAAGAGAATGAAATATGTTTTGTTTTCTTGCTATAACTTTTTTTTTTTTCATTTCAGTAATAGCTTAAGAAACAGTTAAGTGCTTACTATGTAGTAGGTGCTGTACAGGTTCAGTCTTGAGATCGTAGAACTGAAATCACACAAATAATCATGAGGGTATAGGTGATGTGTCGTAGGCTGCCCTGGTCATTTTTAGGTCGTAGAAACAGCATATTCACAATGCTACCTTGCACAGACCCTGAAGAAGAATTCCACCTAATTTCTTTAGCCTGTTTATATCATGTTGTACTTTAACACCTTACCTGGTGCAGGATACGCAGTGGGTTTTTCAGTGGGTTTTTGGAAATGCTAGTAGTAATTGGAGAAATTATCTGAACTGAATTTTCTAGTTTAAATGTTAAAGCTGTATGTTGTCATCTTCAGGAATTTTGATGCCTTTGCTCCAGCTCGCAGGCTAACAAACGCTGCTTGCTGGAAGAAAATGGAAACAGTGCAGACGTTATCCATTCTGGTTTCATGCTTCTGTCACAAGTTAGTTCTAATGGCTAACTCCCAAGCACACTTCCTTCAGTTTTTGTTTGTTTGTTTGTTTGTTTGTTTCAAGTATTCTTCTATCCCTTGTTAAATCATAGTTTACTCTCGCAGCACCCATACATGGGCAGCAGCACCTTCTACTTTATGAAAACAATAGAAATTTTTTGCTGCAGTATAGCCTAGTGGTTAAGAATGTAGGCTCCAGAGTAGGCTGCCTGGGTTTGAATCCTGCCTCTTTATCTATGTGACTTTGGGTGACTTCTTTAACCTCTCTGTGCCTTAGTTCTCCATCTATAAAATCTATGCCTGCCTTATAGGATTATTTTAAGAATTTTAGAATATTGTAATATATGTGAAGTGCGTAGGGCAGTGTTTGGCACATAGTGAAGTCTGTAAATGTCGACTGTTGTTATTTTAAATGTATTATTATACTTAATACCTTGACTTCATATGGTCTTTTTTCTTCCTAGTGCCTTGGAGTCTAACTTCTGTCACCATTACTTTCCTGGCAATGCCAGGTCAGTGACTCCTTTGACAAACTCATTTGATTTCTTCTCCTGTTTAGTTCTATAGCGTGCAATCTCTGTTTACCACCTCTTCTTAAAGTTTTCTTTTTTTGCATTCCATGATCTTATGCTTTTCTTTCTTTTTATTTTGTGCACTGTGACCATTTCTGCCCTCTTTCACAATTAACAGAGCCTCCTCTTCCACCCTTTCACGTGACTGTCATTTTCATAATGTCTCACTCAGCATTTTTCTTACCCCCATCAAGTTTTTAAAATTTCATGTCTTTATTTCCTATCTATATTTATCACTGTTATGGTTAGTTTTATATTCACATTAGCCTGCAGGACAGCTTTATTTAAATATTCTGTCAAGCCAGGACAACATAGTGAGACCCGTCTCTTAAAAAAAAAAAAAATTAGCTGGGCATGGTAGTACATGCCTGTGGTGCCAGCTACTTGGGAGACTGAGGAGGGAGGATCACTTGAGCCCAAGAGGTCAAGGCTGCAGTGAGCCATGATTGGACCACTGCACTCCTGGGGAACAGAGCAAGATCCTGTCTCTAAATGGATGGATGGATGGATGGATGGATGGATGGATGGATGGATAGATAGATAGATAGATAGATTCTGTCAAACCAAAGTATCAGAGTTAAAGATTATACTTTGTAATTTTTACACTGAAGCATTTCTTTGTTTATTACAATAAGTATATGCACTTATTGTAACTAGATATTGTAGATTCAGGTGAGAACTCAAACTTGGAAAGAAACTAAAATGTAGGGAGGCAGAATAGTATGGATTTAAAAAGTAATAATCTAGTAAAAATAATGTAATGACAAATAACAGTACTAGTAGTAGTTTTGTTGTAGATCATTGAAGTTTTGTTGCTCGTCAGAAGCCTTCTATAGGTTATATAAGATCTGTACCTTGTAAGTCATTGGAAAAGGTATTTCTAAAACATCAAGAGAAAAAAAATCAATTAAATCTCATTTGGAGTCACTCATTACTAAGACTGAAACATTACTAGGACTTCATTTTTATGTATTTTCATAAACTTGAATTAACCTGAATTTTAATTATGTGAGGTTTTGCTTAAACTTTTATTTTTGGCTGTCTTTAAATGGTGATCCTTTAGGCAAAACTAATCTGTGGTGATAGAAGCCTGAATGTTGATTGCCTCTGGGGACAGGGTATGATTATCGATTGGGAAGAGGCACAAGTGAGCCTTTGGGGTGCTGGGGAAAGTTGTATCTCGTGATCTGGGTAGTGGTTACATAGATGTGTACACAGGTAAAAATGCATCAAACTCTACACTTTAACTTAGTGCCTTTCACTGAAGACTTGAGTGAAATCAGAATGGTTTAAAAGAATGACGTGAGGGATTTAAGAACTCTCCCCACTACCAGTCTTAAAATTTCCTTCTCCCTCTTGACTAGTCTGTGTATACCTGGACGGCAGGGACAATACTCTATTAATTTTCGTATTCCTGGTATGGAGTGGGAGGGAGGATCTATGCAGTTGGAGGAAGAGGGAGATGATTTCCCTTCAGGTCTGCTCTACTAGAGTTTCTTAATAAACCCAATTCCACTCTGAGTTGCCACTTCGCCATCTTCAAAATGTCACCATCTTCAAATCAAGGGGGAATAGATATATATGTAGAAATATTCCCCCTTGATTTGAAGATGGCAACATTAAGCAGCATTTTGATTTCAGAATCCCAGAAGTGGAGGACTTTGTGACGTGATCACATTCTTGCACCTGTCTTCCCTTATTTGCTTTCTTATTTGCATCTCTGTTAGCCTCTCATCTTCCTAGTTTGGTACTTAAGAGTAGAAATTGTATCTTTTATTTCTTAGTGTTCCATTTTAGGGTGGAGAAGAGATGACAAAAGGAATAATTTAATAATGCTGAGAAAATAAAGGGCTGTCCTTAGGCAACCCTTCTTAGGAAAGGTAGTAACACATCTTTTCTATCTCTCTGTCAAAGATGGTATCTAGAAGCAAGCCAAGATTATAGAAAGATTTAAGTTTTCCATATGAAAGAGCCAGATTTAAGTCCAGAAGAAGGAATAGAAAGGGTGATTTGAACATTAATGACAACAGAGAGCCCTTGGATTCTACATATATTAAGCCTTTTTCCTCCAAAATACTTCAATCTATGATGTAAGTCAGGTTCTGGGAAAACTGAGTAAGCTCAGTTGACTTGGCATTGAATGTGAGTTTGCTTTGTAAGAAAGATCTGTATGCACAAGGAAAGCATATGGGAGTCTTGGTGTTCATGCATTTGTCGTGTTATGAAGTTGCTCTGAATGAACTGAAAGCCCCTTCAGGATCTTTGTTCTAGACTATAATTTAGTATGTGCATACTGTAGAGAATTATAGTTCTTATATTTGGTTTGGGGCCCATTTAATCCTCCAGTCTTTCACTGACTAGAATTGTTTTCAAGCTACAGATGCAAGAATAACACCGTAAACCCATTCTCAAAAAGGGAATTAGGATTTTTTAAATGTATTCTGCCCTGGGACTTGCCCATGTTGAAGCCAAAATAAAACAATGTGATTCTGCGAAAGGAACTGGTAGACATGTCAATGGATACTCCAGGAAAAATGAAATAGACTGCACAGCACATATAACACTTCCATAAAGTCAAACCCCTTGATAACTCAGTGGGCTCCTGACTTCCACTTAGTTCCCATTCTCAAATGAGGTCAGACTAAAATTCCTTTCTTCTTACAAGCCAAGAAACCATATGCAACTCCCCTTCAGGAAATGAGGAAACAGAAAATAGATCCCCATTTTCCCACTATTCTCATAGCCCAGTTTCCCAAAACCTGGCTAACAAAATGGGCACCAATTAACTGAGAGATTTCTGTTACCACTATTGTAGTTCTAGAAGGACCCATTCGACTCAGAATCTACGTTCATCCCCACTGTTAATTAAACCTCAGTGAACAACTGTTACTAGATTGCATGAAACTGTAGCCCATTGGACAGTTCAGCCAATTTGGACAGTTCAGCCAGACTCTGGAAATTCAATCCCATAACTGTACAAGTGTGCCATGATTAGCTACTATTCTCACAACATTGGGTGCTGTACATTTTGTGAAAATTAATTTTTAGATTTTTAGATTATTTTTTCCCCTTAAAACAGTTTTGGCTGGGTGTGGTGGCTCATGCATGTAATCCTAGCACTTTGGGAGCCAGAGGCAGGTGGATCACCTAAGGTCAGGAGTTCGAGACCAGCCTGGCCAACATAATGATACCCTGTCTCTACTAAAAATACAGAATTAGCCAGGCATGGTGGCACATGCCTGTAATCCCAGCTACTTGGGAGGCTGAGACAGGAGAATCACTTGAACTCGGGAGGCAGAGAGTGCAGTGAGCCGAGAATGTACCATTGCACTCCAGCCTGGGCAACAAGAGCAAAACTCCATCTCAAAAAAAAAAAAAAAAGTTTTATCAAAGATGATAATTGAAGCATCAGAAAGTAATAGAGCTGACCTAGATTATTAAGTAAGTGGAATTGAGAAAAACTAACATCTGGATCAAGGATGACTCTTTAATTGTGAAAACAGTCATAGAAATTACTAAGAAAATGCTGGGCACGGTGGCTCAGGCCTATAATCTCAGCACTTTGGGAGGCTGAGGTAGGCGGATCAACTGAGGTCGGGCGTTCGAGACCAGCCTGGCCAACACAGTGAAACCCCATCTCTAGTAAAAATACAAAATTAGCCAGACGTGGTGGTGCGTGCCTGTAATCCCAGCTACTCAGGAGGCTGAGACAGGAGAATCACTTGAATCTGGGAGGTGGAGGTTGCAGTGATCCGAGATCATGCCATTGCACTCCAGCCTGGGCAAAAAGTGAAACTCGGTTTCAAAAAAAAAAAAAAACTACAAAGAAAAATTACAAGTTTTGAAAAAAAAATTTAATGCCTATCCGAAAACCATCTTAAAAAATACCACAAACAAGGAAAACTGTTTGCCACAATTGGGGATGTTATGTTTCCTAGCTTTAATTCAAGATTCTTATAAATAAATGAGAAACAAGTTGAGATCTAACATAACATAGTAGTATGGTTACAATTGTGTGATATATAAGTAATGGCAAATATAATGGAATATATGGCTACTAAAATTCATGTTTTCAGAAGATTTTAATTACATGGAAAATGCTAATCCAAAGTGATAATACTTTATGCATCTAGTATGATCCTAATTTTGTTTATATTTAATTTCTATATTTAGGCAAAAAGGAAAAAATATTCAGAGAAAATACATCAAAAAGAGTTACAATGTTTTATCTGTGTAGTGAGAATATGGGTGATTGTGAAATTTTCTGCATTTTCTTAGGTTTCAAGAAAATGAATGTGTTAGTTTTATAATCAGAAAACAAAACCAACATTAAAACAGAAAATATATTCCTCATTAAAGCTTTCCTTTTCCTTTAAAAATTAAAGTTTACATTCTAGAATAGACAAAACATTAAGTGAAAAAGTCTACTAAAGGAAAATTTTTAGAATGAAAAAAGAGGGGTGTATATTGCCTTTCTGAGATAGTAAATGAGAAACTCAGGAAAAGTACTTTGGGAAATTTTTAAATACCCCTTTTAATTTGAGCACTCTTTCATATTTGCTCTTCTGATAAAACTCACTCAGTTGGTAAACTGGATGATTCTTGAGCAATCTCAAATGACCGTCTTTAGTAACCTGGCATTAATTCCTACAGTGTGACATGCACCAACACAGATGTGTTACTGGTGTCACCCGCTCATCAATCTCCACCTTCATCTAAAGCAGACAGATGGGGAATTCTGCCCTGTCTTCCTAACAAGCATTTTTGAACACTTTTTTTTTATTAAGCCATTTATCTAGTCATTTTAAAAGTCTGTCTCTAGCCGTTCACATAAAGAGCCAGCATTATTTTTCAAAGCATTTTAAAATACTAGTTCTTGCCTACCTTATGGAGGGATCATTTTTATTGCCTATTCACGTGAAAGATTTTACCGTCAAATTTTGATTACAGGAACCTGGCTCGCCAGCTTTAGCCATGCCAGAGTGTTGAAATACTTTAGGAGACTAAAATATGTGGTGATTTGAATTATCTAAAATTCCACAGGAAAATACAATAGAATCTCACAGCAGGAAAGGACCTTAGAAATAATTTAATCCAACTCTCTTTATTCTACAGATGAAATTGAAGCCAAAGAGGTTAAAACCCAAGATTAACACCCAGTTTGAAACTGGTCCTCTGATTTCTCATTGCCGTCTATTAAAAAATACATTATACTTTAGAATTCGTTTCTAAAAGTTGTCACATAGTATTTGGGTGTCACTGGCATATATAATAGATTCTGGAGTTGCAAACAGAATCTATGCCGTGACAAATTGAATACAATGAATTTAAAGTTTTCCCTGGTTGCCCTAGTGCCAAAGTGTAACAAGGACATTACTACAGTTTGAGATCATGCAGCCCCAGCATGTTGGGGCTTTCCCTATTTTTCTTCAGAAAAGTCTCATTATTTCCTCAGTTTAATTATTTTAAGTTTAGTTGATTTTTTTTTCTTTTCTAATCTCAGATTTTGAGAAGAAAACCTTTTTCTAAATCAATATTATTTTTATTAACGATGATTGTTAGAGTTTTGCTTTGACCCTTATTAAAGCTTTTGACAATGATTTGAGTTACAAAAATTTTAAGTTAGAGATTAAGCATGAGAACGTTTAGATCAGGAAGAAAAATCAATTTCACCATATATTTTTGTCCTTAGAAGCATAACTAAAGAATTTCTATACAAGTTTGAGGGAAATGTCTCTCCTCCCAGCCTGTAAAATGAAGATATCACAACAGCTGCAAGGTATTGGTTACACCGTTGGAATTCATTTTGATACAGTGGATTTCTTATTATTTTTTAACCCCCACCCCCCATGTTTTTGTTTTTTGTTTTTTGGGTTTTTTTGATAGCAGGTGTGACTTTTACACTTCCAAACTCAACCTTGTACAATACTGAGTAATTTTGTAGGGACAAAATGATCCAAGATATGTGGGAAATGAACTTAAGAAAGATTAATAATGTTTCTGTAATTTTGAGCTCAAGTAACAGTTCTTACATTGAACACAGTGTAGACAAACTAAAAATTGAAACTAAGCAAATGTTGGAGGAAAAGATAATTCACACATTTATGAATTATGATTGTATTTATACTTTTGATGTATGGTCTCATTGGTAAAGGCCTTGTCCTGTTAATAAATGAGCAAATTTGAGATGGAATCTTAGATATAAAATACATAATTTGAACTTACTTTAAGAAATGCAGGCCGGGCGCGGTGGCTGAAGCCTGTAATCCCAGCACTTTGGGAGGCCGAGGCGGGTGGATCACGAGGTCAGGAGATCGAGACTATCCTGGCTAACATGGTGAAACC
>NW_012106975.1:1613247-1614198 GCF_000951045.1 Mandrillus leucophaeus | reverse complement strand
CTCCGTAAACTGATAAGCAACTTCAGCAAAGCCTCAGGATACAAAATCAACGTGCAGAAATCACAAGCATTACTTTACACCAACAATAGACAAGCAGAGAACCAAATCATGAGTGAACTCCCATTCACAGTTGCTACAAAGAGAATAAAATACCTTGGAATACAGCTAACAGGGATGTGAAGGAACTCTTGAAGGAGAACTACAAACCACTGCTCAAGGAAATAAGAGAGGACACAAACAAATGGAAAAGCATTCCATGCTCATGGATAGGAAGAATCGATATTGTGAAAATGGCCATACTACCAAAGTAATTTATAGATTCAATCCTATTCCCATCAAACTACCATTGACATTCTTCACAGAATTAGAAAAAACTACTTTAATTTTCATATGGAATAAAAAAACACCCTGTATAGCCAAGACAGTCCTATGCAAAAAGAACAAAACTGGAGGCATCACATGACCTGACTTCAAACTTTACCACAAGGCTACAGTAACCAAAACAGCATGGTACTGGTACCAAAACAGACATATAGACTACTGCAACAGAACAGAAACCCCATAAATAACACCACATTTGTACAACCATCTGATCTTCAACTAATCTGACAAAAACAAGCAATGGGGAAAGGATCTCCTATTCAATATATGATGCTGGGAAAACTGGCTGGCCATATGCAGAAAACTGAAAGTAGACCCCTTCCTTACTCCTTATACAAAAGTTAACTCAAAGTGGATTAAAGACTTAAATGTAAAAGCCAAAACCATAAAAACCATAGAAGAAAACCTAGGCAATACCATTCAGGACATAGGCATGGACAAAGACTTCATGATGAAAATGCCAAAAGCAATTGCAACAAAAGCCAAAATTGACAAATGGGATCTAATTAAACTAAAGAGCTTCTGCACAGCCAAAGAAACTATCATCAGAGTGAACAGGCACCCTACAGA
>NW_012106975.1:1400012-1611641 GCF_000951045.1 Mandrillus leucophaeus | reverse complement strand
GTCTCAAAAAAAAAAAAAAAAAAAGAAATGCAAACATACCTTCACTGAGTTATAATTAACACACAAGCTCTTTATGCAATTTGTATAGTTTATAGTGAAAATGCAGAAAGGTTTTAGTATTTTATGTAAGATCCATAAAATTTTGAAAGTGAGAAATGTGTGTGTACCTTATCTTAATGAAGGTAATAAAATATATTTGAATTAGGCTTAATGTAAGTCCCAAAATATGCTTATACAACCATACCCTCAATCTGTAGACTAATCTTTTGAACAACTTATTTGTGTTGTAACTCAAATTATCATTAACTTCACTTCAGTAGGCACTGATATTATTTTCAATTATAGTTTGAGGCACTTCTAATTGTACTTACATAATTATATAAAATATTAAATAATAGTGAATATAGAAATATGTTATTATAACATGCATAGGATACATAAACTTTGGTTTATCCAAAATGTCACCAGAATTGTTTTCTTGTAATACCATATATATTTATGACAATAGATGCTTATAATTTTGATTCACATATTGATAAGATTGTCAGAGGCTTTCTGAATTATTAAAAGATTATTTTCCTTTTTTTCTCTCTATTTATCCTAGATCGCTGCAGTAGCTCCTAACCTGCTTCTCCTTCCCATTAGCGTTTCCTCTGGCTAATTCGTCCTGCACATCACTACCAAATCAGTCCTCCGAAAATAGTGGTTTTATCCTATCAGTTGTTACTCAAGAAACTTTAGCCGCTTCCTATTTCTGTTATCTACTTCAGTCTCTTGCTTCCCCTCAAACAAGCCCCAATCCAGTAAGTTGTCATCCTCACTGTTCCTTCACAGTAAATCCTCACTGACTTTGCTTATAGGTGTTGACACAAGGTTTGTTTCCTTTCCCTCTGCTTTCTGTTTCTCTATCTGAAACCTACTTCTGTCAAATCTTAATTCAAATTCTGTTTCTTAGGTCAAGTTTCAGGGGCTATTCTTTGGACTACTCTGGTCCAATATTATCTTCCTATTTCCCATTCACTTAATGTCTGTACTATACCTATATGTTATAATTACTTTCTTGTATTATTCTCTAATTGTTTCTTGTCTGGAGGTCATATTTTCCTGGCAGATTGTCCAAGACAGTGGTTCAAGCTCTGACTGTGTAGTCTCTATTTCAAGACCTACTGAACCAGATCCCTGGGGAGGGGGTTGGCAATCTCTAGTTTTAGTTAGCTACCCAGGTGATTCCAGTGGTCATCAAATTACTTGGTGTCACTTAAACTGGCAGTGAATTAACTATAGATTGTATTAAATGTATTTTAAGTTTTTGGAAATGTATAATCTATGTTACTTCTTTTCATCTAAATTAGAGTTAGCCAGGATACCCCATTCTCCTCAAATTATGTAGAAGTGAGAAATTTTCAAATAAAATGTTTCTATCACATGTACATAAATGAATACATACGCAGTTACCCTTTACAAAAATTCAGTTCACTTTTTAATTATACGACTAATTTATGAACATATGCTCATGAGGAATTCAAAAATACAAAATGAAAGTCACTCTTGATTCTTTTCCTAATCCTTTTCTTTCCTCTCTGGTAAACAGGCCTATTGATTTGCCAAGTTCCCTTCTGAGCTTCTAAAATACATTTACGAATTTTGTATTTAGTTTTCTTTTTTCATATGAATACAGTATGAGTTGTTTTGAAACTTATTATTTTGTTTTAAAATTCTTTCCATATCAGTATATGTGTATGTATATGTTTGTATATGAATGTGTATTCACATTGTGTAGTGCACCATTACATGGATGTGCCACCATTTATTTAAGAATCTTCTTATTAATAAGTGAACATTAAGGTTATTTAAGAATCTTCTTCTTAATAAGTGAACATTAAGGTTGCTCTCACTTATTTTCCTTATTGTAAGCCACACTTCAGTGGACATCGTTGCATACGCCCTCTTGTGCACAAGTGCCATTTGCTTTTCGTTAGGAAGCTCTTCCCATTTCTGCGTTCCTTTTCATTTTTAGTTCACAAGCAATACCTCATAGCCTGCATCAGTGTGCAGGTTTTCCTTTTCAGTGTGTGGCCAATAAAGCACAGGTTCAAGTCAAGATGTTTGGATTCTAGACCTGGCTCTGCCATTGACTTGCTCTATGATCTTGGACCCTTTTCTCCTTTGTTTCATAAAGGTATTAAGTGGGATGACTTTTAGGTTTCTTACAGTTCTGACAGTCTCTTATTCTAATTAGGCTTATGGGTGTGACATCGATTTTTATGTTACATTCAGCTAGTAGCAAGAATCAGCTGATCTTGTTAAGTAAATCATAAAAGTGTACAGTGCTGACGAATAAAGGGACCTTATGCTTTACTCTAAATGAGTCCTTTGCATTACTCCTAACTGATGTTTGAATGCCATTTTTGGATGAAAAAATAATAGTGTGGTAGTAGTACCTGTTTTCTCTTGGATAATTCTCAACAGTTTGTAGAAAACTGTTACACACACCAGCTTATTTTAAAGTATTATCTCATTCTCACAAATCCTGAGTAATTAAAGGAATTGCTCAAGATCATCAAGATCATTCAACTAATAAGTTTCAGGGTCCAGACTTTAACTTCACATCTTTTGTTTTCTAAGTTCACTGTTCTCTTAAAGAGAAAAAAGTATTTTTCTGATACTCAAAATGGTTATTCAATATATACTACATTTCTTTTTTTAATATTTATAAAGTACATAGTATTTATAAGGCGCTCTTTAAATGTTAGTCTCGCCATTCCCAACCTTTGTCACATGCCTCCTAGTTTTTATATAGAAGCTGGCACTTTGTTCAGTTTTAACAATTCTAGACATCAAGATGACCAACACTTTTGAGTCAGCATCTCGTAAGCATTTAGGAAATGCATCACACAAGTAGTTGTGGTTTTTGTTATCCTTAAAATCACTTGACACAGACCATAAACATTTAGCTCTGGTGCATGAAAAATGGGTTAGAGGCCAAGCTTAGCTTGTCTGCAGGGTATCTGTTTCATCTTCATGATAGAACACAAGTGTGCCAGTGATGTTTCATGGAAATACTTAATATGAAGAATGGCTTTGTTTTTGTTGGGAATCTTTTAAAGAATACGCATTGAAGTGTGGATTTTTTTTATTTTCAGATACTTTCTTCCTAACCTACCAGTGCTGAACTGAAGTTACTACTTGCAGAATAGCCTCTCACAGAAAGAGAATATAGCACAATCCAATGTGACTTTTGAGGTTAAAATGTGCTACTTACAGCACTTTTTGCTTAAAAATTTTGTTACTACCATAAAGCTGAAAGTATGTTTTCTTCATGGTGCAATCTTGCCTCGCAGCAGCACTGACCTCCTGGGCTCAAGCAATCCTCCCTCCTCAGCCTCCTGAGTAGCTGGGACTACAGGTGCATGCCACCACGCCAGCTAATTTTTATTTTTATTATTTTTTATAGAGATAGGGTCTCACTATCAGGCCTAGGCTGGTCTTGAACTCCTGGGCTCAAGCAGTCCTCCTGCCTGGCCTCCCAAAGTACTGACATTTGCAGGCGTGAGCTACCGCACCCGCCTGAGACTGTCCCTTTGTAAGTTGTGGTATTAATTCTGCAGTTATGTCTAGAAAGAATTCTCTAGACTGATGGGAAAGTTTTTGTATTTCAGTATTCTCATTTCCTTTATTCTACAAGCTCCCCTTCTCTTTCCAAAAATTATTAAAAGAGGGAAAAGTTGAGCAAAACAAAGAAATAGACGATTAGGAGCTTTTCCACTTTTTTTCTGTTTCTTAACTTTACCCCTTTCACACTCCTTTTTTTCTATTACCTTTTTAAAAAATTTCCGTTGCCTCTATATCTACCCCTATTATCTTGATTACTCCGCTTGGTACCTCCCACTCTCCCTCATTCTGAGAACTTTACAGTCTCATTAGTTGTCCTCTTGACCGATATATGTACACATACCGCAGTTCACTGGTCATCAGAGTACTATAGCCAAGGTTCTCAACTGCTGTTACAGTTCTCAAGTGTGAAGTGCCAAGGGCAATTTATTACTAATTATGAGTACCCCAGTTTGTACATGCTTTGCTTTTTGAAAAACAGATGTGAGCTTAGCCCTAAAATAATGTCACTGTCACTCACTTGCATACAGAAATGCTTTCTTGAGTGGGAGAGAAAGAATGACACTGCAGCTGATGGACTCTCTGGGGACCAAAGCTTACCTACACCACAGCCTGTGGGAGTGTGTGGTGGGACACGCAAATGTCATCTTTCCTTGGGCCTATTCCCTTCAGGAAAAAAAAGGCTAAAAACCTAATCAAAGAAGAGGAAAATGTTCCCACTGAAGATTAGTGTTGCTTATTTGGGTTTGTTTTTATTAAAAGGTGAATGTTGGAAAAAGATAGTTTCTCTCTCCGAGGTTAGATTTGTTTGTTTTTACTAGTTATTTATCAACACAAGACTGAAGTTAGGGTGAAAGTCATCTGCAGGTTTTATTAGGTAGATATTAAAAATAGCAAATCCAAAGGATTTTACAAATGGAGGAAGACTGCTTTTGATCTATGAAAGTATGTGGTAGACTCCCTTGCTGGCCTCCTTTCACAGGTGTTTCTGGTAAGAGACTGCAAAAGCAGAATTAAAGAAGGCAACACTGTAAATCAAACAGGTTTCATGTTTTACCTGTAGTGTGGTTTCGGTGTTTCCATCATCTGTTTGTCCTGTCCATTAGTATAGAAACTTCAGAGAGACCTAATGTTTTCCCAGGAGGTTTTTTTGTGGTAACCTCAATTTTTCTTTTCCAACTGATGTTGACAATCTCTACTTACTGTCTCAAATTTAACATAAAATGAAATCTTTACTCAAGCAGAAAGACTATGATGATCTTTACTTGTTTCTCTCTAGGGAATAAATTAATCATAGATACATGAATTTCTATTTAGTTAAAAGAAAAAGTTAGTGGCAAAGAGAGGGTTTACATTTGCTACAAACCAAATGTCTATAGCAAAATACCATTTCTTTGTTCAGTACATGTTCCAGACTTATGGCTGTGAGGATAATTTTAGTTCTAAAGATAGCAAAATCTCGTAATTTCTCTTGGAAATTCAAAATGTACTTTTAAGGATGCATAAGTGAAACACGGGGAGTGAAAAATTAAGATTTTTGTAGACAAGTGATTTGCTTCCTTGTCCAGGGCCTTACTCTCTGGAAAAATACATTTGCTTTCATAGCTCATTAATAGTTTCATCACTGATGTTCAGATAGCATATTCTTTTTATTTATTTATTTATTTTTTGAGACAGAGTTTCGCTCTTGTTGCCCAGGCAGGAGTGCAATGGTGCAATCTCAGCTCACCGCAACCTCCACCTCCCAGGTTCGACTGATTCTCCTGCCTCAGCCTCCCGAGTAGCTGGGATTACATGTGTGTACCACCATGCCTGGCTAATTTTGTATTTTTAGTAGAGACAGGGTTTCTCCATGTTGGTCAGGCTGATCTTGAACTCCCAATCTCAGGTGATCCGCCCGCCCTGGCCTCCCAAAGTGCTGGGATTACAGGCGTGAGCCATCGTGCCCAGTCAGCATATTATTTTAAAATCAATGTATAAGCCAGGCACAGTGGCTCATGCCTGTAATCCCAGCATTTTGGGAGCCTGGGCGAGAGGGTCGCTTGAGCCCAGGAGTTTAAGACCAGCCTAGGCAGCATAGAGAGACCCCACATCTACAAATAAAAAATCTAAAAAATTAACTGGGTGTGGTGGCGCACACCTGTGGCCCCAACTACTCAGGAGGTTGAGGTGGGAGGATTACTTGAGCCCAGGAAATGGAGACTGTAGTGAGCTGGCCCACTGCACTCCAGCCTGGGTGACAGAGCAAGACCTTGTCTCAAAAGAAAAGAATTTAAATTAAAAATTTTTTAAATAAAATCAACATATAGTTGTAGTGATGGTCGCATAACTCATGAAAGTACTAAAAACCATGGAATTGTACACTTTAATTGGGTGAATTATATGGTATATGAATTATATCCCTATAAAACTCATATTGAAAAATCAATATGTAATTGTATTTGAAAATACAGGTTTTGGGGATTTTTGGTCTTTTGTAGATTCACCAGAAAACTAAGCGTGCTTCGTGGCTTCTTCAGATGTGAACGTGTTCACTGAAAGCCCAGTCTGTGTAAAGCTGCTGAGCCCTCACCAGCTCACTGGAGTGGCCCTGCGCTCCGTTCCTCTCTGCACACTTGGATGGCCCTGGCCAGCTGAGTGCTGCAGGTCAGGAGGCTGCTCTCTCCTACAGCCACACACTTCTGCTCCCGGCATTTGACAAGTGTGCTTACCAAACCCATGCATGCCAGTTGGCTTGTTTTGGTAATTATGTCATCTGATTAAATTTTTTAGTTCACTTATATATAGATGCTAAAAGAAAAAGTTGTTTTCATGAAAAGAAAATTGTAGCCTTAGGAAAAAAAGGTTAATTGCTACAAAAAATGTATACTGTTGAATTAGGCACGGGAGAAAAAATTGTAAAAGATTTGGGAAAAAATCATCAAAATTTAGATGTGTATTGTAGTCAGTATACCCAGGATACTCACAAGTATCCTAAGTCCTCAAAAACTCAGTCATAGACAATGTAGCAGTTCTATGGTTTATGTAAGAATAGATTGACATTTATGTTTAAGTTACTATTAGATATTTAAGGAATGTATGTAGAACTTCAAAAAATATTTCTCTTTAATTAACCTTTCTGATTAACCAACAAACTAATGATTCCTGCAGCATTGAACAGAGAGCCTATACTATAGGATACAGAGGCACAAAGAGAAACTTACAAAGTTTAGTAAAATGTTGAAAGAGTTTAGGATTGACAGATAGGAATGGGCTGATGTAACAAAGTGTGCATGTGTGTGTGTTTAAGAGAAAAAAAGAAACAAAATAAAATTTACCTCTGTTAATATTTATGTCCCTAGCTTCTTGCTTTTTTAATTCGTTGTCTACTGATTTCAAAGCTGTTGAGTATGGGAAAAGTAATGAAATATCCCCATTCATTAATCCAGCACACACTGATCTGACATCCACTAAGGTCCATACATTATACTAGTTATGGAGATATGAATACAAATAAGATATGGTTCCTTTTTATGTATCTAATGTCTTTTTTTAGATTTTTAAAAATGAATTATCTTTACTGTATGTATATAAAAAGAATCCATTTTTGGTGTCCTTTATAATGCTGTAAATATTCAGTCTCATCTTTTTTCTTAAAGTAACAAGTTCTCGGCCAGGCATAGTGGCTCAGGCCTGCAATCCCAGCACTTTGGGAGGCCCAGGCAGGTGGATCACCTGAGGCCAGGAGTTCGAGGCCAGCCTGGCCAACATGGTGAAACACCAGCTCTACTAAAAATGCAAAAATTAGCCGGGCATGGTGGCATGCGCCTGTAGTCTCAACTACCTAGGTGACTGAGGCAGGAGGATCACTGGAACCCGAGAGGAGATTGGAACCCGCAGAGAAGACTGGAACCCGCAGAGATTGCGCCACTGCACTCCAGCCTGGGCGACAGAGCAAGACTCTGTCTCAAAAACAAAACAAAACAAAACAAAACGAGTTATCTTATGCTGTTCTTAGTGGAAACTCAGACTTTAAGTTCCACATCTGCCAAAAGAAAAGACAATTATTTTCTGTATAAGAGATTAATACTTTCTCTTTTCCCTATGGGCTTTTCTTCTTTGGTTTTACAGACAAACACTTACAGTACAGAGAACAGCAAATTAGGCATCAAGAGACTTGAATTCTCACTACAGCTCCATTATTCAGACGCTGAGAGACCAAAGGCAAACTGAGGCCCATCTCTGAAAATGAGGCTACAGTGGAATTGGGATATATATTCCCTAAAATTATTTTCAGTGCTTGCAACTTCTGAGATTGTTCCATCTCCTTGGTTTTAATATTTTAATGGGCGTAGAATCCATAATGAGGGCATGTAAATGAAGCTTGAAATTTAGAACACATGCCTCTTTTGTTCAACAGTTTAATACAAAGTGCGTTCTAGAATGTTAGGTCTGTGTAGTTGGGAACCCTGTTTATCTTGTTCATGGATATACTAGGAATTAGATAAATGTTTCTTTGTAGGAGTGCATACATGTATCTGAGTGAGAAACGTAAACAGAGACAGAAAATAGGAAAGAGAACTTTAGATCTTCAAGAAATTCCAAGGTAGGGTTCCAACTACTGGAAGAGTAATAGCTTAAAGTAGAAAGTTTGGAGGACAGGTTTTTACATTTTGTTTTGTTCCCTCCAAGTATGGTACAGTCTGGTGAAAGATTTCATTTTCAGAAAGAGTATGTGGCTAGGCAATTCAATTATTCAGTCAGCAAATATTTATATATCCTCAATAAATTAGTGTAGTGGTTCTTAAACTTTGGGTCACACAACCCCTTTCTGTTTCAAAAATTGTTGAGAATCTTCAAAGAGCTTTTGTTTATGTCTTATAGCTGTATGTACCATATCGGAATTGGAACTGACAAATATTAAATTATGAAACTCATTAAAATTAATAAGCCCATTACATGTTAACATAAATAACACTTTTTGTGAATAATAATTACATTTTTCAAAACAAAGAAGTTTAGCAAGGTAAGTATCATTGTTTTACATTTTTGCAAATCTCTTTGACACGTGGCTTACTAGAAGATAGCAGGATTCTCATATTTGTTCTGTAATCTATGGCAGTATGCCATTTGGTTGAAATGTATGAAGTATATGAAGAAAATCTGACTTTACACAGATCTATAGTTGGAAAAGGGGGGTCTCACAAACCCCGTGAAAGGGTCTCAGGAACTCCCATGTGTCTTTAGACCACGATGTGATAACCAGTGTACTTTTGTTTGTTCAACAAATTATTAAATGCTTTCCAGTAAATAGGAAAAAAATAATCTGATAGGAATACAGAGTTTGGAGGTTGAGACTGAGTTTGGAGTTTCTTTAGCAAGCTCATCCTATATCTGGGAGGCAAGGTATAAAGGATAAGTGGGAATAATAAAACAGAGTATGGGAAAGAGCTGATTGGAAACACAAGCCCATATCTGTTGAAGTGGATTGCGAAGTTAGATATTAAGAAATTGAAAAATGGAGAAGCAACTGGTATCTTGAAGAGGGAATAGAATACCTAATATCCTATTTTTTTAAGTGTTAGGATCTTTGCTATGTAAGGAAGCAGCTTAGATTGGAGGCTTAGGGATGTGGATTCCTGTTATGAGAGAGAAGACTGAATTTGGTAGCTGTAGATCTCAGAGAAGAATATTATACAGTGTGACTATGATTCCATCAGGAGACGGTAATACGGAGTCTGGGAAGGTTCTGCCTCCTGAGTAGCCACTTGAGTTGTCTCTACTGGTATGTAAAGTAGCCAACATTCATCGTTTAAAATCTCTCAAATAGATTGCCTTTTTTTTTTAATGCTTCCAGGATTCTTTGTAATAGAGATAACAAGTAAAATGTTCAATACATATGTAAAGCCTTTGTTTATGTTATGATGCTTTGTTTTTGATCATTTTTCCTTTGTTTTTTTTTTTTTCCAGACCATCCAGACCTTTCAAGTTGCCAAAAAGGTAAAGTAATCTGGGTCATCTTATTAAATAATAAACTTACCTGCATACTTTTTCCAGTCTAGTATTTTCTCCATATTTTGCTGTTCTTTTCACTTTCCTCATTCATGTTTTTATGAAAGAAAAAGAAATTCCCATGAGTTGGCTGCTTGAGGAATTCCATATCTCCAAAAGTGGTTTTAGTGTTAAGGTAGATTTCTAACCGTATTAAATTCTATTTGTGTCTAGGGCTAGGTGCAGTGGCTCATGCTTGTAATCCCAGCACTTTGGGAAGCCAAGGTGGGTGGATCACCTGAGGTCAGGAGTTTGAGACCATCCTGGCCAACATGGCAAAACCCCATCTCTACCAGAAACACAAAAATTAGCCAAGCATGGTGGCACGTGCCTTTAGTTCCAGCTACTCAGGAGGCTGAGGCAGGAGAATCGCTTGAACCTGGGAGGTGGCAGTTGCAGTGAGCCAAGATTGTGCCACTGTACTCCAGCCTGGGGGACAGAGTGAGACTCTGTCTCAAAAAAAAAAATTATATTTGTGTGTAAACATTTATATTTGTTTATTTTGCATTCCTTCCTTCTATGGATTGGCTTCTCAGTGGCTTACTTAGTGAGGAAAGAGATACTGTTCTGCCAACTACCAGGACTTGAATTCATGGCAATTTATTTCAGAGGGGTTGTCTTTCTTTTTAAAAATCTTGTTACCAATTCCTTTATGTGGAAATGTTTAAGGCTTATCTTTCAACAGAGAAAATTTTAACAAGATAAGAGTTCCTTAAAAAAGCATTTTCTCATCAGATGTTTTTACACATTGTAATTCCAGATATAATGTCATTACACTTAAGAAATTCTAAGCGATCTTTGAAATTCAGTTGCCAAAGAAGCTCAGATGCTGATAACACTGATGCCTGCCTCAAGGGAGTTATCCTCTCTTTGAAGTGAAATTACTACATAAATATTAATTAGGAAACTATCCTTCTATTTTAAAAAAATATATTTTTTAAATTGTGGTAAAATATACATAATAGGCCAGGCGCAGTGGCTCACGCCTATAATCCCAGCACTTTGGGAGGCTGAGGCAGGCAGATCACTTGAGGTCAGAAGTTTAAGACCAGCCAAGGCAACATGGGGACACCTGTGTCTACAAAAAATTACAAAAAGTTAGCCAAGCATGATGGTTTGCACCTGTAGTCCCAGCTACTCAGAAGGCTGTGGTCAGAGGATCTCTTGAGCCTAGGAAGCAGAGTTTTTACTTAGCTGAAATACACCACTGCACTCAAGCCTGGGTGACAGAGCCAGACCCTGTCTCGAAAAAAAAAAAAATATATATATATATAGAGAGAGAGAGAGAGAGCACGCGCGCACACACATTCATATATGTTATATATAACATAGGTTTATGTGTTATATTCAACAGGTTTATATGTTATATATAACAGGTTTATATGATAGTTAAAACATATTGACATACTTTAAATGTTATAACATGTTTATTTGTTATATGTGTTGTATATATAACATGTTTATATTTGTTGTATATATAACATATATGTTGCCTTTTAACCATTTGTAAGAGTACAGTTCTTTGGCATTATGTAATTCATATTGTTGTATAACCATCACCACCATCCATTTCCAGAACTTTTTTTCTCTTGTAAAACTGAAATTCTATATCCATTATACATGAACTCCCCATTTTCTCGTGCCCCCGGGCCCTAGCAACCATCATTCTGCTTTCTGTCTCTATGGGTTTGACTGCTCTAAGTACCTCGTATGAGTCGAATCCTACAGTATTTGTCCTTTTGTGACTGGCTTATTTCACTTAGTATGATGTCTTCCAGGTTCATTCATGTTGTAGCATGTATTAGAATCTCCTTTTTTTAAGGCTGGAATAATATTCCATTGTATGTATATACCACATTTTGTTTAACAATTCGCTTTTCATTTTTGCAAAAAAACAAGAGAGAAAGAAAGAATAAGGGAAAGAGGTATGCAAGTAAATATGGCATATTAAGAAAACGAATTTCTACTTTTCTATAAATAGGGTTTTTCAAATGACTAAAAATTTTACTTTGAAAAAATTCATTTCTTTCTCTGTTATTAAATTGGTATTATTAAAACAAAGTTATAATTTCTTTTAAGTATATATGCATATAACTATAACTTCTCCAACAAAGCCTTTCCTGATTCCCCTTTCCCACCTTGGCTGGAACTTATTGCTTCCCTTATTGAATTCACAAAACATTTCATCTGTACGCCTCTAAAAAACACATATTTTTGGACAGGCACAGTGGCTCATGCCTATAATCCCACCACTTTGGGAGGCCGAGGTGGGCAGATCACGAGGTCAGGAGTTAGAGACCAGCCTGGCCAACATGGTGAAACCCCCATCTCTGCTAAAAATACAAAAATTAGCTGGGTGTGGTGGTGGGTGCCTGGAATCCCAGCTACTCAGAGGCTGAGGTGGGAGAATTGCTTGAACCCGGGAGGTGGAACTTGCAGTGAGCCAATATCATGCTACTGCACTCTAGCCTGGGTGACAGAGCAAGACTCCATCTCAGGGGGGAAAGAAAAAAACAAAAAACACACACACATATATATTTTTTTAACCTGTCTTGTAGATATTCATGTGCCTGTCTTATTTTCTGTATTAGGCTGTAAATTCCCTGAGGGCAAGATCCAAGTCTGCCGTTTTTGTATTTCCAGAATGCCTTGCATCCTTACTGCTTAATGCTAAATGTTGGATGAATTTGTTACTTCACAAGACAAAAAGGGTTGTATATTCTTTTTTTTTTTTAATTTTCTCAAACTTCAATCACTCTTCCCACTAAGTTGATAGTTGATGCCACTGGAAAAGTTATGACTTAATAACATTTTGAAATGTCTATCTTTAAGGGACAAGAGGAATAAGAAAGAGCTATTCAGGGAAACAGAAAGGGATAAACCAAAAGGGAAAGGATTTTTAGGAAGAAAGGTAGCTAACAGTGTTAAATTCTGCTCAGGTCAAGGAAGATCAAAACCAATAACAGTTAGTTGACTTGGGCAGTTCAGAAGAGTCAGGAGAGCAAAAGCCAGGCTGTAAGGGGTTAAAGATCCGGTGGTTGGTGACGAAAAGGAAGCCTCTGGTGTGGGGACTGACTTACACCATCTGAAACATGGCTTTCTGCTCAGAGGAAAGAGAAGAAAGAAGAGTGTTTTGAGAAAGGCACCAAAGAGCAAGGAAAAAAAAAATCTTTGTAAGCTAAGAGGAAAATTTATTATGGGGGAATGTTATAATATAAATGACCCACTTAAAATTGGCCCCTATTTTAATGTCACTTGAGCATAAGTTGGCTCTATAAGATACTTCGTTTATTTGTTTTAACAGTTATTTCTGATCTGTTTCCAGAGTAAACCCAATAATAAGGTGACTGAAAATCTCTGACTATGTTTGAGGGGCTTCCACTGAGTAGCAGTGAAAACTCCAGCATGGCCATAACACCCTGGACCAGAATGCCAGGCAGCATGCCTGCTAACTCAGATCCACGGTTCACCCACAAACACGTTTCATTACCTCTGCTGCTTCTGTTTCTTCTTCTGTAAAAGAAGAACGAGCCCTTCAGATCTGTCTCCTATTTGAGACTTAACCTATTGAGAAGATGATGTGAACTTGCATACCGCAGTGCCCTGTAAAGAGCTGTGGGCCCTAACCTCAGCAGCTAGTGCAGCAGTAGGGCCTCCGGAAAAACGGTCTTTCACTGGAAAATGACTACCTGCTGTAAGCCAGGTGTTACAGAGGTGGGCCACATTTACAGTTATATTGTGGTGTCTAAAGATTTTCAATATTAGAGCAGGTGGATGAAAGACAAGTATTATTTGATATGCAGAAGAATATATGATAGTTAAAAGAATGGTTCCTTTGAAAATTCTTCTACTGCACATGTGGTCCACTTTTCAAAGAGAATAATGCACAGGATATGGAGATATATATATATGTGTGTGTGTGTATATATATATATAAAACATCATCAAATATATATATATTTGTGAGATTTATAGGCCATTTTTAATTTCCTTTACTTCTCCAATTTTCCTACTTTATTGGATTTTTATCTTCATATTACAACCATTGTCTGGATTTCATATTGCGCATGCAACTCTGTTTCCCATGTGGTACCCACAGCTATACTGTATCTTTGCACAGATAGCAGGAGGAGTAGAATTAGCCTCAGCAATTTTGTGGTGTTGAGGAGAAATACTTGTTTGAGTAAAATTTACTCAGAATGATTGGACTTTCCCCCGTGGTGTGTTATATACTCAGGATGGTGATCCCATTACTTAAATGTAAAGTTGTCTCTAGGAAAGGTTAGCGTGGGAAACATCGGGCGTGTAAGGAAGTGGAATTATAGTAAGCAAGGTTAAACGTGTTTGGAAGAAATGTGCTGAAATCACTAATGCCATAAAGTTTCCATATGTAGTCAGTGCACGTATATGGTATGTAGCAGTGCTGTAAAATCAAAACCAAATGTTTTCAAAGGGAAGAAAAGCAATTATTGAATGGGGCTTTTAAGGTTGTTATACATGTGTGTGCAGATTTTGAAGAATACAAAATAAAAAATCATTATATGGGTAAATTAAACCACAGTATGAATACTAAGCAATTTGGGGCCTATTGCCCTCTATTGATAACGTTAGTAGGTAAAAATGCATAACTTCTGATTCATTTGAGAGAAAATGAATCCATTTAAAATAAAGTGTAATGAATAATTGTATAAGCCTGGGGCCATTTTCATTTCACAGGGCTGATATTTTAATGGTCTAAAATGTAAAGGACTCTTTTTAAGTCTGAAGCAATGAATGTAGTCTCAAATGTGCTATTGAGACAGAGGACTTTATGGCTTCAAAACTAGTTACTTTCATCTTAGTTTGCATTTGGTGGAGGAGGAAATAAAGTAAGGAGAATGTTTTTGCACAGGGTGTGTCCTAGAAGTGTGAAAGCTTCTAGCCACTTGGTGTTTACATTTGAACAACCACAATCAGCTTATTGTCACTTATATGTTTTTATTATATTCAGAATTATTCTAAACGGTTATTCTGTCTTATCTAGCATCACTTTTCCTGAATGAGTTTTTAAATCCAAAATTTGCAGTCTAGTGAATAATGTTCAAATTTAGAACCCATATGACTTTGCATAGAGAAATTAACTATAAGTAGGGCTAGGAATGTTTAATTTTAAGTTTTGGGAAGCATTTGTGCCAAGTGTAGTTATTCGTAATGTTCCTAGTTACTCTTGTGTCTGAAGAAAGAAATGACAGCCCAGAGATTAAAAGGCCTGACACTAGAACCAGACTATCTAGGTTCCTAGTTTTGTGACGTTGAATAAGTTCTATAACTTGTCTATGCCTTAGTTTCATCTCTAAGGGTTGTTGTGAGAATTGAACGAGATGATAATTTATGTAAAGCATAAGAGCAACTGGTATTCTGAATAAGGGCGAGCTTGTATTTATTTATTTATTTTTATAAGATTTCTCCTTTCCTTTCTTTCGTTTTCCTTCCTTCCTTTATTGCTTCTTTCTTTTTTTTTTTTTTTTTTTTTTTTTTTTTTTTTTTTTTTTTTTTTTTTTTTTTGACAGAGTGTTGCTCACCCAGGCTGGAGTGCACTGATGTTATCTCTGCTCACTGCAGCCTCTGCCTCCTGGGTTCAAGTAATTCTCCTGCCTTAGCCTCCCAAGTAGCTGGGACTACAGGCGTGTGCCACCACGCCTGTATTTTTTGTAATTTTTTTGTATTTTTGTAGAGCCAGAGTTTCACCATGTTGGCCAGGCTGGTCTCAAACTCCTGATCTCAGGTGATCTGACTGCCTCAGCCTCCCAAAGTGTTGGGATTACAGGCCACTTATAAAGCCACTGCGTCTGGCCTTATAAGATTACTTTAAAAGAGCAGCAGTGAAAAGTGCCTGTGCACATGCTCCCTTAAAGCATAATTACGCTATATTTTAATATCCTTACTAGAATTATAATTTGAAGCAAATATCCCCACAAAGCCAGATCGATAAAGTTAAGACATCAGATTATAAAAATTGGCAGTCTATTCTTAGAGACATATAGTAGCTTTCTTTTCAGACTGACATTTAGAGCCACCAGAATTATTTGTAACTACTAGCATGATTTTGAAGAAATAACTCAAAAATATATGAGTAAGAATCCTATTTCAAATGAGCCAGAAATAGCCATTGTAGCAGCCAAATGAGCTAACATTGCTGAGAATTTGAGAGTAGTGGTCCACAAGTTAAATATTTTGTCTTGCTTTTCTTCTAATAAAGATTCAAGAAACCAGAAGTTTGCAGGATGCAATTTGAATTTTAGAAAAAGTTCAGTTTAGTCAGCTGCTGTTGGGTACTTAGCTCATATCAAGACTTGGAAGTGTCAAAGTAATAACGTGTGATCCAGGACCTCATGGAAGGAATACAGAAACAGATCTTTCAATTTGAGGTAACAAATGAGGGTGTGGGAAGCACATCTGGAAGAAAGGGCCCGGTGGTAGGATTTGGTAATAGAGACAGTTCCCCACATGTGGGAAGAGACTAAAGCCAGATTGTAGTAGCTGGAGAGTACAAGCACCAGGTGTTTGTTCATTTAGTCAGTAGATACTGATCACCTTCCACCGATAGTACACTAAAGGAATCCGACAAGAATTTCTGCCCTCATGGAACTCACATATCTAGTCGATATGTTCACTGTAGTTTTAGCTAGAAGGAAAGTTACAGGTTTGTGGGAAATGTTTAGTTTGTTTTTGTTTGTTCATTTGTTTGTTTGTTTTTTGAGACACAATCTCACTCTGTCACCCAGGCTGGAGTGCAGTGGCACGATCTCGGCTCACTGCAACCTCCGCCTCCTGGGTTCAAACGATTCTCGTGCCTCAGCCTCCCGAGTAGCTAGAACTACAGGTGTGCGCCACCATGCCCGGCTAATTGTTTGTATTTTTAGTAGAGACAGAGTTTCACCATGTTAGTCAGAATGGTCTCGAACTCCTGACCTTGTGATCCGCCTGCCTCGGCCTCCCAAAGTGCTGGGATTACAGGTGTGAGCCATCGCGCCCAGCCCTCAATTTGGTTATTTTTAAGATTTGCACTATATGAACCTGTTTATAGATTGAGTTCTTCTTTAAGAACTGTGAGAGTAAAGGTGTGGAGAAAGGGAATAACTAGAGCAACAAAAGTTCTGGAAGACACTGCATAGAGAATGGATCCTCTGTTAAAATTTATTTTCTTTCCACTAATGAAGTGCGTATTTTATATCTTTTACAGGCATAGATGTAGATATAAAATGTTATTTGTCATATATGAACATTATTCTGACTCTCAGTAGCCTGTGGCATAAAGTGCTACTCGATCACAAAAATGAGGGGAGAATGATCTTGTAACTTTCTACTACAATTACATACAAATACTTATAACCCCATTAGATATTGTATTGATAAATACCTGTATTTGGTCTACAATATGAGGATTTAATAAATTGCTCTCTTAGGTACCAAAAATATTTCTGCAAAGGGCCTTCTTTGTGCCTTCTTTGTGTTTCTGTAGTTATGCAGCCCTGATAGCTGACACTTCTTTGTGTTTTGTAGTTATGCAGCCCTGATAGCTGACTGGCCAGTGGTGGTCTTGGGCATGTGCACCATGTTCATCGTGGTCTGTGCCTTGGTTGGAGTATTAGTGCCAGAGCTTCCTGACTTCTCCGATCCATTGCTGGTGAGTAGCATTTATGTTTTCTTTAGCCTAAAATCATCTTCAAATATTGTGTATTTTAATACATGTTGCCTTATGTTATTTAGTAACCCATTTCTTTAAAAACCTTCTCAAGCAACAGTTCTCTTTCTGAAAAGTAAAGACATTACTTTATCTGTATTATCAGGTTGTTAAAAGATCAAGGAACTTGCTTACCCTCAAAAATCTGAAAGGTTTGCTTCTTGGTCCCCATGTTTAAGCTAAAAAGCAATAAATTGGAGAATCTGCCTTCTATAAAATTATTCTCATAAAGTCTTTAACACTGTCTCTGTTTTCTCCCAAAGAAGTTAAAGGAATTTCAGTATTACTAACAGATAGCGGAGTCTGTTTTTAAGTAAATGTTTCTCTGGAGTGGAATTATGAGGAAAATATGATCAAGGATAATGAAACACTCTTGTAAAAATACTAACAATGTGTAACATGATTTAATTTTATCATAATTTTTATAAGATAAAAATAAGTATTTACTAAATGCTTAGGCATGAGTTGAAAAGATAAACTTTCCTTAGACATGTATCATACCAAAGAATCAAACTGTTTTGTCACAGCAAATAGGTGATGATTATCATGTCAAGGCATCTTGTTTTAATGCAGTCACCTCTGGAGTAGCTGTGAGGAACTATATGTTCTGTCGAAAGCTATACATTACTTTGACATTGCTTTCCCAAGCTTTCATTGTAACTATACTTAGCCTGAAATGAAATACACTAACGAGTACTTGTAATTTTGCCTTAGGGTTTTGAACCAAGAGGAACAGCAATAGGCCAGAGACTGGTCACATGGAATAATATGGTGAAAAATACAGGATACAAAGCAACATTAGCAAATTATCCCTTTAAATATGCAGATGAACAAGCCAAAAGGTAATCAATTATTTATTTTTATATAACTTTTAGATAAAACATTGCTTAATGAATTCCTCTTAAAATACTGCCTGAACAAAAAATTTAAATGTAAAATGTGTGGCTCAAAATCTTTGCCACTGAATTTGTTTAGCTTGTCATTGTGTTTGAAGATTTTGTTGTAGTAGGATGAAAAGGTGAGATTTTCTTTTTTTTTTTTCTTTTTTAGAAGTGAGAAAATTAATGTTGATTGCTTCTTTTAATCCTTTCAACTTAATATCAAGAACTAAGCAGGTCATGGCTTTGAGGAAGTACTGTTTCCAGTATGCTTATCAGCCTTGAAATAGCGAGAACTTTATTGAAGATCAAATTGTCGTTCCATTTCAGCCATCGGGATGATAGATGGTCAGATGATCATTATGAAAGAGAGAAAAGAGAAGTTGACTGGAACTTCCACAAGGACAGCTTTTTCTGCGACGTTCCAAGTGAGTGGCATCGTAGATGAACACACGCTCAGCGGTTTGCTGGCATTTAAAATTGAACATGATCACAGTCTAGACTGATAGTCGTGTGTGGCTAGTCACACAGCTTCACTGTTGCTGTTGAACCTAAAGAAATTTTGGCTAATTAACTTTTTCTTTTATTTCTCTAGTTTAGTCAACTACTAGTCTGAGTTTATTATATTATTAAAATTAATGAAAAAAGTAATGATTGAGTTTTCTTATTTTAAGGAAGATATAAATCTAATGAAATTCTCGACCTCGCCCAACATTTGAAGTCTTTTTAAACATTCCTTGTACTGTTTATTTCTAGATCAAATACAGGTACATATTTTTGGATTGAACCTTGAAATAATCTGTTGAATTATTTAAAAATCATTTAAAGTTTTGATTCATTCTAAAATGAATCAGAAAATGACTTAAAGTTCTGATTCATTCAAAAAGCAATACTGTATTACGAGCCGTCAGTGTGCTGCCTCATCACTAGGCAGTAGAGGTAGAGAGGTGAAAAAAATAAAGTCTAGAGGTTCAAAGTTTGAATACTTCGGGCCCGTCATATAATACAAGTGAATAAAGCTAGCTAGGTATGACAAGAGAAGTGATGGTGATTGTGGAACACTAAGGAACATCTGCCCTGTCTAAAGAAATCAGCTGCTACTTAGCCGCGACAAAAGATGGGGTTCTAGAAATGAGGACCCAAATGTTGCAAGAACTTGCCAGAGGTCAAAAATCCAGATTTTTTTTTTTTTTTTTTTTTGAAATGGAGTTTTGCTCTTGTTGCCCAGGCTGGAGTACAATGGCGTCATCTCAGCTCACCGCAACCTCTGCCTCCCAGGTTCAAGTGATTCTCCTGCCTCAGCCTTCCCAAGTAGCTGGGATAACAGGCATGCGCCGCCATGCCTGGCTAATTTTATATTTTTAGTAGAGATGGGGTTTCTCCTTGTTGGTTAGGCTGCTCTCAAACTCGCGAACTCAGGTGATCCTGCCGCTTCAACTTCCCAAAGTGCTGGGATTGCAGGCATAAGCCACCGCACCTGGCCAAAAATCCAGATTTGAATGTGGAATCATCAGATCTCTAAATGTTGGCAACAAATTCACTACCCAAAATTTGCTGTAACATGGAGTCAGCCTGATCACTCTGCAGCTGCCAGGGAAGAAGGAAGGCACAGCCTAGAGGACATGAATATAAGTATGTAAGCCATTGATTAGCCATAGTGATTAGGATTGAGGAATTGTGGATAGTGTAATTTCTAATTAAGTAAATATTAACATTAAAGCTCTTTTGATTTCAGCTTTTGCTGTTGTTATTGAAAATCCCTCTTAAATGTATGTTTTCCTGTCTTATTAGAACACTTAATAGAACACTAGATGACTTGATTGGATCATTGATGTTTCTGGAGCTTACCAAGTCTCAGGATCTTTATTTTGATCTCTTACTCTGTATAGTAATAGATAGTAGGAGATTAGGCAGAATCTTATACTGATCCCAGGAAGCAATACATGTTTCCTTTTCTGTCTCTTCTCTTAAAAAACATTAGGAAGTTGAACTCTGGTTACTTGCATGTTCTGGCTGGTTTATTTCTCTCAAAGTGTTACTATATATTACTGCTTAACCAACATCTGTTAGTTATGATCTTAACCAGGAAAAACATTACATTTCAATAGTCAATGCTAAATATTGTCTTATAAGTAGATTCTGCCTTGACTAAAGCTATTACCAACTCTGTGTAAATGAAATGTTTCAGTTTCCACCAGGCTGATTTTGCTCTCCAAAATTAGTCAACATAAGGTAATAGCCAAAACTTCATGATCATAGATAAAACCTTTTCTAATAAAGCTTTTCTCATAAATTTACCAGCTGATTTGTTAGCACAATTAGGCATTTTAACTAACATAAAATTAATCTTCTTTGTTTTATGTGGTTCATATTTTTTAATATGTGGTTCATGTTGTTTCTGTTCTAAGGATACAGAAACAATATTGTTGGGCATCTGTTATCATCTCATTTAATTCTCACAGCTATTTGAGATAGATATTGCTGTCTGCATTTTACAAATGAGGAACCAAGGCTCAGAGAAGTTGTTAGTTGCCTAAGGTCACATAGCTAGTAAATGACAGGACCTGGTTATATCCTAATCTGACTTTAAAGACCATGCATGCTCTTTCTGGTATATCATACAACCTCCCTTATTCAGAAATATATTTTTTGTTAATCTGATTTTCAAAATATTTTTTCTAGATTCTAGTATACCAGAGAGACCATGTACTCAACCGGAATATGGCCAGCATTCTGTACTTAGTTGACTGTTTTTAGTGATTTTAAATAGATCACCCACCATCTTTCCTCTCTAGTTAGCTGCCAGGGAGAACATCCCTGTAATCCATTCTTGGTATTCCCTAGTGCATCTTTTTTTATTATGGTGATGTGTTGTGAAATTAAAAGGGATATATTCAATTAGTTTCCTATTGTAAATTCCTATGGATTTTTCTTCCTATAGTCTGACCAAAAATAGATTTGCTATATATTTCATACAATTTTAAGATGTAGTGAGTAGACAAAGGCTTTGCGCTAAGACAATATTATGGCATTGCTTTTTTTTTTGTTTCTTTTAACATTTTCTCCTGGAATTTATCAAAGGAAAGAATTTCCTGCTGCTAATGAATTGTCCATGTGGTTTCCCAGTTTGAGTTATTTCCGAATCCTGAGTCTTATGAAATAAATGAATAATTTATAAACCTTTTTCTTTCCTTTTTTTTTTTCATATCACCAGGTGACCGATATTCCAGAGTGGTATTTACTTCATCTGGAGGGGAGACATTATGGAATTTACCTGCAATTAAATCGATGTGCAATGTAGATAATTCCAGGGTATGTAAAATAAAACTAAAATCACCTTAGCACAAATAAGGTTGTATTATTGAAACTCCTTTTACTGCTGACCCTGGTGTCTGATCAGATGAAAGTACTTAAGAGACTTACCTACTGAGGAGTAAACTCCAGCAGGCCAGCTTTGCATTCTCTCAGATCCCAGGATCAAAGTGTCCGTGTTTCCTTCTCCAACTTTAAAACATACCATCTTCCTTTTTCTTTCCCATTCATGGTCTCTGGCTGTTGATGGTGTTTTCTGTTATTTCACAGAATATTTCTTTTCAGTATAATATTTAAGACTGTTTTTCTTCTTTTGTTGTATTTTTGATTTCCTAACCTAGTTTCATCGGTCCCTATTTCCTGCCCTGAGGCAATTGTCAGCATCTTAATTGTGCAATGAAATGTCTGCCTCTCTGGCAATCACTGGGTCATTTGGGCCAGTGACCTCAAAGGGAAATTTAGGGAGCAGGCTGGGAAAGGGGACATCAAAGAGCATAAATACAGTATCTATGTAAATGGCCAGAGTAATCCAATCCAGACTGCCCTGAATGCTAAACACCTTGTTGCTTTGGGAGACACCAGAATGCAAGACGACAGGCGCTTTGTCTCTCAGTCTTCTCTAGAGCCAAAAACATGTCAGCATCAGAAAATGTAGTGAGCTTCTGGGTTTGGAAGAGCTGTCAATTTCATATGTTCAGAGATAGTTTCTCTAAATAGAAACTGCTATCTGATGTCACTAATGAACTTGTCCAAGCAAAGCAACTGCCATAAAAGGAACACTTTGTGTTCCCACATAACTCTAAAATGTAAAATAACTGGTTAGTTAAAAATTGAATCATGTGCCCTGCTGAGAGCTAGCCTGACAACCTGATGCAATCACCTGTTCTATCAACAGGAAAATGTCTTAATGAAATAGGCAGTAGAAAGGAAAGAAGAGATCACCCAAACCAGCAGTCTCATTGTGCTAATATGAGTACCTTCTAAGAAATACATATCTTAACCAGGTAACCTAGTTAGTTGGTCCCAGATCTCCCAGATTTACCCCATCCTTCATTCTAAGAGGCTGTACATTCTGAAAATGACTTTCCAATCGACTGAGGTATTGGGATTTTCTGTCAGTGCCATCTTCCTTTCACATAGACAAAACCACAAAAGACCTATAAACAGACCAAAGTTTCTTAATTGGTGATCAATCTTTATTTGTGATATTTTCTTCTACAGCTATCAGTTCCTTATTTGAAGGCTATGAACCTGTTTCTCCTTGTCATGCATTAGGATACTACTTTTACAGAAAGTTAACTCTAAAGTTGTAAATGTGTAGTGATATTTACTATGTGCAAGATTTTATGCTGGGTACTTGTACATCATTCACAATGGATCTATGACCTTGGAATTTATAATGTGTTTTACACGGATGATAAATTAAGCTTAGAGAAGCTAAGCCAGTCTGGTTACTTTATAATCACACCTTGGATGAGTGCAGTTCATTAACTTCTATCCCTTCTTGTCCTCATTCTTCTACCTTTGGTTGATCTTCAGACCTTCCCTTTCCTGAAGACTCTGAAGTGATTGAATTCACTCAGTTAATTAATAGCTGATATTTAGTGCGTATTTATCATGTGCCAGGAAGTGTTCTAAATACTGTAACACATTATTTCATTTAATCCCGATGACAGTGTTATGAATTAAATACTAAATAGCCCATTTTTTAGTTGAGGAAAGTTCACATCTGTGGTCGGGCACTTCCAGGATTGGAACCCAGCCAAGTTGAACTCCAGAGTCTGCCTTTACCCACCCTGCTTTATGCTTCTAGTGAGGAAGATACCTCCCCCATTTTGTTTCCTTATACAGTGCCATTTCCCACAGAAATGAAGCTTAAAAAGTCATTGTGGTCCGGAATAAGTATCCTTTTTTTTTCTTAAAGAATTTATTCTAGCAATTTATTCCATGAGTGCATGTTAGACTCTGAGACTCAAAAGCCAGTAAGCAATAGTATGCCATGATGGGTTTCATAAATAAAAGTAGTATATTATTTCATCTCTCTCTCTCTCTCTCTATATATATATATGTATATGTATATATGTATATATTTGTATATATATATTTGTAACTACCTCAACATGATTTATGTAGATCGATGGATGATAAAAATCATCATGTTGAGGTAGTTTACAGAAAAGCATATGCAAAGGACAGGATACATAAGTTGAATGAATTACATGAAGGGAAAACAATGGGAGGAAAATAATAAAGCTAAGATGAGATTTATAATAATGCACACCCCACAATCTTGTACATTTGCTCATGGGAGCTGCAAACTTATCTCTAACCTCCCAGCAGCCAGAGCAAAAAGAATTTCACAATCAGTAACAAAAGTCATAAAAATAGGGTAACAAATTTGTTTTTTAGAAGCCCAGCTTTTCCTCCTGCTAAGACAGGAGGAGACAGTTCCCCCATAGTCTTCATAAAAGAAGTGTGATGCTGTATACAAAATTGTTAACAGCATGCTTAGAAGAGATACAATATTAAAGTTCAGCTGATTTGCAAAACATAGGTAGGGTAGTAGCAAGAAAACATTATATAGCGAAAGCATTTCTATAAGAGATCAAAGCAATGGAGTCTAAGTATGTGGCTTTCTAATGGTTTAGCTTGTTGCATTTGCATAATTTAGACTATCTAAAGGAATAGATGTACTCTGCTTGTCTAAGTCTGTCTTTCTACCGAGTTGATGATAAGGATTGGACAGCTGTGAGTTTAAGTTTGTAATCCCTGGCAAGAACAGGACAACTACATGTTTTTAGTACATACTTTGTAAGTCACCAACTAAGAGCATTATCTATTTGCTTGGGCAGTTAATTAGGAAGAGAGTAGTATTGTGGTCCTCTTGTGAGAATTTGAAAACCAGACTCAAGACACATGTCAAAATGAATGGTTGGTATGGCCAATTATAAATCCATACCAACAAATGAATAAATAGGTGATCAGAGCCCCAAAAGTCTACCTTAAAGAGTGTGGTTATCATTTTAACTTGTTAAATACTATTTTTACCAATTATAAACACCTTTGTATTCTAGTCTCAAACTCTATGAACCTGTAATAAACCTTTCTCATAGAGATGATATATTCATCTGCTATCTTAAATAATAACTATTGGTTAACAGTTCGGCTTTCAGATTATTACGGTACCTTTTTTTAGTCTCCCAGTTCAAGACACTGTTAGGATTTTTATTTGTTACAGTGGTTTGAGCCGAGTTGTCCTAAGACTACTTGGCAGTTGTTCCTCTCCCCCAGCCCCCAGATCCTGGTTGTTATATGGAAGCACTTGATTATTAACAACTCTGAAGTTAAATGGGGCACAACCAAGTGATAGCAAGCAGAAGACCTTAATTGTTGGGGGGTTGACTCCAGAAAACGTCTGGTAATTAGTATAACATCCCAGTGAGACCAGATGTTTCAACTGTCGCCTGCCTGTGTTTACAGCACATTTAGTTCAAACTCTAGATTTTCTTTAAATTACATGCCATTTATACTCATAATTCAGACAGCATTGGTTTCCAAAGTGAAGTGCTTCTGTTTCTGATCCTGTTTTCTACCTCCTAACAGAAATGCTTGTTTTCTTACACACTTTCAAAAGGAGCTTCAGTTGATTCCCCTGCTCTTCTTCATTGCCTCTTTCTACCCTTTGACATCCTAAAGGACACACTCGTGTCATTAGTAACCAGAAGTGAGTCTCTGTAATTTTGACTGCTGGAAACCATTTACTTGTTCTGTAGTCTTTGTACAATGTAGAAGTTGGAGCTCTGAGGACTCAGCTTGTAAAGGGATTTGAAATTTGGTGTCAGAGACTGTTTACTAGGGTGACTTTTGTGAACAGCTGGAAAACTCCTGAAGCTTAGAAGATTCCAGAAACATGTTTTCCTATTCTTGTTTTAAAGAGGGCTACAGAGCCCTTGTTTTTTGTTTTCTCCCTAGGCTCCCCTTAAATGTTTAATACATAGGGAGCTTTGTTACGCAGGGAGGAGGGTCCAGCAATCAATTGAACCTGGTATTAAGGGCTTAATTTTCCTCCCTTTTGTTCTTTTCTCAGCTTCTTAAAATATCTTCAACTTAGCCAATAGTTTTAAAAGGTAAGGTATCATTTAAAACTCTCTGCTGGTTTCTTCTTTTTCTCTCTTCTCTTCCTTTACCCTCTATTTTAAGTCAACTCCACCCCTGCCACTATCTAACTAGGGAAGTGCACAAAGACATGTTATAACCACATAAGCACAATGGTTCCCCTAAGCACCCATCTTGTGAATAACTAGAATTAGAAGGGCTATATTCCTCATGAGAGTTATAAGAAGTTGCTTCCACTAACTCCATTTTTATTTTTATAAACTTCAAAGATTTTGAAATTATTCATATGAATCCCTCTTCCAAAAATATGGCAAAAACATATCTGTTCTGTGTGAAGACATGCCTGCTTTCCAGTCTCTTCAAGCCCCATAATATAATACATGCTTCTGTGTTTCTATATCTCAGTCACATGTGACTAAGGTAGTGCCATTGTCACATCACACTTACAGACTTGGGTACTTGCTCTGTAGGTCACCATAAGCCCTTACATATAATACCATACTTCTCGCTTTGAATTACAGTTATTTATGTTTGTGTCTGATTTCCCTGTCACACCGTGAACCATTTGAGAGGAAGGACAACTGTGTCTTCCTCATCTTGTGTAGATGCTCAGTAAATTTGCTTTTGAATGGATGAATAGATCAAGAACATATGACCTTACTCCATAAAAGTATAGACAATTCCTTGAACTCCATTCCTTTAAATTCAGAGTGCTGGCATCCAACTCAGAGTAGAGAAAACCAGTCATGATGTCTTTTCTCTGTCCTTGTTTCTTACCCCGTATGCGTTCTCGAAAACTGGTTTCCCAAAGGTTGAACATCAATCAGTACCATCTTTCAATTGGAGAATTGGCTCCCCAGTGACTTACTAGCACTTGTTTTTAATAGCAGCCATCAAAATAGTATTTAGTCTGTGTTTATAATGTCTAACTTCTTAATCTTTGGTCAACTATACACATCTAAAAATGTGCTATTATTTGAAAAGATTATTCAAGGACAGAATTCTATGCTTTCTCTCCCAGTTTTACTTGGCAACTCCATGTCCTTTATCTTTGACATTTGATTATTTCAGCAACTACAGGTCATTTTCCTTCTAGCTGATAATGGATTTTCACAATGGATACAGTTCATTTTCTTCCATCTGAAAACTGTCAGACATTGGGGTTGTATTACCTTTCATTCAGTTCATCAAGCTGACCCTAGTGGTTTGTATGTTACTTCTTTGTAAGGCAAAACTGGTAATCTGCCATGAAAACCAGTGAGATGCCATTCCAGGGTTTCCTGTTGTTAGGTGGTTCATTTTTCCCTAAGTTAGCATATGTGAATGTTTTTACCTGGAAACAGTCAAGTATGAATTATCCTAGTTTATGGGACGTCTACGATTGTTCCTCAAAAATGAGCTTTAAAATGAAGCCTTTGTTAAAGTAAATATTATTTTAGTACATTTGAACAATAACCTTTTGGGTTCATTTTTCTTTACCCTCAATAGCGTTATCTTTAGAAAAACAAACAACTTTTTATTATGTAAATCCTCCAGCATATACAAAAGTAGATAAATAGGGTAATGGACTGTTGAAATAGGTCACCCAACTTCCACAGTTCTCAACACGTGGCTAGTCCTGTTTCATCTACACCCCACCCCCACAGGATTAATCCCAGGAAAGTATCCTGGTAAACAGAGTTCAGGGATCATAGGTAACTTGGTTCTTGGGTAAGTCCAACTTCTAAAGAGGTGATTCATGCCAGCTGCTGCTCTACTTTGAGAAGACATTTCACTATATGATTGATAAAGCCTAGTTTAATCAAGGTAGAGAGTGTTTTTAATCCTACTAGAAAAAAAAAATACTCACTTCCTCTTTGAACTTTGGAGTTTCTTGCCTGTAACAGCCTTTGGTAAATAGAGATGAGGGAAACTGATAGGACCAGGTCATCTTTAGTTCTAGTTCTCCTAAAGAGAACTCTCTGGTCAGGCTCAGGAGAAGAGGAATATTTCTTATTCTCACCTCAGAGAAGAGGGGCTACTCATCTAATTTACAGAGTGGAATGGTACAGACTTTACCATAATCTAGCAAACCAGTGATGGAACAATTTTTCAGTTTTTTATAACAATAGCCGTAAGATGGAAAGCCTTCTCCTGGAACAGTGTTTTAAATGAAATACTTCCCACACCAAATCCAGAATTATCATACTTGCTAATATGCAGCAGGCCCTCATTTACCAAAAGAGAAAGTTCTCCAAAAAAGGATTTTTGCCAATTTGAATAAACTTCATGGAAGAAATAATTAAATTCTTCAGCATTTATTTTATTGTATATACCAATTTAAAAATCAGATATAAATCATATTTTAATCTAGAAACATTGCCCTTTTCTACTCATACTTCAGGAAACAATTTTATTCCAGACTTTTATGCTTCTTTTTTGGAGATGGAGTCTCACTCCGTTGCCTAGGCTGGAGTGCGGTGGCACAATCCCAGCTCACTGCAACTTCCGCCTCCTGGCTTCAAGCGATTCTTCTGCGTCAGCCTCCCATGTAGCTGGCATTACAGGCACGCGCCCACCACGCCCAGCTAATTTTGTATATTTAGTAGAGACGAGGTTTCACCATGTTCGCCAGGCTGATCTCGAACTCCCGACCTCAGGTGATCCACCCGCCTCGGTCTCCCAAAGTGCTGGGATTATAGGCGTGAGCCACCATGCCTGGCCGATGCTTCTTGACATCAGCACTTTTGATATTACTGAGGTCACTTTTTGATTCACCAAGCAGTTTTTGTCTTAATCTGTTTGGGCTTCTATGGCAAAATACCTCCGACTGGGTAATTTATAAACAACAAAAATTTATTTCTTATAGTTCTAGAGGCTGAGAAGTTCAAGATCAAGGAATTAGCAGATTTAGTCTGGTGAGGACCTGTTCCTCATAGATGGGGCATTCTATGCGTCCTCATGGACTCTTATAAAAGCACTACTCCCATTCATGAGGGCTCCTCCCTTGTAATTTAGTCACCTCCAAAAAAGCCACACCCCCTAACACACTGGGGATTAGGTTTCAACTTGAATTTGGGAGAAGCACAAACATTCAGGCCAAAGCAGTTCTCTAGGGAATATCATCTTTGCTTCTAACTGTTGATTGAAATATAGTACTTTAGTCACCAACAATTTCATGCTGATAACCAGAATTTTAGGCAAAACCACAAATTTGTATCAATTGTACAGTTGTTTTCTTCATCCTATACAGGTACATACCTAAGCTGCACAACCTGTCCACTTCATTGCTTTTTAAAGTGACTTTTAAAAGTCTTGTTGACTAAGTAGGTGTTAATTTGATCTCCTTTTGTAAACAAAACTAGCATTGGTTGAAGTTGTTTCACACTTGCATGTCATCCCCAAACAGTAGTTTTTAATTCAAAATAAAGTAACCTAAAGGGCATCCTGTAACATGAGGCCATTTAGGGGGAAATTTCACCCTGTTTTCAAACTGATTCCTAATTTAAGAGGATAATGATTTAGCTTTTGTAACTTTCCCTGTCCCTCAAGGTCACCTTAGTGCAGACCTTTCCAGTTGTGAACGATTGTGAACCAATTTAAACTGTAGTCCTTCTGCTTGTCTCTATCTCTGCAGATCAGATCTCACCCCCAGTTTGGTGATCTCTGCCAGAGGACCACTGCTGCCTCCTGCTGCCCCAGCTGGACACTGGGAAACTACATCGCCATTCTGAACAATAGATCGTCCTGTCAGAAGATAGTCGAGCGAGACGTCTCCCATACCTTGAAGCTGCTTCGGACTTGTGCCAAACACTACCAAAATGGCACTCTCGGGCCAGACTGCTGGGACATGGCAGCCAGAAGAAAGGACCAGCTCAAGTGCACCAATGTGCCACGCAAATGTACCAAGTACAATGCCGTGTACCAGATCCTCCATTACTTGGTGGACAAAGACTTTATGACCCCAAAGACGGCTGACTATGCCACGCCAGCTTTAAAATACAGCATGCTCTTCTCTCCCACAGAGAAAGGGGAGAGCATGATGAACATTTACTTGGACAACTTTGAAAACTGGAACTCTTCTGACGGCGTGACTACCATCACCGGGATTGAGTTTGGTATCAAACACAGTTTGTTTCAGGATTATCTTCTAATGGATACTGTGTATCCTGCCATAGCCATTGTGATTGTCCTTTTAGTCATGTGTGTCTACACCAAGTCCATGTTTATCACTCTGATGACAATGTTTGCAATAATCAGTTCTTTGATTGTTTCCTATTTTCTCTATCGTGTAGTATTTCACTTCGAATTTTTTCCTTTTATGAACCTCACTGCCCTTATTATTTTGGTTGGAATTGGAGCAGATGATGCTTTTGTCCTGTGTGATGTTTGGAACTACACAAAATTTGATAAGCCTCATGCTGAAACCTCAGAAACTGTAAGCATCACCTTGCAGCACGCTGCCCTCTCCATGTTCGTCACCAGTTTTACCACTGCTGCTGCCTTTTATGCTAACTATGTTAGCAACATTACAGCAATCCGATGCTTTGGAGTTTATGCAGGGACAGCTATTTTGGTGAATTATGTTTTGATGGTCACATGGCTTCCAGCAGTTGTTGTGCTGCATGAACGGTATCTTCTTAATATATTCACTTGCTTCAAAAAGCCCCAGCCCCAAATATATGATAACAAAAGCTGCTGGACAGTGGCTTGCCAGAAGTGCCACAAAGTACTCTTTGCCATTTCAGAAGCATCTCGAATTTTTTTTGAAAAAGTATTGCCATGCATTGTCATTAAGTTTCGCTACCTTTGGCTGTTTGGGTTCCTTGCCTTAACTGTAGGTGGGGCCTACATTGTATGTATAAATCCAAAGATGAAACTGCCCTCACTGGAGTTATCCGAGTTCCAGGTGTTCAGGTCGTCTCATCCTTTTGAGCGTTATGATGCTGAATACAAAAAGCTTTTCATGTTTGAACGTGTTCACCATGGTGAGGAGCTCCACATGCCCATCACAGTAATCTGGGGCGTGTCCCCAGAAGACAATGGCAATCCACTAAATCCCAAGAGTAAAGGGAAGTTGACGTTAGATAGCAGTTTTAATATCGCCAGCCCAGCTTCCCAGGCATGGATTTTGCACTTCTGTCAAAAACTGAGAAACCAAACGTTCTTTTACCAGACTGATGAACAGGACTTCACCAGCTGCTTCATTGAGACGTTCAAACAGTGGATGGAGAACCAGGACTGTGATGAGCCTGCCCTGTACCCATGCTGCAGCCACTGGAGCTTCCCCTACAAGCAAGAGATTTTTGAACTGTGCATCAAGAGAGCTATCATGGAGCTGGAAAGGAGTACAGGGTACCATTTGGATAGCAAAACCCCAGGGCCGAGGTTTGATATTAATGATACTATCAGGGCAGTGGTGTTAGAGTTCCAGAGTACCTACCTCTTCACACTGGCTTATGAAAAGATGCATCAGTTTTATAAAGAGGTGGACTCATGGATATCCAATGAGCTGAGTTCGGCCCCTGAAGGCCTCAGCAATGGTTGGTTTGTCAGCAATCTGGAGTTCTATGACCTCCAGGATAGCCTCTCCGATGGCACCCTCATTGCCATGGGGCTTTCAGTTGCTGTTGCATTTAGTGTGATGCTGCTGACAACTTGGAACATCATCATAAGCCTTTATGCCATCATTTCAATTGCTGGAACGATATTTGTCACTGTTGGTTCTCTCGTCCTGCTGGGTTGGGAGCTAAATGTGTTGGAATCTGTCACCATTTCCGTTGCCGTTGGCTTGTCTGTAGACTTTGCCGTCCATTATGGGGTTGCCTACCGCTTGGCTCCAGATCCCGACCGAGAAGGCAAGGTGATCTTCTCTCTGAGTCGCATGGGCTCTGCGATTGCCATGGCTGCCCTGACCACCTTCGTGGCAGGGGCCATGATGATGCCCTCCACAGTTCTAGCGTACACCCAGCTGGGCACCTTCATGATGCTCATCATGTGTATCAGCTGGGCTTTCGCCACCTTCTTTTTCCAGTGCATGTGCCGGTGCCTTGGACCACAGGGGACCTGTGGTCAGATTCCCTTACCTAAAAAACTACAGTGCAGTGCCTTTTCCCATGCCTTGTCTACAAGTCCTAGTGACAAGGGACAAAGCAAAACACATACTGTAAATGCTTATTTAGATCCCAGGGCCCCCAAATCTGAACTGGAGCATGAGTTTTATGAATTAGAACCTCTGGCTTCCCACAGCTGCACTGCCTCTGAGAAGACCACTTATGAAGAGACGCACATCTGCTCTGAATTTTTCAACAGCCAAGCAAAGAATTTAGGGATGCCTGTGCATGCAGCTTACAACAGTGAACTCAGCAAAAGCACTAAAAATGACACTGGCTCTGCCTTGTTACAGCCCTCTCTTGAACAGCACACCATGTGTCACTTCTTCTCTCTGAATCAGAGATGTGGCTGCCCAAATGCCTACAAACGCTTGAAATACGGCCCGCACTCTTGCCAGCAGATGGGGGACTGCGTGTGCCACCAGTGCGCTCCTACCGCTAGCAGCTTTGTCCAGATCCAAAACGGCGTGGCACCTCTGAAGGCCACACACCAAGCTGCCGAGGGCTTTGTGCACCCCATCACACACATCCACCACTGTCCCTGCCTGCAGGGCAGAGTAAAGCCAGCTGGAATGCAGAATTCTCTGCCTAGGAATTGTTTCCTCCAGCCAGTGCAGCACATTCAGCCCCAAGAAAAAACTGGCCACACCAATGTACACAGTCTTCAGAGAAGCATAGAAGAGCATCTTCCAAAGATGGCAGAGCCATCATCATTTGTCTGCAGAAGCACTGGATCATTTCTCAAAACGTGTTGCGACCCCGAGAATAAACAAAGGGAACTCTGTAAAAATAGAGACATGAGCAATATGGAGAGCAGTGGAGGGACTGAAAACAAGGCAGGAGGGAAAGTGGAGCTGAGCTTGTCACAGATGGATGCAAGTGTGAACTCAGAACATTTCAATCAGAATGAACCAAAAATCATATTTAATCATTTAATGGGGGAGGCTGGTTGTAGGTCCTGCCCAAATAATTCACAAAGCTGTGGCGGAATTGTGAGAGTGAAGTGCAATTCTGTGGACTGTCAGATGCCAAACATGGAAGCCAATGTGCCTGCTGTATTAACACACTCAGAACTTTCTGGTGAAAGTTTGTTAATAAAAACACTATAATAAATACAGCATTCAATTCAGAACCAGTGCCTCAGTTATTCTTTTAACATGGAAGTAAAATCCAGAAGCTTAGAAAAGAAGCCCAAAAATACAGCAACAAGCATGTTTCACATTAACAATTATAGAATATTTTTATATTCCGTAGGAACAATAAACTTACAAATCTGCTGAGTCCGTTAGGTTATTAGATTGGATGATTGGATAATTGTTGGATTTTATATTTTCAAAAAGTATGGTTGTTTTTTGCATTTATGCCCAGCTTGAAATATAGAAATATATAAATATTTATATATTTATATCTCTTTCTACACTCCCACTGCAGTGAACTGGAGGTTTAAAGTTTGAATTAAAGTTTCTGTTCTCCTGGGCCATCATATTCACCTGGTATCCTCATTCTAGTGTATTTTGTGGGCAGTGATCAGGACTTCGGATCGCTCAACACGAATACTAGGAATTGCTCTAATTTTAATTGAGCCACTTCATTTGGGATCCAAAAACTAAACAACATTAAAATTTACATTTTTGGTGAGGCTTCATGTAAAAAATCAATTGCCAAGCACCTTAATAATGCATCCCACATGTCTGCTTCAGTAGACTTTACATGAAGCCAAGAACACCCTTATATCCACACCAGTGTCTTTTCCACTTTAGCCAAAATGTACAGTTGTTCAGTTATTTTAGCTGTTAACCCAGGAGCCATGAGCATCATCTGTGTCAGGCCACAATTACGTTAGAGGCACAGAAGGAAGGGCATGAATGAAGAGATGTGATCACACAAAACAGTGCTGCACTTCCCAGGATACATTGCCTGATACCAGAGACAGATCCAGGTCACGTGAGCATTCAGAGCAAGGGAACTTGGATGAAGTCTTGCTTCCAACTCTGCCCCTGAGGGGCCATGTTTAGAAGGCTTCTTTCTCCTTTGTTAAAGAGTGTCTCAAGACACGTAAGGATTATTTTCTTGTGCAGCTAACACCTGGAAATACTGAGCCTTCAGGCAGCATCTTAAATGACACTTGTGTATCTCATGTTAGATCAGTCGACAGTAATTGAGCTGTTGGAGCCTGCTTTCTGGATAAGGCTTCAGATGACAGCCGTCATCATAGGGTGTCATCTGATCCTTTGTGCATTCCAGCCCCATCCTGGAAGTGTTCCTCTGCATTCTGCTTCCCTCTGGAGTTCTACCTCCAATTTGGTCCTCCGAAGAAAACAGTGGAAATATTTGTAAATACAATGTTCCCTCCAAACGTTATATTGGTTATTTTCTAAGAATAGTTTTCCAAATAGATCTGCATGTTATTCCAGGGCCTGAAAAAAAAGCTGTCAGGAGCAGGAAGGGATCTTATGGGTCATTGACTCCAGCCCACATCCACTAAACCACAGATTTGTTAAGTAACTTTCCAGCTTTTGCTTGAACACTCCGGTGACCAGTAGCTCACTACATGTCTACCTTGGTTGAACCGGAATCTGTTGTCCTGTAGTTTTTCTACCAGTTTGTCCTCATTCTGTTCTCTGAAGTGAAAGCAAACATCCCTCCTGCTAACATTCACAGTTCACTGAGTTCATCCTGTGAACACAGATTGAGCATCTCCACACTGTGTAGCTGAAATACACAGACTCTGATTACACTGCAAGGAGGAGGACCAGCCCCCAGGAGCGTGGATGGCACTCCCGCTAGTTCACACAGGGATGGAAATAACTTTTGCTCAAGTATTACAGCCAACTTTCAGGCAGCGTACAGGGAACTAGACCCTCTAGGTATCTCACATGTTCTGTTGCTAAGCTGCCTCTCCAAACCAGTTAGATTTTTTAACACTGACATTCAGGAATTTTTGTCCATTCCCATCGCACTTAATTCTGTTAGATAAATACGGGATATATGGAGGAGAAGCAACACTTGAAAACAGGACTCACAAACCCAACACTAGAGTCTTTGATTTCCCTCTGAAATGTGTAACCACAAAGTTATGTGAAAATTTAGTGGCCCAAAAGCACTTTTTTCTTGGGCACACACACAGATTGAATTTAAAGGCATTTAAAAAAAAAAAAAAACAATTTGTTTACGGATGACCTAACCTGTAAGACTTTCAGGTAAGCTAAGTGTCATTTGATTTGAAAATGAAGACTAGAGGGAGGAGGGGGAACATCCTATGTCTTCTCCCTGGGTTCCATCAGGGAGGCATGGTTACGGCGCACCTTGCCTGCTCTGGCTCCAGGGGGCTGGAGGGGCCTCCCCCATCCCCCAACCCCCATCCCCCATCTCTGATTAATTACCCTGAACTTTGAATGCAACAGTGAACCCTTTTCACATTTATTTCATCTCCAGATTTGGGACTTTGAATTGACTATGTTTTTCGCAAATGGATTTCTTTTTTTAAAACAAGTATTTATTTGCTGGGGCTAGAAAGTTTTAAGATTTTTTTTTTTTTTTAATTCATTACTGGGCAGCAGAGGATCACTGTTTCTAGTAATGTTTCACAAAAAATTTCATCCAGTCTTCTAGATAATTTTCAAAACAGATAAGAGGTTAAATTATACATAGGGAAAAGATCCCTTTCCTCTGTCTGTGAAATACTTGTAACTTGGAAGGTATTTGGTTATGGAAAGAATTTGCAGACTCACTACAACAGAGAACATCTCTGAGGTTTGAGTCCATGTTATCAAATTTGTTCCTGACTTCCCTGCAAGGTCATTTTTTAAACCCCTATTTTACTGAAAAGTGGAAGAGGCCAAGAGCAAGGATTTTTTCACAGAGACAAGCTGTGTTTGAAATAACCACACCGCTTCATCTGTGTGTATTCATTTCTTGTGTGTAATTGCTGTAAAATGCACATCCTCCTAGAATAATATTCTTTAAAGGTAGGCTAAGCTGCTATTAAATGTTATTGTAATAATCTATGCCTGAGCTTCAATCATTCTAAATTTTTAAACTTTTGCATGGGGTGATGTGAAGAGTAGTTTACAAATGTGATCTTCCAGGAGATTAGGAAATGTTCCCGGTTCCCATTGTCTCACATGGAAACCATCTTTCCACCAGCAGTTAGGATAGTTTCTGAATGAAATAGCAGCAAACAGTGTCTTTGAAAACAGCTGCATCTTTTCACTTTAATGAGGAGAGTCATTTTAGAAGAAAAATTAAACCTATGGTTTAAAAAAATCCAGACTCAATTGAGATTTTTTCATAAGGTTCAAACATAATCACAAAAATAGAAATGTGTTGAAATCACAAGCGGATTGTTTTTTATGCAGAAGAAACTATCACGTCCAAATACGCTGGATGCCATAGTGGAGCTTCTTGAAATTTTTGCTGGCATTTAGTTTATCTCTAATTATTGTTACATTAACCTACTTTTTTTGTTAGACATTTTCATTAATGTTTGGTTTTGTACACTAAGGTTTCATATCTTTGCATTAAATATAAAAGAAAAAAGTAACGAATATGAAAGGTTGATTAGTGGTATCTTGTGCCCTTTGTTCTTAACAGTGTTTTAATTGCCTTAATTTTGGATTTGCTTGTGTGTGTGTGTGTGTGTGTGTGTAAAGAAAAGATGTCACTTCTCTTTTTGTTAGCTTTGTAAACCAAAGGGTGCTCACACAAAAACAACTAAGTAATCAGGATCAACAAGAGTTTCCATCAGATCCCCTAAACCATCAGTTAGAACATGAAGTTGACAATACAGGGGACAACTAGGACACAGTTCAGTAACTCAGTGGAGCCTGATGGGTATTTGTTGCACATAAGTATGCTTTCCTGAGATTCTGGGGCCGTGAGTGCTGTTTTAAGTTTTAGGGAGGGGGACATGAAATACAGCAATGATGGTCTGCATTCAGAAGTCAGTCCAAGAAGGAGCTCTTTCTAGCTTGCCTATTCTTACGGTTTTAGGTAACCTTGAGAACCATATACTTTTTTTTTTAATAAGAAGATAAATCAGTGGCCCAAATTATTCAGAGTGATGCTGCAGAAAACAGGTTCCCTTCTTAAGGGATTTAAGCCAACATTTGAAATAACAGTCAACACCTCTGCTGCTCTCATCTAACCCATACAATGACTACACTTCTTGACTTTGTACTTCCTTTAGTGACTGTGATATTCACGACCCTGGGACAATCACAGTGAAATAGTTCAATTCCATGTTCTTAAATCAACTGCAATAACTAAACTTCAACATTTACATTTTCAAATCTCTTTTTTTTTTTTAACATAACTTTCTGTAATGTAATCTACACTTTCCTAAAAAATTAAGGGCAGATTATTTTTAGCAAGAAATATTTTTCTTTGGGGCTGGGCACAGTGGCTCACACCTGTAATCTCAACACTTTGGGAGGTCGAGGCAGGCAGATCACTTGAGGTCAGGAGTTTGAGACTGGCCTGACCAACATGGTGAAACCCTACTAAAAATACAAAAATTAGCCAGGCTGATGGTGCCTGTAATCCCAGCTACTCAGGAGGCTGAGGCAGGAGAATCGCTTGAACATGGAAGGAGGAGGTTGGGGTGAGCTAAGATCATGCCACTGCACTCCAGCCTGGGTAACAGAGTGAGACTCCATCTCCAAAAAAAAGGAAAAGAAAAATATTTTTCTTTGGAACCCAATAAGGTTCTTATAAGAGCCGGTTTTAATTTGAGGCAAAGTAACAAAGTAAAATTGGCTCAATCTCTATCCACTAATTGGCCATTTTCGATCAATGCATTGGACTTTTAACTTTCCACTATTTAAAGGGGAAAGGATTTGCTAAATAAACCAATAATCTAAACAGGATTACAAAGAGCCTGTTTAGCCTGCCTAAGAAAACAACTTCTAGAGTTTAAAAAACTGTTGTGTTACTGTCTTTGCAACATAACATGATCATTACAAATCTTATTAATTTTTAAAAGGGTCCTGTGGGATAATCTCTAGGCAAAACTTTACCAGATGTTTTAAATACTAGGTGAGAATGGGAAAATAGCATGTGTTTTCAGATGGTCCTCAATGTGGTCTTTCTGAGATTCTCCCCACTCCCACCAGCTGCATTATTCTATCTTGGGAAACTCTCTCACCCACAGAGTGACTTCTATTTCTCTCTTTTGTGGCAGCAATCAAGAGCTTAATTCACTGGAGCTTTAAACCATGGGGTGTGTGAAGCCGCAAGCATTCCTCTCCCTCCAGTAAAATTTCTGTTTGTAAAGAGATCTGAGGAAAGGCTTTGTGAAACAAGCAAATCTCTGACAATATCCTCACTCAGATTGAAGTTCACCGGTGTTTGTTCTTTTCTAGAGCTTGATCTCTTCTCTTTACTTTTAGTTTCCTGAACAGTGCATGTGTTATTCGTCATATATGTGGGATGGGAGTAGATATATACCGAATAATCTTGAATTGCTGAATAATTCTGTCACAGATCCCAATTTGAATTTCTTTGCCTTGCCCTGCCTGGAAAAGGACCCTGGGCTCTGGCAGATAAAGGGGAATTCCCTTCAGTGAATGGCTTCCCTGCCAATCATGACAAATTACACAGCTCTCTAGTAAATATCTGCATGATGCCAACCGAGAGGAAGCAGAGGTCAGAAAAGCCAATTTTGAGACAAAACTTCAATCCTTCCTCTAAGTCACTGTGATTCAGAAAACATTTAGGCACATCTCCTATCCTGGAAACAAAAACTGATTTTTCTCATCTGTGGGTTGATCATTACAAACCACATGGGAGTGGAAGTATTTACCTTCAGCCCCACAGAGCTGGAGGGACAGTTTTCTATTCTCTGTGTTTTGATGTCATATTTGGGTCTTGGGTGAATTGAGTTGATGAGTCTTTTTTTAGAGCAGTTTGGGCCATCCTGAAGGAAACTACAGGTAACCTCACCTGCTTGCACTCCAAACTCCTTTAGAGAAGGGAGCAGATAAACTATCAAGGCCTTTGCTCCGACACCAGGTTTCACCATCAGCGTCTATTGCCCCGTATGATAATTGTCGGATGATTGATCCGTCTTCCTCACTAGACTAACTCCTGGAGAGCAGGCATTCTCGTCAGCACCTTGTTGCACTGAAGTGACAAAATTCAACTGAAAGTCCATTGCATTCAGGGCACTTTGTGCCTCCCTTTGCAGGGCCTCTGATGACCAAGAAAGCTACTGTCCTGAAAAAGCTAAATCAAAGACCTCCAAAAAGAAAGGATTTGCAAAGCACATATTGCACAAGTAAGACTTTTTAAAAATAAGAGGCAAATATGTTGAAACTAGGATTCATGGCCGGGTGCTGTGGCTCATGCCTATAATCTCAGCATTTTGGGAGGCTGAGGCAGAAGGATTGCTTGAAGCTTGGAGTTTGAGACCAACCTGGGCAGCAAAATGAGACCCTCATAAACAACAATAAAATTTAAAAAACAAAAACGAAACTAGGATTCAGATAGTCCTGAGCATTTTACAGTCACTCCTGTTTGCAACTCCAAGGTCTTTAAAAAAATTGAGTGCTTTTTTTTTTTTAATCCCTTTGTTTTTGACAACAAAGACCTGGGTTGAAGAGCAAGACCAGCCACTTTCTAATACCTCAGCTCTCTCATCCTTAAAATGTATGAGACCCACCTTACAGGGTTGCAAAGGTTAAATGAGATGCGACGCATTAAAGAGGCTGTGGTGTAACTATTACTATCCAATAGCTTTTATGCTCATCGTCATGTCATTCGATTCTACTCATTAAAGCTCATCCTGCAAACATTCGAGCAGGCCATCCTTTGTCAGCTGATTCCCTGTCATACAGATGCTACATATATATTTGCCTATATTGCAAACATTGCATATATTATATATAGTATGTAAATGTATGTACATACATATATTCAATGTATAGATTTGCTGCAAATACTTCAATATAATAAAAACTGTATTCTACTCTAGTCTGTCTCACTGTGACCTCTGCTGTGTTTTAAATAAGGTGTTTTTATTTATGTTCCAAAAGCTGTATCAGTGTATCCATTCACTACATTTTTGGGGTACCATAGAGGCATTTTCTACTCTGACTTCATAAGCTAAATAATGTTAAGGATATCCTTCATATTCTGGCTGTAGCATTTTTTTTAATAATTTACAAGTCCCTTTTCCATGCACACTTATCTAAATTAAATCAGTCTTCGGATGGGCACTGTGGCTCACGCCTGTAATCCCAGCACTTTGGGAGGCCAAGGCAGGCAGATCACCTGAGCTCGGGAGTTCAAGACCACCCTGGGCAACATGGTGAAACCCTGTCTCTACTAAAATTAAAAAAAAAATTAGCCGAGCGTGGTGGTTCCTGCCTGTAGTCCCAGCTACCCAGGAGACTAAGGCATGAGAATCACTTCAGCCCAGGAGGCAGAGGTTGCAGTGAGCCGAGATTACTCCACTGACTCCAGCTTGGGCTACAGAGTGAGACTCCGTCTCAAAAATAAATGAATAAATTAATTAAGTCGATCTTCACTATAAGTTGTCTGCCAAAAAATTTTGAAGGAATGAATGAGTAAATGGATGAAAGGATAGACAGACTGTTGAAGTAGCCGGGGCAAATAGTTTTCCCTTGTTTACAGATGAACTTGAGGTGAAGGAACTTGACCACTTGCCTGACAAGTTTTAAGGTAGGAGTCCAGAGTTTTTTCCACAATATAATCCTACCATGATGAAGTCATTAAAAAAAAGATTCATGATTCCCTGATATCATTTTAGTTTTAACCATCCCATGACCCCTCTTCTGATAGAATGATTCACTAGTCTATTTCTCTTGACTTAGTTCTTATTCAAGGTAGATACATATTTTTCTAGTTTTTTATTTGCTACTTATGCTTATGGGTTTTGTCACATAATATTAGTTTCATGTTCATTTTGAGGGTCTTATAATACTCAGAAATTGAAAAGCGAAACCCAAGATCTGCAGTGGTTTCTGCTACAATAAGCTGAACTTTAGATGAAACTTTGAGAAAATGGATAGACACAATTGACATTTTCCAGAATACACATTTTATTTTTAAAATCTCCTAACTCGGTGCTTTTGCTAATGCACACTGAAGTTCCCTTGATTCGTCTGCCATCCATGTATAGATTTACTCATCAATCCAACAGACACTGCCGAGAGCCTGCAATAAGCCAGCTACTGTCTCAGTTACTAGAGCCTGAATAAGACACGGCCCCTCCCTTCCAAGAGTGCAGTGTAGTAAACAAACCATTACAAGATAAATGACTGCTTGGAAGAAAAATCAATTTTACAACAGCCCTCACAAACAAAGGATTAATATCTCTATCATGCAATGTAAAAGAAAAGAGAACCAGTGGAAAAGTGGGCAAATAGCCAGGCACTCGACAGGAGGGATACAAATGGACAATCTATTCACTAGTTGACTTACCTTTTTACCTTACATGGTTGTCCAGAATTTTGGATAGATGGCTTCCAGTGTTGGAAACGATGTAGGCGAAAGAGGTACTGTTTGGATAGCTGAAAATCAACACAATATTTTGAAAGGGTAGTTTCTGACAACACTGTGGATGTTTACAGTCTGTGATAGAAGAGTCTCATTTCTAGAAATCTCCCCTCCAGAAATGATGGCATATGTGTGTGCCATGTGTATGTATGGGAGTGCTCATCACAAGAATTCAAAACAAATGCTGTCCACCAGAAGAGCCCTGGTTAAAGAAAGCTATAGAATACGTGGTAGCCCTTTAAAAGAATGATGTAGATTTGTATGAACTCACCTGTAAAGGTATTCATGGTACATCGTTAAGGAAAAAAAATTAGTTGCAAATAAAATAGAATGATACAACAAAACTTTTAGCAAGGTTTCCTCTGGCGAATAGAGCCAGATATAAGACTACCTGCAAATGACGGAGTAATTTAACATTATTTCATAATTTGTTTAATGTGCTTGGAAAATAGGTGATTTTAGCTTTCCTTTATGTGTTTTTCAATATTGTATTTTGTGTATTTTTTTACATTGCAAGAAAGCAACGGGCCACACAGCAGAAAAGGGGCTGTCTACCCGATATTTTAAAAATAGGTGAACATCCAAATGGCACAGTTCAGTGTAAGTATTGTAACCCAAGAGTGTACAAAACGTCATAAGAAAGGAGAAGAAGGGACAGAATCCTGTGTGTTTACTATTTATGTGGTCTCTTTTCGTCTATTATCCATTTAATCCTTGGACAATCTAGGAAGTCAGTAGTATTACCCCTATTTTACAGATGCATAAAGTGAGGATAAGAAAAATTAGGTAACACTTCTAAGGTCACACAGCTGTGTAGCAGCAGAGATAGATTTTAGCCCAGGCCTGTTTAGCAAGCTCCCACCTGAATGTTTGGGCCAGGTATTATAGATGCGACCAGAGGCCAGAGCTGCAATCCAGGCAGAGGAACCTGCAGATAAGAGTCAGAGACTTCAAAGAATTTAGCCCATCACAGGAGCATTTCTAACAACAGGGAGAAGTTGTAAAAATTTCTCATACCTGATAACGAGAAGACTATAAAAGAGTCTTCAAGTCACACCAAAATTAAAATCTTTTTCCTACAGCTTTCTTTATTTGCTCTAGAACTAAGGGCTTGAACAGGGGCTTCTAGAAAGAAGGCAGATCTGAATCTAGACTTCCCTTCTCACACAGTGATTTGTGGAAAGGGGAATTCCGTGTGTGTGGTGGACTGTGATCATTCCTGGGTATCCGTATTTTAAGAGCCTCTCCATATTTCAAAAGCTTCCCTCATGTTGTGGATCTACCTTCCCAGCATGGCAGCCAGACACGGATTCCCAGCCTCGCTTGCCCTAAGGCTGCCCACGCATGACTTAGTTTCCACCAATCAGATGGACTTTAGTTTGAAAGTGATGAAACAGGCTGGGCGCGGTGGCTCACGCCTGTAATCCCAGCACTTTGGGAGGCCAAGGCAGGTGATCATGAGGTCAAGAGATTGAGACCATCTTGGCCAACATGGTGAAACCCCGTCTCTACTAAAAATATAAAAATTAGCTGGATGCAGTGGCGCACATCTGTAATCCCAGCTATTCAGGAAGCTGAGGCAGGAGAATCGCTTGAACCCGGGAGGCAGAGGTTTCAGTGAGCCAAGATCACGCCACTGCACTCCAGCCCAGTCAACAGAACGAGATTCTGTTTCAAAAAAAAAAAAAAAAAGTGATGAAACCAGCAGGGACCAGGGCTCAGACTTGCAAATGCATGTGATTTGGGGGTTGTCAATGTCAGTAGCTCCCTTACCAGGACCATTCTTCAGTGCAGTGCTGGAAGTTGTTCTAGAAGCTTGGGTGCCTCCAGTCCTTGCAACATTTCAGTGAGTTTTCTAATGTCCTTAATAAATGCTCTTCTGATGAAAACCGGCTAGAATAGATTCTATTGTCTGCAACTCAGGACCATGACCAACATAACACAGGGACTCTAAGGGGAGAGGAAGAGACATCCTATCACCCTACTGGTCTTATCTTCAAACAAGGAATGGAGAAAGCTATAAAATAAAGTGTGCTGGCCTCTTTGTTAACACTTTGTCTTCACTTCCTTAAGGTTAATGAGTTCTAATCATGTTCAGAATTTCCCTTAGCGTTTTAAATTCTGCCCCAAGGCAATTACATCTTTTATTTGTTTATAAATACTCTAGTAGTAATGTCTTGACCTCATAGCCTCTGAAACATTTTCTTCCCCAGCAAATGCTAACCATGGAAACAACTCAGCCAAAATGCATAACTGATAGAAGAGAGGCAGGGGCTACGCCTAACTCCCGCAGGGAGTTCCCTAGGATGCCCACCTATCTGAAAAGAAGAATGAGAACCGAGGAGGGGAGGCAGACAGGTGAGAAGACAGCTTTCAAGTCCTTTGATTTTTTTTTTTTAGACAGAGTCTCATTCTGTTGCCCAGGCTGGAGTGCAGTGGGGCCATCTCTGCTTACTGCAACCTCTGTTCCCAGGTTCAAGCAGTTCTCCTGCCTCAGCCTCCAGAGTAGCTGAAATTACAGGGGCATGCCACCACACCTGGATAATTTTTGTATTTTTCGTAGAGACAAGGTTTCCCCATGTTGGCCAGGCTGCTCTTGATCTCCTGACCTCAAGTGATCTACCTGCCTTGGCCTCCCAAAGTGCTGGGATTATAGGCGTGAACCACTACACTCAGCCCTGAATGATGGACTTTCATGAAATAGAAGCTAGCTTCGGCTATTTTAAGTACAGTGAAAAGATTTTTGTGAGAAGAATTGGGGTGCCTCATGGAACCCATGGGCAGGCTTCCCATGGGGTTGGAAGGCAGGAGATCTCTCCCCTGGTCTCTGTCTCTGCTGTCTCTCTCTATCTCTGTGTCAACAGGCATGAGCCACTGTGCCCAGCAGCAAAACAAACTTTCTAAAATGACTAGGACCTTTGATTTCTTAAGAGAAGATGATCTGTTGATGCAGGCGCTGGGGAAGGACATCACTGAGAAGTATGGCTGGAGTGCACGCAGCCTGCTGGGCTGGTCCTAGGCTCTTTGCCCACTCTAATAATGGGACGTGGATTCAGAGGACTAAACATACAAAGAGGTTATCGTGCAGGTTGTTGTGCGTTAGAGGAGTCATATCTTAAGGAAAAAGGCCTGGGAGAGCTTCCCATCTGCCCAGGGGAATTTAGGAGAACCGAGCCTTCCTGCTGAGACACTAGCGTGGGAGTTAGTTGGGGAGCCTGGAGTTGGGATTTGCTCACTGAGGCCATGTGAGGCCAGTCTGTAGTTATAATGATTCCCTAGCTCTCTGTCATCTTTGGAGGTAGAGGAAGAATTATTCTTCCTCGTGTAGTAAGCAGAGCTTTATGAAAACAGAAATAAAGACTAAAAGACCAACAAGTGGATGTTGGGTAGGGAAGTTTTACTGCCCGACAGGGACCTGCACCTATCTGGGAGATGAGGTTGGAGGAAGAGAAATGGGGCAAGCTTTTCAAGCCAACAAGGTGCGCCCCGTCTCTTTGGAAGCAAGGCTTCTGAGATGATTAGTGGCTGTCTGGTGACATCGGGCTTGCTGAGAAGGCAAGCTCCAGGCTGGTTGGAGGTTTGTTGTTGGTGGGCAGTCCCTGCGGTGCCCACTGCTGGATTTTGGTGCATCCAGGGGGAGCCAGCCCTGCAGATCTGCCCAGTGCTGGCCGGCCAGGTGGTCAGTGGGGTCAGTCTGCTTCTTGTGTGGCTCTGCCTCTGGCTTTCCATCAGGTGCAGGGGCAAAGGGATCATGGCTGGAGAAAAGCGGTCAGTCTTCTGTAGAAAGCCAAGGGACTTTCTGTGGTGCTAGAGGGCAGGGCCCACGGGCCATGCAGAGCCCACCACGGGCAGGCTGGGGCCCCTTCTCGCCACCTCCCCACCTGCTGGTATTTCTCTAGAGCTCCCTCTCTCCTACTTTCTCACAAGCTGAAGAGCCTGTGGCCTCCACCCCCAGGCCCTGGGAAAAAGGCTGGCTAGGAAGCAGTTGCCTGGAGTCCGGCAGGAAACCTGCACTGGTGTAACGGAGAGAATGGGTGGCTCTTCCTTATCTGCCGGGACGGAGCAGGCTGAGGGGTAAACAGGAGGTTGTCCCAGCACTGGGAATTCCTGGATGAGGTGTTCCTCTTTAACTGGAAGGAAGGGATATCCTGTGTATTAATCCGTTTTCATGCTGCTGATAAAGACATACCTGAGACTGGGAAGAAAAAGAGGTTTAATTGGACTTACAGTTCCATATGGCTGGGGAGGCCTCAGAATCATGGTGGAAGGTAAAAGGAACTTCTTACATGGTGGTGGTGAGAGAAAAATAAGGAAGAAGCAAAAGCGGAAATCCCATCAGATCTTATGAGACTTATTCATGAGAATAGCACGGGAAAGACCGGCCCCCATGCGTCAGTGACTGCACCTGGGTCCCTCCTACAACATGTGGGAATTCTGCAAGATACAATTTAAGTTGCAATTTTGGTGGGGACACAGCCAAACTATATTATCTTAACATTGATTACCAAGATGATCTCAGTCAGGAATCCTTCCAGACCCACAGTAGGAAGGGGTGAGATGCACGCTTGATTTTGGGGACCGATGGCCAGGATGCTCTCAGGATTGGAGCCAGGACCTGAGGCCAGCCTTTTTCCCTTGATATTAGGAAGGAGCTGGGGTGGGGGTAGCAGGTCTCATCGCCCAAAATCTCCTCTGATGGCCAGGAGCAGTGCTAGGGGCTAATGGGCTGGACGAAGTCATGGATTCCTGAAGGAAGAGGCAGTTTGTAGTCCTCACAGGATCCACATACGCCCCCACCTACATCAGGACCGAAGTCAAGGCCAGTCTGTGATCTTTGTGCTCCCCTCAGCTCCCAGGACTCCTTGGAGACAGACGAAGCACCATCCAGGCTGGACATCCCTGGTTCTGACCTGGCCTCTGGGCTCAGCACTGTCCTGCAGCCTGGCCTTAGCTACCTCCATGGATGAACTTTATTTGAATGACGGACATTTTATTTTTTGAGACAGAGTCTTGGTCTCTCTCCCAGGTTGGAGTGCAGTGGCACGATCTCGGTTCACTGCAATTTCTGCCTCCAAGGTTCACGTGATTCTCCTGCCTCAGCCTCCCATGCGCTGAGATTACAGGTGCATGCCACCACACCCGGCTAGTTTTTGTATTTTTCGTAGAGATGGGGTTTCACTGTGTTGGCCAGGCTGGTCTTGATCTCCTGACCTCAAGTTATCTGACTTTCTAGGCCTCCCAAAGGGCTGAGATTACAGGTGTGAACCACTACACTCGGCCCTGAATGATGGGCTTTTATGGAACGGAAACTAGCTTGGTCTATTTTAAGCAGAGTAAAAGATTTTTGTGAGAAGAATTGGGTGGCTCATGGAACCCACAGGCAGGCTTCCCACGGGGCTGAAAGCAAGAAATCTCTCCCCGGTCTCTGTCTCTGCTGTCTCTCTCTGTCTCTGTGTCTGTTTCCCTCTTTCTCTCTCTCTCTTTCTCCTCCCTCTCTCTGGATTGGCTTCCTTTACTCAGTTTGCACTTGGCTTGTCAGGGCTACTCCAAAATGGTGCCTTCAACCCTGGGTCCGCATCACCCAGCTCCAGCAGCAAACTGACCCAGGCTCTTAGAGTCCGAGTTGCAAATTTCAAGAGCGACAATCTGATTGGGCCAGTCTGGCCTCTGGGTCAGTTCCCCGGGGTCAGGTCTCTGCAGGATGATGTTCAACCATCACAGCCAAGGAGGAGCAGAGCCATGAGAACATCACGCTGGCTTCTCCCCGGGCAGCCGAAGGAAGGTGGAGAAGATACCTCCGAAAGGCATCTGTCGCAGGTCAAGACCAACATCCCCGTCAGCTCTGAGGCTGAACAGCGCGTCCCTACATTTACCTGTCAGTGCACTGGCAGGGCTTGAGGTGTGATAAATGAAAATATAAGGTGGCTGGGTCCTGTCTCTCCTTACAGGCAGCAGGAAACTCTTGCCCCAGCCTGCTGCTCCCTCAGTCCCACCCAGGCCCCTATTCAAGGAGCAAATTCCAGAGAAGGTAACAGGAGCCCCAGCCTCCGCACAGTGCCACAGTTAGACACCGGTGCCAGCAGGCACTTCCCCAACATCTCCAGCCCCAGGCGCTTCCTCCGTGAGAGCAATTCCATCTGGGTTAATGGCCCAGCCCATCTAATGTGCCTGGTAATCCCTCTGAAGCCTCCTTTGTTTGTCTCCTCTGGCTAATCCAGGCCCAGCAACTGAGCTGCCCCCAGCTGAGTCCTAGGCCTGTGGCTTAGGCCTGGCTGGGGTTTGTCTCTGTTTGACTCCCCCAGGGTTGCAGCTTCCGAGGGAGGCAGCTGCTCCTGCTCATCCCCTGCCCATCCCCTGCCTGCCTGGTTTGCATCCCGGAGGCCCCGAGACACTCACACAGGCAGGAAGGCAGAGCCAGTTGTCTCCAGGGGCAGAAATGGGGGCTGTTCACCCAGAGCCACGGTGGCAGCTGGACTAGAGAGACTGGCCAGGTTCCCCACGGGTGTCCCCGCAGCCTGTGATGTCTCCCCACCACTTTGCAGGGATTAGTCCCCAGCCTTGCAGCCTCTCACTGCTGCGTCCTCAGCATGGGGGCTTCTCTCTGTGACAGGCTGGAACTGGGGCTTGATATGAAAAACAGCTGGAGCCTGAGGCATTCACACTTGCTCAGATTTCACACTGTTGTGATTTAGGATTAGCAGGAAGGAGAGGCAGATCAGATGTTACCATCATTAGAAGCCCTTCTCCCCTGGGGCCAGCCCTCCTGCCCTGCCCTTTCCTCCTCCCCTAGTCTAACCTTCCGCTCTTCTCTCCTCTCCCATCTGGGTTGGGCCCACCCTTCCTTAGGAAGCTTCAGGCAGCCTCCACTGGTTTCTATTTCAGTCCAGGATGTACCTATCTGGCTTCTGAGTCTCTAAGCTCCTGTCCTTAGGTGGTCAGCAGCTCAGGCATCAACCAGGTGGGCTCTGGGCTGTCCCAAGGAGAGAATACTGGGTGCAGTCCACAAGCAATAGGCACTTGGGTCTGTTTGGGCAGGGGACATTTAACAGACCATGTTTTGGGGGCATTTTGAAATCCATTCTATTCATTTAATCACTTCATGCACGCATGCAACAATGGAACACTACCCTGTGCTATCAACCCCGGGATACAGTGGGGAGCCAGAGAGTATCCTTGCCCTCAGTCTAGTGAGAGGTTAATCAAGCAACCACAAAACGTGTGAGAGGGCCAAGATGGGGTGATACGCAGGGCAGTTCTAAAAAGTTCCAAGTAATCTAGTGTCTTGCCACTCAAAGTGAGGCCCGTGGGGCCAGCAGCAGGCCCCCAACCTGGGCGCTTGTTCACAATGCAGAATCTCAGCTTCATTTCCTCCCTGCAGAATCACAATCTTCCCTTCAATACGATCTGTGTGGGGTTTACATACGAAGTAATGTTGGAGCAGTGTAACCGCTCAACAGGTTCTTCCTGCCTGCTGCACAAATAAAGACTGTGGCATTGCAGTGCGAACCCCGAATATCTGAGACAGGTCCCAGTCAATTTAGAACTTTTATTTTGCCACGGTTAAGGATGTGCGCCCATGACACAGCCTCAGAAGGTCCTGACAACATGTGCCCCAGGTGGTTAGGGTACAGCTTGGTTTTGTACATTTTAGGGAGACATGAGATATCAACCAATATATGTAAGATGAACATCAGTTCGGTAGGGAAAGGTGGGACAACTGGAAGTAAAGGAAGTGGAGAGGGAGCCTCCAGGTTATAGGTAAGTGAGAGACAAATGGTTGAGTTCCTTTGAGTTTTGAGTTAGCCTTTCCAAAAGAGGCAATCAGATACATATCTGTCTCAGTGAGTAGACGGATGACTCAATAGAGTGGAAGGCAGGTTTGCCCTAAGCAGCTCCCAGCTTGACTTTTCCCTTTAGCTTAGTGACTTGGGGGTCCCAAGGTTTATTTTCCTGTCACAGCAGTAAAGAGGAGTTTAATAGACAAGAGGCTGGCCACGCAACATGGGAGATGGAGTTACTACTCAAATCAATCTCGTCCAAAACTTGTAGGTCAGGGTTTTTTAAAGGCAGTGTGGGGAAGAGGTGGGGGTGGCTAGGCTTGCTACTGACTGGTTGAGACAGAGATAAAATCACAGCAGGTAGAAGCTGTCCTCCTGAGCGGAATCACTCCTGGGTGGGGTTACAGGAGCAGTGTGGCAGGTTCAGGTGCAATCATCAGTGTCAGACATGCAAAACGCTTGAAAAGATATCTCAAAGGCTAATCTGCAATAGTGGTGTTATCTGCGGGAATGGCTGGCAATTTATGTCTGCATCTCAGCAGGATCAGGCTGCTTTCTGCCCCCCAGACTGACGGTCTTTCATTACCTTTACAAAGCTGGTTGAATTTGGGGGAAGAGCTATTATCATTTAAACTATAACCTAAATGTCTTCCAATGTTAGCTCAGCCCAAAAGCTCAGGAATAATTAAGGGAAAGGCAAGATGGGGAGTGGGTTAGCTCAGCTCACTGTTACAATTTTTCTTACTGATATGCTTTTTGCAAAGGTGGTTTCAGAAGCAGGGCCCGTGTGCTGCTTTTCAGCTTCGGCTGCGGAGCTTGAAACATACAGGTGTCTGGGTCCCTCCCCATGGATATAGATGTAATTGGTTAGGACGCTCCCATGCATCAGGGTTTTTGAAAGTTCTGGGGTGATTCTAACATGCAGGCAAGGAAAGAACCATTGGTCTAGACGAGGAAATGACACCCAAGCTCATTGGCTCACACATGCCCTCTCTCACTCTTTCATGTAAACACCACCATTGATTAAGCTTTTAGAGGAGGCAGAGAGAGCGGAACACTTCAACCCTTTACTTCTCATGCATATTCAACAAGCGTAACAAAAACAACTAGAGAATAGAAGCAACCGACAGATGTTATAGCACAATTCACAGAAATAGTAGAGCCCCCAAGGCAATGCAGTGGTCTCTGTGGGTTGATGGTGGTCAGAGGGGAGGTGAGGGGAGACTCTGCCTTGAAGCAAAAAGAGAAGCGGTAGATTTGGGAGCTGGGAAGCTGCAGGCTGCTTAGGGTAGATCGATAACCGCTCCTTCTAGGCTGTGGTGAATGGGAAATGGGCACTGGAGTGAAACTCCCCATGGGAAATGCCTTGAGACCTGGCTGGCCTGGAGTAAGTGGAGCAATGGGATCCCGGTCTAGGCAGAGTTCCGGGCTGGAAGCCCTAGCACTCCCTTCTCTGCCTCTGGGCACAGTTGGACAAAAAGCGTCCTTTCCACACCAAAGATGTTCAATCTTATTGGTTAAAAAGCAGCAGAGAAGGGTGTGGAAGTATCCTCAGCTTGGACAGCCTCCTCTGGCCCAAGTCCTCCCTGGCATTGACTTCCACTCCTGGGGCTGACGATGGCGTCTGCGTGGGTTGGTTTGTTTCCCTCATTAGTTCTGGGTGGAGGTGCGGGCCTCCAGTGATTGGGAGTGAGTCACTCGCAGCAGTCATCTCTTGGATCCTCAGGCAGCCTGGCTTCTGAGGCACATGTTTAGGAAGTCATCAAATCCACTGATGGCCCTGGGGAATGAATAAGCCCCACCCTGCAGCAGTTGCTGAAAAAATCCAAGTGGCCAACAGGGTCTGATCACCTCTTTTCCTGTAACTTCCTTGTATCTTTCTTCCTCCCTAGGAACCGGGGCAAAGTCCTTGTGTTCCTAAACCTCACATTCTGACCCTTCCTTCCTGGAAGCAAATGCTCTCACCCTATTGTGGAAAGTGAAAGTCAAGATCAGCACCCCTCCAGGCCTCCTGGTCCAGGCATTGCTCAGGCTCTCCCCTCCTTAATCCTCCTGGGTTGTGGATTCTAGTGCAGATTCTGTGGACAGACAGCCTGACTCATACCCAGCTCATCCACTTACAAGCTGTGTGACTTTGCCTCAGTTCCTTAACCTCTCTGGGCCTCAGTTTCCTCATCTGTAAAGTGGGAATAATAATAGTGCCCACCTCACAGACTTGCTGAGAGGATTGGATGAGACACTTAACCTTGTGCTTAGGCCTCAGCTTCTGGTCTGCCACAGTGCCTAGATCCAGAGGTTCTATAAAATCCCGTAGAAAGGCCAGTGTGTCCTGAAAAGGGACATTATAAGCCTCACTGCATTATTGCTTTTGTCAGAGGCGTTTGAACCAGAGCCAGAGCAACTCCATCTTGAATAGGGGCTGGGTAAAATGAGGCTGAGACCTACTGGGCTGCATTCCCAGGAGGTTAAGGCATTCTAAGTCACAGGATGAGATAGGAGGTCAGCACAAGATACAGGTCATAAAGACCTTGCTGATAAAACAGGTTGCATTAAAGAAGCCGGCCAAAACCCACCAAAACCAAGATGACAACGAGAGTGACCTCTGGTGGTCCTCACTGCTACACTCCGACCAGCGCCATGACAGTTTACAAATGCCATGGCAATGTCATGAAGTTACCCGGTATGGTCTAAAAAGGGAAGATATGACTAACCCACCCCTTGTTTAGCATATAATCAAGAAATAACCATTAAAATGGACAACCAGCAGCCCTCGGGGCTGCTCTGTCTATGGAGTAGCCATTCTTTTATTCCTCTACTTTCTTAATAAACTTGCTTTCACTTTATGGACTTGCCCTGAACTCTTCCTTGTGCGAGATCCAAGAACCCTCTTTTAGGCTCTGGATGAGGACCCCTTTCCTATAACACTTGTAAGGGGACATGTCATAGGCCTTGTAAACAGAGTATTTCAAAGCACTGACTTAAGTTGTGCTATCATCAGGAATTAACTCTTCAAGTGCAATTAGTTTATCTGATTATAAGACAGTATTTCTGAGTTTGGGCATTTTGATGGGCTGTCTGAAGTACCTACGAATGAGAAAAAATGAAATATCTAAAGCATTTGCATTATATTGGTCACCAGAGAGAATTAACATATTTAAGGCCAGGCATAGTGGCTCACACCTATAACCCCAGAAATTTGGGAGACCAAGGTGGGAAGACAGCTTGAAGCCAGGAGTTTGAGACCAGCCTGGCAATATAGCAAGACCCCATCTCTACAAAAACCAAAAAACTTAGCCAGGTGTAGTGGTTCGTGCTTGTAGTTCTAGCTACTTAGGAGACTGAGGTGGGAAGATTGCTTGAGGCCAAGAGTTTGAGGCTTCAGTGAGCTATGAGTATAACTGCCCAGTGGGTTCATCTTACCTGCTGCCTAGATAGAGCAGATTTATCAAGACAGGGAATTGCAACAGAAAAAGCATTTAATACACACAGAGCTAGCCAAACGTGAGATGAATTTTATTGTTACTCAAATCAACCTCCCCAGCAATTCAGAGGCTAGGGTTTTTGAAGTGTAGTTTGGCAGGCACGGGGCGAAGGAAGGGGAAGGCTGACTCATTGAGGATGGAATCAGGGGTGCGGAAAACCGCCCTTGTGAGCACTGAACCATTTCTGGGCGGAAGCCACAGAGGAGGGTCTGGTCCAGGTGAGGCGATCGGCAAAAGCTTGAAAAGACATAAAAGGTCAATCTTAGGTTCTACAATAGTGATGTTATCTGCAGGAGTAATTGGGGAAGATACAAATGCTGTGACTTCTGGAATAATGGTTGGTAATTATTTAACTACATCTGTATCTTAGCAGAATTCCAGCCCCTCTCATCCTCCTAACCTGGTGATCTTTTATTAGTTTTATAAAGACGAATTAATTTTGGAAAGGGCTATTATCACTTAAACTATAAACTAAATTTCTCAACAAGTTAACTTGGCTTATGCCCAGGAATGACCAAGGGCAGTTTGAAGATTAAAGGCAAGATGGAGTTGGTTAGATGAGATCTCATTCACTGTCATAATTTTCTCACTGTTATGATTTTTGCAAAAGTGGTTTCATGATTATGCCACTGCCGTCCAGCCTGGGTGACAGAGTGGGCCCTGTCTCTAAAAAAAATTAACACAAAATAAGTAAAAGTGATTGGTTCACTCTGTAGCACCTGGTGCAATCTCTTTCCCTAAGAGAGAAAGAGTCTCAGTTACCTCGCAGCCCACAACAGCTGTTTGTCCCCAGCAAAACTAGGCAATCACTGTGGCAAAGCCTTGGGTTCTGGCCTCTGTGGCAGGTACTGGCAGTGGTGTGCTAGTTAGTGGCCCTCTGGAATACAGACAGGACCAATTCATAGCATCTGCCAGTTTCCATGGTGTAAATATTCCCACCAAAGCGATTTCAGGTCACCAGAGTGACAACACTGACCTAGGTTGGAACAGGATACTCACATTCTGCTCTCACAAGCCTGTACCAGCGAAAGATGCCAGCCTGGGAATCACATCTCTGTCTGTGGGAATTTGGTGGGTCCCTGCACTGCTCTTCTTGCCCATACAGGAGGCTAGCCCAGGTTGTCCTAGGGTCCTAGTGAAGTGGTGTCATTGTCTGGGGTAAATACCCAAGATTCATTATCTCATAGCCATAGAAAACTAGGACACAGACACACAAGGAGCGAGCTTCAGAGTGGAAGTTTAATAGGCGAAAGAAAAAGAAAAGCTCTTTCCTGCAGAGAGAGGGGTCCTGAGCGGGTTTTCTGGTCTGTGGCAAAATGCAAGGGATTTTATAGATGAGCTTGAGGAGGTGGTGTCTGATTTACATAGCGCATGAAAGATTTGTTGGACCAAGTGTGCCATTTGCATAAGGCACAAAAAACTGGTTAGGACTGGGTGTGCCATTTGCATGGGGCATGAAAAAGTTGGCCGCCCTACCCTGATGTTTTACTATGCAGATGTGTTCTCTACCTGGCAGGAGCCACGTTACCTGCTTCTTTACTATACAAAGAAAGGGGAAGATGGAGCCTCCGAACTGAACACGCCTGGCTTCCGGGTCGCCCTTTTGCCACAGCTGCCGGCATTCGCTGGTGCAAGCTTCCAGCTTGCTTATCTATGTCTGCAGTTCGATTTTTCAGGCTGCTTTTTGTTAGAAAATAAATTATTTGGGGGCTGGTTTTTGTTAAAAGGGAAATTCTGCCAAGGACTCTTACCCTCACTATCTGCCTAAATAATTTCTTTCTAGATCCTCTACCACTAGGGCCCAATGCTGGGTATCTAAACAAACAGGAATGAAAGGATTGGTAAGTGGCGCTGCAGTGAGAAGTTGCTCTAGTGCATGCTTCGGTTAGATTTTCTCCCACTCGGCCATGAGGTGGAAGGCCAGAGAAAGCCACTTGTGCACAGAAGCTGGGACAGAGCATCTAATTCCCTGGAGAACATGAAAACCAGCCCAGGCTGGTTGGGAGTCTTAGGGACATGAGGTAGGTGACATGTTCATGAGAGCATTGTTCTCATCAAAAGAAGGCTTGTTACATGGGGAGAAAGTGGAAGGGGTGTGTGTGTGTGTGTGTGTGTGTGCGTGCACAGGACTCACTGACGTCCCCAAGTAGGAATAGTGAAATTGAGGGTGCAAGACAAGGAGGAGATGGGAATTGTGTTCAGAGCCAGAGGGCGACGTTTTGGTTTTGGAGAAGTCATTGGTGGTCTTGGTGAGTCATGACATGACCTGGGGCTTGTTCAGGGGACAGTGTGACCAAGATGGAATGGGACTGTCATAAGTAAGGAGGAAGTCAAAAGGCTGAGAGGGAAGTGGAGGGTCATGGGTCATTCCAAGGACAAGTGACTCAAGGCATGACATGATATAATCAGGAGACCTAGAATTTTTTTTAAAACGAGATTTTTGAATGAAGCTAAGGGTAATGTTCTGGAAAAACAAGTAAAGCAGTAAAGGACTAATCCTGCTTCAAGCACTGTGGCTTGGCGGGCTTTGGGGGCAAGAGTGGCTTTGTGCTGTCAGAGAAACAGGGAAAATCATGAGTCAGAAGCAGCAGAAATGAAGGCAGAGGTGCCCTTTAGCCCCATGCCATGCTTGCCACCCTAACAGCCTTTCAGGCAAGTCAGCATGCCCTTGGTTTCCTAGCAGGCGCGCTCTCCCAGGTGGAGTCCTGGGGCTGAACACATCCCCTGGACCCATGTGGACTTTCCAGGATCTGAGTTCATGGCACTAATTGCTGGTTTATCCTTTTCTCCTCCGGGGAAATTCTTATGGCTGGGAAGATTCCCACTGATATTTTAGAAGAACATAATAATTAAGCATTTTAAGGGGAGGAGGCTTGTAGAAGTTCAAATTAGATGCTATATGGGGAAATTATAGCTGCTGCCGCCAAGAAGCAGCAGCAAGAAAGGCTGTCAGCAAGAAGTTGGGTGCAACGGAGACAGGAATGGGCCCGCTTTGGACCAGCAAGGCCAGGTGTGCTTCCCAACCTTCCTGCACCTCTGCCCATTCCATCTCAGGTCCAGTCACTGCCCAGGGCCCAACAGACCAGAGAGCAGCTGGATTCTCATCTCTCAAAACCACACAAGAAGTCCTGACCTTCTCAGATGGTTGGCATGAAGCCCCACTCCACAGACCACCTTCCTCCTGTGTCTACCCCACCAGCAAATCATGGGCAAGGAGGGCCATGGGGCTGCTGGTGAAATGGGACAGTTCTCTGATTCCCCTTGCAGGGCATGCGACAGGGGTGTTGCCTGTTTAGTCACCCTGCAGGACAAACTCCTGCGGGGAGCACGCAGACAGGCAGGTACAAAGGCCGGGGCACGTGCTTTTGGGCTCCCACCCCAGGCAGCATCTGGGGCGGATGTCTGAGCCTCCCGAAGCCCAAGTGAGCATGTGTTACAGGCTTTTTCAGGTTTGCCATCTGCAGATGGCTTGTGTGTTAATCAGCTCAATGGACAAAGTGTGACAGCTTTCTCTATCTGGAGCTCTTGCCTAGCGTGCTGGAAAAATCAGATCGCACACCGTCTCGAAGGATGCATGCAAGGTTTTACTGAGTGGTGGAGGTGCCTCGCAGGAAGATGGATGGAGAGCTGGGAGGAGGCATGGAGTGGGAAGGTGGTCTTCCCCTGAAGTCCAGCTGTTCTCGGCCCGTTCCGTCCTTCTCTGCCGTGCTGCCCCACTGCTTTTTGTTGCTCTATTCCTCTGCTCCTCTTTGTGTTCAGCCTGTGTGTCTGAGCCTGCTAAGATCTGGGGTTTATATGGGCACAGGATGGGGGGCATGACAGGCCAGAGTGGTCTTGGAAAACGCAACATTTGGGCGCGAAAACAGGAGGGCTTGTTCTCACTTAGGTCCACAGGCACAGGCCTGAGGGTGGAGACCTGGCAAGGGACCCCGCCCTTCTTTAGCCAGCACTTCCCTGCCCCTGTGTCTGCACCACTGGGTCTTCCCCGTGAGCTGTCCAGGCTGTTTTCAGGAGCCAGTGGTGAGGAATCCCAAGATGGGAAGACAGTGCCTCCTCCCTCCTCCCAGGCCTCCAGGAGACCATCCTCCAGGACAGAGGACAGAGGAGGGGAGATTCCTGCTGGTGCTCTCTGCTGCAGTGTAGGCTCTGAGGTAGGCCCAGGAATTCACGCCATCCAAAGGAGGAGGACCCAGGAGTTCTGTTGGCCTCACAGCTTCTGTCCAGAGCAGCAGTTCTGGGGTCAGAGAAGTGCCGGGGTGTGGGGCTCCCGAGGCTGTGTGTCTACATCTCATCACTTCCGGACTGTCGAGATTGACCATTGGTGACTTTACCTCCTGTCTGCACTGTGCCGGCAAAGGTGAAGCCCACACCCTGGGGCAGAACAGTTCTTGCTCAGGGAGGGCCCGCTCTGGCCGTGGTGGGCTCCGGGTGTGGTTGGGCCTGGGGCATGGTTGGGCTCTGCGCCTGAGTCTCCCTACAGCTCCCCTGTGTGCGCCTCCTCCTCGCTGAGACAGAGTCCCTGCAGTGTTTAAAGGCGGGGATCACATGTTTTGCTCAGTGGCTTTGGGGACTGGGTGTTTCTCCTCTCAAACAAAATTGGGAGCCTTCTGAGCCTTTGGCCCCACCTGCCTCTGCATGGCTGTTTATGGGATTCCTGTAACCAGGCAGACCCATTTCCAGATTCGTAGAGGATGGCAGCCCGCCTGTGTAAATGCTATGGTTGCCTGACATGGATTGGGACTCGGGCTGGCCCAAGGCCCCAGGGCCCTGCTTGGCGTCGGCTGCCCCTGAGCTGCTCACTTTATTTGGCATTCGCAGAGGGGCCTTTGTACGGTCAGCAGCCTGCACAGAGCTCTCTAGGCCATGATCATGATGGAGTCAGGTCGGAGCAGGGACCCAAAAGCAGCTGCAAGGCCGGGTCTCTGGGGCACAGAGGAATGTGTGGAGTCTGGCAAGGGGCTGTCAAGTCCAGGTTGCTTAGTACAGACCACGCTGGGGACACAGGAATCCAGATGGCAAGATCTCAGGGTCAGATGAAGCAGCAGGTGGTGGGGAAATCGGACCGGAAAGGCCAAGTCAGTGTCCACCATCCCATCAGACAAGGGGTCCTGGAGAGTCTCAACCCAGCAGGTAGGAGACTGTGCTCACAGGACCCCTGGGAAGAATGTCTCAGGCCTGACATATTTTGTGATCGGGCCAAGATTAGGATGAGGCGAGTGAGGAGCAAGGATGTCAACTCTAAGGAGGCACCACTCACAGGACCAGCCTGCCCTTGCATGGCCCTGAGACCTGGGAGAGGAGCTTCCTTCAATTCTGCACCTTGTCACCTCCCTCACCTCCCCTCAACCCTAGCCCTGCAGGTTATGCCTTTGCTAACCCAGACGGCTGCCCCTTTGGTTCCACATAACAGCACCGATGGACTGAGTTCACAGATTCTGGGGGTGGTTGGGATCTCTACCTGGGTTTAGGCACCCTTCCTGGTGGGTTCTCTCAACACGTTCTCAACAACTACTTGCCCGGGTCAGGGAAGGGCATCCATTTATCCAGCTGCCCAAAACAGATCCTTGGGACTCAGTTCCTCCTCTTCTTTCCTTCCCACCGAGACAGCTGGGCCAGGTTCCTAACTGGTCTCCCTCTCTCCAGTCCTGCCCCTCGAATCCATTCCTGGCCTTCCTAAAACTCAGATCTAATGTCATCTCCCCCATGAGTCTTGGAGAGGACATGACCCAGTCTATAAAGGGGTGCCACACAGTTCTTTATTGAACATTGCTTAGTTTTCTGACTGTAAAATTAATAATTAAGGAAGCAGAAGGAAAGACAGAAAAATAGAAAGAGGTGGATTACTCATTTTGCCCCTATGAAACCAGATGCAGCCACAAGACTTGCTTGGCCAATGAATGTTCAGTGGAGGTGATGTGTGTCACCCCACTGGACAGAAGCTTCCAGAGCCAGTGTGTGATTTTCCATGTGCTCTTTTCCCGCTCTGAGAGTATGTCTGTGTCTGATGTAAGCAAGACCTCTTGCCCCTGAAACTTCTCTGCATGGAGGAGACTCAGGCACAACCCCTGATGAGCCTTCTGGCTGGGCCAGTGAACTTTGTACAACAGGCGCAAAGCTCACTCCAGCAGAGACGCTGATCCTGGTCAGCAGCAAGAGGATGTGGATGGCTTCAATCATGCCATTTCCACTTCTGGAAAGAGAACTCATTCACTGGCAGCATTTCCATTGTGTTACCGGGCAGCATCCCAGCTGTTGAGGACACGAAGTGGACAAAACAGGCAAGCAGTGAGGGTCCTGCTCTTTTGGAGCCTATCTCCTTGGGGGACCCAGACACACAAGTAAATAAAATAATGTGTTAATTGCAGAGGGCGCGGAGTGCTTTGGTGAAAATAGAACTGAGCAGTGCACATGGAAGGGTGACAGGAGACCAGAGGGGTGTCAAGGGCCTCTCCTGAGCTGAGAATGGAATGAGGATAAGGAGCAGCCAGGTGAGGAGGGAGAAGAACACCCCAGGGCTGAGACACATTTGGCATGCTTGAGGGACAGAGAGGGGTCCTGTGTGTTGCTGCAGAGTCATGGGCAAGAGGCAGGGGGAGGGGAAGGTTGGAGGGAGCAGCAAGGGAAGATCATGGGGACCACGTACACAGCTGGGATGGCTTCTAAGTGCTGTTGGGAAGTTCTTTTTTTTTTTTTTCTTTTTTTGAGACAGAGTCTCACTGTGTCACCTAGGCTGGAGTGCAGTGGTGCAGTCTCGGCTCACTGCAACCTCCACCTTCCAAGTTCAAGTGATTCTCCCACCTCTGCCTCCTGAGTAGCTGGGATGACAAGCATGCACCACCATGCCTGGCTACTTTTTGCATTTTTAGTAGAGGTGGGGTTTCGCCATGTTGTCAAGGCTGGTCTCAAACTCCTGATCTCAAGGGATCTGCTTGCCTCGGCCTCCCAAAGTGCTGGGATTACAGGCATGAGCCACCGCGCCCGGCCATGTTGGCAAGTTCGTAGAGGGCTTGTAGCACAGCAGTGACCTCCTCTGATTACCCATTGGCTATTGGTAGAATTGGCTATAGGACTGAGAGGGAGAGAGTGATGACTTTGACTGGGAATGTGGCAGTGAAAGGGAGAGAAGTAAACACATTTGGGAAGTACTTTGGATGTAGCATCTGATGAGGTTTGAAAAGAATTGTTTGTGGAAGGTGACGCCAGAGCAATCAAGAATAACTCCTGTGCTTTCACCTTGAGAAAGTCCAAATGTCATGAAAAGCCAGACAGCAGTGGAATCTCTAAATGGAAATAGCAAGAGATTTTGTTCCCTCTCAGTTTTCCTAAGAGGTCTTTCTTCATGAAGTTGGGTAGGACACCGGGCCCCTGAGGCTCTTGTTCCCCCTCACCACTCTTTTTTCTTTTGACTGGAGAAGTGTCCTCATGAGTCTGTGGGAGGCAAGAGTTGGGGGTTGGGAGGAGGAGGAGAGGGAGAGCTCACCTGTCTGCTTCCTACCACATGCCCAGAGGCTGTGGTTTGTGACTGTTGGTTTTGACAGTCTTTACTGGCATGTGATCAAGCTGGAGAAGATCAGGAGGTTAATTTTGCCCTGAAGGCAGGCATCATGCCTGGCATCTATGCAAGAATTTAGAGCCTGTTGAGAGCTCTCTGATGTCCAGTTTTGAGTGGAAGGGCTCCTAAGGCTACACTGGAAATAGGACTTGCCTTGGCCTCAAAGTCATTGGACATTCCACAGGCTGACCAACAGAAGTAAAGGGGGCTCTTAGAAGTTCCTAAAGCCCCCAATGAGGTATTTGTCTGGGCAGAGCTTTGAGGAGCACAGCAGCTGTGCCTGGCTTGCTCCCTAAGGATTTAGGGCTAACCCTGGGTTCAGGTTCCTCTTTGCCAAGAGGGAGAATACCTGTTCTTACTCCTGTTCTCAAGACCTTTGGGGAGAATGATTAGAGAACTAATAAAATGATGGGTAAAGACGCTGGGGTGGGGAGAGGCAGGCTTGGGTAGAAGTATGGATAAGAGGTGTTCTGCCAAGATGTATTAAAATTGTTCCTTTGGGCCGGGCGCGGTGGCTCATGTCTGTAATCCCAGCACTCTGGGAGGCTAAGGCAGGTGGATCACCAGATCAGGAGGTCAACACCATCCTGGCCAACGTGGTGAAACCCCCTCTCTACTAAAATGCAAAAAATTAGCCAGGTGTGGTGGTACGCACCTGTAGTCCCAGCTACTCGGAGGGCTGAGGCAGGGGCATCGCTTGAATCTAGGAAGCAGAGGTTGCAGTGAGCCAAGATCACGCCATTGCACTCCAGCCTGGCAACAGGTAAGACTCTGTTTCAAAAAAAAAAAAAAAAATTGTTCCTTCGATACCAGTTCCTATGTTTGGCTGTTGGCTTTGAATGTGGGAATGAAGCAACAATACATGACGTAGTTACAATACAGTAAACTGGTCTTTTTTATGTTTCTCCTCTTACCTTGTCATGTTTAAACAAACGAACAAAATGCACAAAAACCCCTAGGTTAAACAATATAATTCTCATTTAAAAAATTCAAACAGTTCAAATGTCCCACAACTATTTGGTTTCATTATCCAGAGTTAACTACCAGTGACAAAAACATTCATCTAGACATTTTTGATGGATAAACAATCATAGTTGTCAGGCACGGTGGCTCACGCCTGTAATCCCAACACTTTGGAGGCCGAGGCAGGAGGATCACTTGAGGCCAGGAGTTCGAGACTAGCTTGGACTACTTGGTGAAACCTTGTCTCTACAAAAAATATAAAAATCAGGCAGGTGTGGTGGCACATGCCTGTAATCCCAGCTACTTGGGAGACTGAGGCACAAGGATCGCTTGAACCCAGGAGGTAGAGGTTGCAGTGAGCCAAGATCACACCACTGCCCTCCAGCCTGGGCTACAAGAGCAAGACTCTGTCTCAAAAAAAAAAAAAAATCATAATTTATACATAATTAAATATACACATAGATATATATATAAAATAAGTATTTTAAAATGAAAATGCCAGCAAATTGTAAGGCTCTTTTGCATCTTCTTATTTTTTTACATAACGTTTTAGAATGTTTTATATCAACATACATAAATCACCTTTTGTTTTCAGTGACTGCCAAGTACTCCATCTAATGGATGTACTATTATTTTCTTATCTAGTTCCCTACAATGGATAGTTAGGTTATTTCTAGTTCTTTGATGCTGCAAGAATCAAATCAATGAACACACACAAAACCACACATAAAGTATTAAAAAGTAAAACGGACTGGGCACAGTGGCTCACCCCTGTGATCCCAGCACTTTGGCAGGCCGAGGTGGGCGGATCACTTGAGGTCAGGAGTTCGAGACTAGCCTGGCCAACATGGTGAAACCCCATCTCTACTAAAATTATCAAAATTATCTGGGACTGGTGGGCACTTGTAATCCCAGCTACTCTGGAGGCTGAGGCAGGAGGATCGCTTGAACCTAGGAGGTGGAGGTTGTGGTGAGCCGAGATTGTACCACTGCACTCTAGCCTGGGTGACAGAGTGAGACTCAGTCTTAAAAAAAATAAAAAATAAAAAATAAAAATAAAAAATGAAAAGTAAAATGAACAAAGACTGTTTCACTCATTAGTAAATGAGAGAACCAATAAGATGTGGCCTTGTAACCTCTAAGGATGAAAACTAAAAGATGAACAGTGGTTGGCAATGCTCTTGGGGTGCCTGACAGAAACAGACTTATATCTCTTCTGACAGGTGATGATTTTACTCCAGGCCAGGAGTCCTCTTATAAGCCTATAAATATGAACTCACTGGCCTGAGCAACAAGGTGAAACCCAGTCTCTACCAAAAATACAAAAGATTAGCTGAGCATGCTGGTGTGTGCCTGTGGTCCCAGCTACTTGGGAGACTGAGGCAGGAGAACCACTTGAGCCCAGGAGGCAGAGGTTGCAGTGAGCCGAGATCACACCACTGCACTCCAGCCTGGGAAACCACAGTGAGACCTCGTGTCAAAAAATATATATATGAGCTCAAAATTTGAAATGAAAAATAAGCTACCAAGAACAAGAACCAGCAAAAACAACAACTAAGAATTAAATTCCCAAGAAAATAAAATATTCACATTATCAAATGTAGATTATAAAATAAATATGCCTAAACTTACTACAGAAACTTAAAAGTAAAGTTGAAAATACGAGAAAAAGGCCAGGCGTGGTGGCTTATGCCTGTAATCCCAGCACACTGGGAGGCCGAGGCAGGCAAATCACCAGGTCAGAAGTTCGAGAACAGCCTGGCCAACATGATGAAACCCTGTCTCTACTAAAAATTAAAAAAAATAGCTGGGTGTAGTGGCAGGTGCCTGTAATCCCAGCTACTTGAGAGGCTGAGGCAGGAGAATCGCTTGAAGCAGGAGGCAGAGGTTGCAGTGAGCCAAGATCGCACCACTGCACTTCAGCCCAGGTGACAGAGTGAGACTCCGTTTCACAAAAAACAAACAAACAAACAAACAAACAAAACAAACAAAAAAACACGAGAAAAGGATAAGCTTACTCTCTATATAAAAATATACCAGGTCAATTGAAGAATAAAATACTTCTAAAAATTAAGAAAAGTAGCCAGAGGAATTTAAAAACACAACAGAAAGAGTAAATAACAGAAGAGATAATTAATTACCTGGAAGACAGATCTGAAAAAATTACTCAAAACTTGGTGCAAAGAAGAAAGATGATGGTGGCTGGTGCAGTGGCTGTGCCTATAATCCCAGCACTTTGAGAGGCTGAGGTGAGTGGATCACTTGAGCCCAGGAGTTTTAGACCACCCTGGGCAACATAGCAAAAACCTGTCTCTACCAAAAAAAAAAAAAACACAAAACACAAAAAACAAAAATTAGTTGGGCATAGTGTCATGTGCCCGTAGCTCCTGGGTCCCTTCTCATGTATTGTAGGAGGGACCCAGTAGGAGGTCAATGAATCTCTGGGATGGGTTTTTCCCATGCTGTTCTCGTGATAGTGAACAAGTCTCACAAGATCTGATAGTTTTATAAAAGGGAGTTCCCCTGCACAGGCTGTCTTGCCTGCCTCCATGTAGGACATGCCTTTGCTCCTCCTTGGGAGGATCACTTGAGACCAGGAAGTCAAGGCTGTCATGAGCCATGATCATGCCACTGCACTGCAGCCTGGACAAGAGAGTAAGATCCTGTCTCAAAAAAAAAAAAAAAAAAAAAAAAACAAAAGAAGAAGAAAAGGGAGATGGAAAATATGAAAAAGAAATGAATAACATGGAGGATATTATAAAATGATCAAACATACATATAACTAGAGTGCCAGAAAGAGACAATAGAGATTGGGAGAGGGACAATGTTCAATGATATTTTTGCTTTTTCTGAGAATGCTCCCAAATTGATGAAAGACATGAATTCTGAGATTCAGGAAATAATGAATCATCAGCAGGATAAATATAAATAAATTTATATCAAGATGCACTGGAGGGAGCACTATGGAGATCTGCCAAATGCCAGCCAAGGACCCCTCCACCTTACTCATGTCCTTTTAAATTCTTGTGCTAAATTCAGTAACAGCAGCAACAATAAGGATACCTTATTTTCATTTAGCATTTTATGTTGTATGAAGTCTTTTATAGTCTATAAATATGTCAAAGGTAAGACCTTTGACAGATGAGGAGATGCATGTCAAAGATTAGGAGACCTAGTTCAAGGCCAGCTCACTTGGCAGCAGATGAAAGGCAGCAGATGCTTGGTCAGCTAACTGGGACCCTTCCCACTTTGTGCTCCCATGAAAAAGTTTCTGAGTTCCTTGGAAGCTGCTTCCAATGACAGAGACAGTTGCACATTAGGGGCTATTAAGTAGGGTCTGGGAAAGAGACAATTTCCTGATATGGAGAGGGTCCCAGGTTACAAGGCGGATTACATCAGAACTTGCCCTCAGTTTCAGGAAACTAGAGAAGCCTCCTGTCTTGGATAGAAAGAGCTGTTGAGTTGGGGAAGGACTCTGGGCTGTGGGAGAACCTATTTAGCTTAAGGAAGAACTCAGCCAGTGAATCAGTTTTAAGGCTCTTTTGCTCTTACTTTCCTTTCTCTGAGAGATGTTGGTGTGGCTGTGGTTTCTGCCATTGGCTGTGGTGTGTTATGAAAGAACAGTGGGCAAAAGCAGAAGTTACGAGTCAGGTTCTGGTTTTGTCCTTTGGACTCATACTGGGCTTTGTTTACTTAAGAGGGAGGTTGCTTCTAACAGGAGCAGTGTGTGTCCTTGGAAGCGGGGGGTGATTATAGTTTACAAAAGTGATCTAGAAGACTTCCAACTTACTATTGAGGTTGTCATTGAACCTCTTAACATTTCTCTAAAAAAATGAAAAGAAGGTGTGAGCTTTTCTGATTGTCAAAATGGGACATGAATGAGAAAAGGTTAAAAAACACAGAACAGGAAGCTCTTGTTGATGGGTGTGTTAGTTTGTTCTCACGCTGCTAATAAAGACATACCTGAGGCTGGATAATTTATAAAGAAAAAGAGGTTTAATGGACTCACAGTTCCACATGACTGGGGAGGCCTCACAATCATGGCAGAAGGCAAAGGAGGAGCAAAGGCATGTCCTACATGGAGGCAGGCAAGAGAACCTGTGCAGGGGAACTCCTTTTTATAAAACCATCAGATCTCATGAGACTTATTCACTATCATGAGAACAGCAAGGGAAAAACCTGTCCCTGTGATTCAATTACCTTCCACTGGGTCCCTCCCACAACACAAGGGAATTATGGGAGCTACAATTCAAGATGAGATTTAGGTGGGGACACAGCCAAACCATATTAGTGAGTCAAAATGATATATGGAAGTTCTAAACCTCAGCATCTTGAAATGTGATCTTTTGGGAAATAGAATCATGGCGGATGTAATTAGTTATATTATGATGAAGTCATACCAGAGTAGCGTGGACCCCTACTCCATGCAACTGGTGTCCTTACAAGAAGACAGGGACACAGGGAGAACCATCTCTAAAGACTGAAGATTGGAGTGATGCAGGTACAAGCCAAGGGATGTCAAAGATTGCCAGTAAACCACCTGAAACTAGGAAGAGGAAAGGAAGACTTGCCCTATAGGTATCAGAGGGATTGTGGCCCTGCTGACACCTTAACTTTGGACTTAAGAATTGTGAGATGATAAATTTCTTTGGTTTTGGTTTTATGTACCCAGTTTGTGGTACCTAGTTATGGCAGTCTTCAGAAATGAGTACAGTGGGCATGTGTGACTTTGAATCTCTTAACATTTCTCTAAAAATATGAGAAGAAGGTGTGAGCTTTTCTGATTGTCAAAATGGGACATGGAATTGTCCCATGGGACATAGGATATATGTATATACGAAAGGGAGTTTATCAGGAAGAATTGGCTCACATGATCACTAGGCAAAGTCCCGCGGCAGGCTGTCTGGAAGCTGGGGAAGAAAGAAGCCACTGATGGCTCAGTATGAGTCCAAAAGCCTCAAAAGCAGAGAAGCTGACAGTGCAGACCTCAGTCTGTGGCCGAAGGCCCAAGAACCTCCGGCAAAGTCCAAGAATTCCAAGGCCGAAGAACCTGGAGGCTGATGTTCAAGCCCAGGAGGAGCAGAAGGAATCATCCAGCATGGGGGAAAGAAAGCAGCCAGAAGACCCAGCAAGCCAGCCTATCCCACCTTCTTCTGCCTGCTTTGTTTCCGTTGCACTAGCAGCCGTTTGGATGGTGCCCATCTTCACTGAGGGTGGGTCTGCCTCTCCCAGTTCACTGACTCAAATGTCAGTCTCCTCTGGCAACACCCTCAACACCCTCACAGACACACCCAGAAACAATACTTTACCAGCTGTCTAGGCATCCTTCAGGCCATTCAAGTTGACCCCAATAGTAAGCATCACAGGACTAGATATTCTTTTCCCAACTCCAGGCAGCTTGACTGTGAGGATGTCCCCTAAACACAGCCAGTTGGACATTCCTGCCACTATTTCTGAATTTGGAGGAAGTAAACCAAGCCTCCAGGTTAGTTAGAGACTTTTTAAAACAGTGACTGTGGCCAAGTGGACGGTCTGATGGCTCAGCAGCTGGTGCCCGGCGGTGTCACCAGGACAGTTAGCATGGTCCTGCTGGCTGCTGTAGCAACATTCCAGCTGACACCATTCCCCTGCTCCCAACTATTTCCTGCCTGGGCATGTTTTCTGGCCTTCCCATGATTCTATGAGCTACTGACCCTTCTCTACTATGTTAACCAGAGCCAATTTCTGTTCTTTGGAACAGAACACTGACTAGTGCTTTACAATCTGTAAAGGATGAATACTCTCCATGCTTTTTATTTTTATTTATTTTATTTTATTTTTTTAATTTTAATTTTATTTATTTATTTATTTATTTATTTATTTATTTATTTGAGACAGAGTCTCGCTCTGTCACCAGGCTGGAGTGCAGTGGCTCAATCTTGGCTTACCACAACCTCTGCCTCCCAGGTTCAAGAGATTCTCCTGCCTCAGTCTCCCGAGTAGCTGGGACTATAGGTATGTGCCACCATGCCTGGCTAATTTTTGTATTTTTAGTAGAGACAAGGTTTCACCATTTTAGTCAGACTGGTCTTGAACTTTTGACCTAGTGATCTGCCTGCTTTGGCCTCCCAAAGTGCTGGGATTACAGGAGTGAGCCACCGCGCTTTTTATTTTTAAGTATCAGCTAACATTTGACTTAGAATCCACAGAGTGCCAATTCCTAATCAAGGGGGCAGTAAGCTCAAAGGAAGGCTATGGGTTGATTCTCCTGGGGTGGGAAGGGGAGGGGAGATGCATGCAGTAGGCAGAGAAACCAGATTTTCAGCATGACAGGTGAGCCTTGGGGGCACAGTCACATGGGCTAGAAGAAAATTCAGAAATCATCTCATCCAATCCCTTCCCTTCCGTCAGAAATTGTGAAAGACTGATGACACGTGCAAAAAAAGATGACTGAGTATCCTGTGTAGTGTACTTTCCAAGGAATCTGCCTTTCATTATCTCAGAGCTATTTTACAACTCTAAGTTGTAGAAAATTGCCAATAATGCAAGTGGTTTTTTGCCTGCAAAGAAGCAAATTAGTTGTGCACAGTGGAATGCAACTGATTATTGACCTGTTTTTGGATCTCTCTGTAAATTCATTTCAGCGTTCTTTATATACGTATGTATATAAAATATAAATATATAATTGTGTGTATGTATGTGTATATACATACAGACAGAACATCATATTGGTTTCCTCATTAATTAGTGAGTTAAATAAATGTTTGACACATATTTATTGCATTCATTGTATTAATATGAGAGTCATGATTAAATCTCTTTTATGTAACAAATGAGGGATGTGGATCCTGAGGGTGCAGCACGCATTGACCTACTTACCCAAGGTCAATGTGCTAGTCTGGGTCCTCCAAGAAGCAGAGACCAAGATGGGATTAAACCTGCATAGATTTTATTGGGGAAAATACCTGTGAGAGAAAATGGGAAGGGGAAAGAGAAGAGAAGAGGAGAATCATCAGAACACAATGTGAGTCTGACCCTGAAAGAAGGAAAGTGTGAAGGAACCTCTAATAGAAGCCTTCCAGACCTTCGTGCATCTAAGAAAGACTCTTCAAGACCATCCAGAGCCCTGGGCAAATCAGCCATCAGAGGGGCTTTATGTTTCCTGACTCTTTCTGGAATTCCTTAACACTGCTCTTTTTTTTTGTTTTTGTTTTTGTTTTTTTTTGAGACAGAGTGTTGCCCTCTGGCCCAATCTGGAGTGCGGTGGCGTGATCTCAGCTCACCACAACCTCAGCCTCCTGGGTTCAAGTGATTGTCCTGCCTCAGCCTCCCAAGTAGCTGGGACTACAGGTGTGCACCACCATGCCAGGCTAATTTTTGTATTTTTAGTAGAGACAAGGTTTCACTATGTTAGCCAGGCTGGTCTCAAACTCCTGACCTCGTGATCCACCTGCCTCAGCCTCCCAAAGTGCTGGGATTACAGGCGTGAGCCACCGAGCCTGGCCAGCACTGCTCTCTTTCATTTTTGTGCATTCCTACCTGTTTCATGCATCTCCACAATGGGACTTGAATATCTGAGGTCTCCACCCTGTGGAAGAGGGGGTTCTGGGAATGGTCACAAGGCTGTGGATGTGGAACATGCTTTCTGACCATAATATGGCACTGTCTCAGGTTAAGCCTAACAGATCTTGCCCCCCTTCCACACTAGAGAGTCTGTTTCTGAGGCCACAGGAGTGCGGCTGTGGTCTAGGTAAAACATGCTGGGAGAGACTAGCAAGGACCAGTTCTATGCATCCAAAAGACCTGGGGTCTTGTTGTACTCCTCAGCGTGGAGGATCCATGATGGACTCCAGGCATAGCCAGCTTGCATCAATCAATGGAGATCCCTTTGGTGCTTATAAGTCCCCTGGATAGATCTCAAGAACATTCCAGAACCCCCAACATCTCGACTAGGCAGCTTCCTGTGCATTAGTAACAGAATCTTTCTTCCCTGAGGAATTTTAGTTCCCAAATGCTATGAGAGGAAGGACATTGCCCACAGGGTGGGTCAGAGACCTCCACGATTACGTGTCTGTTCCCTTATCAAGCAGGCCCTCAGCCTAGCAGTGCAGAGAGGACATGGATCTTCCCGAGATGCCCACTGTCTATGAGAGAGAAAGACCAAGAAATCGCTGGAGGACTGGGTGAGCAGTGCTATGAACCTGAGAGGGGTGTCCGACTCAGGAAAGACACTCTGAAGGAGGTGACATTTCAACTGGCTCAGGAAGGACAATTAGGAAGTGGCCTGTGAAGAAGCAGGAGTGAAGGGCCAAAATGTGGGACCGTGGGAGGAAGAGGGGACAGGAAAGTTGTGGGAAACATTGGGTGGGTGTAGGTGGAAAGTGAGGGATAAATTTGAGGAGACAAGGAGGATGGAAAGGGTCCTGAATGCCACACCAAAGCATGTCATCTGGAAGCCAGGGACATTGAAGGGTTTTAAGTACATGATGACACCATCAGATTTGCATCTGCTCTGGTCACACGCTAATCTGCTTTCTCTTAGTCTGACTTTGAGTGAGTTCGTGGAGTAACCAATGCAAAGGGGTGGCCTGAGAAGGACTCTGTGCTTCTATAGTTGAGTCCTTGTGGACAAACTGTAACCTAATAGGTAGACAAGATTGAGAACCTAACTTAGGAGTATGCACCTGTAACAACTGCTGAGTTTTGGCCAATCCCAGCAGCCATACTTCAGTCACTCATACATTGCTGAGTGTTCAAACTGTGTTCAAATAAGGCAACCTGTAACCAATCCAGCTGTTTCTGTAGCTCACCGCTGATTTCTGTACGTCACTTCCCTTTTGTTGTCTATAAATTTGTTCTGACTAGGAGGCATCCCTGGAGTCTGTGTGAATCTGCTGTGATTCTGGGGGCTGCCCGATTCACGAATTGTTCATTGCTCAACTAAATTCCTTTAAATTTAATTTGGCTGAAGCTTTTCTTTTAACAGAGGGTTGCGCCAACTCTCCAGAAAGAGCCCTTCTTTGACTCATTGCTAGTAGACTTGCTCTCCCCTGTGGGATTCAGCGCAAGGGCTCACAGAGAGGCCCCCATACCATATGTCTAAATATTTAAAAGTTATAAGAAGCCAACAAACCATTACATACAATGTGTTCTAGTCTCCATCCTTCACAAATATACTTAAAAAAAAAATGAAACAGGGTCTTGCTCTGTCACCCAGGCTGGAGTTCAGTGGTGCAATCACGGCTTACTGCAGTCTCGACCTCCTGAGCTCATGTGATCCTCCCACTTCAGCCTGCCAAGTAGCTGGAACTATAGGAGTGTGCCATTACGCCAGGTAATTTTTAAATTTTACTTTCATAGAGATGGGGTCTCGCTATGTTGCCCAGGCTGTCTTGAAACCCTGGCCTCAATCCTCTGGTTTTGGCCTCCCAAATCTCTGGGATTACACACGTGAGACACTGCACGTAGCTCAAATATGCTTTTTCTTTTGAGATGGAGTCTTGTCCTGTTGCCCAGGCTGGAGTGCAGAGGCACAATCTCAGCTCACTGCAGTCTCTGCCTCCAGGATTCAAGCAATTCTCCCATCTCAGCCTCCCTAATAGCTGGGATTACTGGCACCCACCATCATGCCTGGCTAATTTTTGTATTTTTCTTGGAATGGGTTTTCACCATGTTGGCCAGGCTGGTCTTGAACTCCTGACCTCAGGTAATCTGCCTGCCTCAGCCTCCCAAAGTGCTGGGATTACAGGTGTGAGTCACCATGCCCGGCTTCAACTATGCTTTTGTAACAACCTGGAAAGCCAGATTGGAGGTTAGACTTGTCGATTCTCTGGAGTTCTGTGTCAGAAGCCAGAGGCGCGAAAAGCACTGGCCACAGCCCCCCTTTATCTTCCCAGCCTCTCTTTCCAGCACCCTGGGCCCACATGTCTCAGCTCTGCTCACATCTACACAAATACTGCTTTTTGGCCATCACTTGGGAGAGACAGGCCTGGAGAAGAGTCTTATGCAGGGCCTGGAAGCTGACTTGGGGCCCTTTGGATAGATAATTTGGGGGTCCTGGTCCTGGGTCCACCAAACATGGTCTAGGTTCTAGAAAACAGAGCCTGGGTTTTAGCAGTAACATCCTGTTGGTCCTATGGACTCTTCTCCTGGTGAGAAGGACTGTGGCCTGAGGAGGATGAAGGGGGGCCTTGTAAAGCTTGGGTATCAGGCAGAAACCCCCTCTTGTGTAAGGGTGGAAGGGAAGGCCCCCTAGGCCTCTCGTAGCACAAAGAGAAAGTGAGAGTGACCCCTGTGGGCAGTGGCTTAGGGTCTCTGCAGTTTTTCCACTGGAAGCAGTACGGAGCCCCCTAGTTGGGGTCCCATGCCACTCACAAAATTCTTGCACTTCCACTTCTACCTCAAGCTGCCTGGCTGACAGTACTCCTCTTTACACCTCTTTCATGCGCTGTCAGGACTGTGTTTGGTGCTGCCTGGGCCCTGCGAGAGGGGGCCCCGGAGCGGGAGGGAGTAACCCTGCAGCAGCCACCTTCCCAGGGCCGCCTGTTCTCTCTCACGTTTCTCTTTAAAATTTGTTTATGTGCGTTTCTGCATTTGTCCTCTTCCTTCCACAGGCCTGGCAGGTTCTATTTTTGAAGGTCTGGGCAGGGACCAAGGCCTGGCGAGTGTAGCCAAATCACACAGCTTCATCTGCCTTCCCTGGCCCTGATCACTGCCGGCCTTCCTGCTCCCTCCTCCTCTCCCTCCTGGAAGAATAGGTCCTGTCTTCAGGCCCTGGACATCGAGAGAGAGAGAGAGAGAGAGAAAGAGAAAGAGACAGAGAGAGAGAGAGAGAGAGAGAGGCTGAGAGCAAGAAGAACTCTGTTGGGCCTTGGAAACAGAGTTTGATTCCATCTCTCCTAAATTTGAAATATTTTTCCTGGGTTCTCTCCTTGGGAACGGTTATGTGTAGGATTTTAATTTATGACTAGATCCCAAATGAAAACAGTCCCTAAGCCCAACACCCAATAAAGTCCCCATTGAGTTTCTTCTCACACTTCCTCCCCACCTGGCAGACAAGGCCGCTGGCTCGGGTATGTATTCTGAGCTCGCTACAGGCCGGCCCCTCTCTGGGGCACCACTTCTGTCTTGTGCCTGGCTGTGTCCACAGCACAGACCCCAACATCAGCCGCAGTGTCCTGTCTTGTTCACAAATGCTTGTTTGCCTTCTGTTCCTAATTTATAAACTGGTTTTCAAACTTGGTGGCTGTGGGCTTTGATCCTGGGGCTGTGAGTCCCAAGCGGCCAGGCACCAGGCATTCACTGAAGCAGGCTGTGTCCACAGCACCCAAACAGGCTGGTCCTGGGACTCACTGGCTTGGAAGATCAGAGCTGAAAAGACCTCAGAAATCACCACATTTTACAGAGGGGGAAACTGAGAGAAGTAAGTTGTCCATTATCACACTTAAAACAAGGTTTTAATACTGGATTTCTGCTGTTTTTATGCCAGTCAACCTCAGAGGCATTGGGCAATGGAATCTTCTCTAGCTGACTCTATCCTTGTGTGAGAGGGATTTGGTGAGAACGGACACGGACTTGAGTCAGGCTCCTGACCCACGCTCCCGGGAGCAGCAGCCTATGGCTCAAAGCCACAAGGGAAGTGATATGGTTTGGCTCTGCCCCACCCAAAATCTCATCTTGAATTTAGTCCCCATAATCCCGATGTGTCAAGGGAGAGACCAGGTGGAGGTAATTGAACCATGGGGTGGTTTCCTCCATGCTATTCTCGTGGTAGTGAGTGAGTTCTCATGAGATCTGATGGTTTTATAAGGGGCTCTTCCCACCTTTGCTCAACACTTCTCCTTCTTGCCGCCTTGTGAAGTAGGTGCCTTGCTTCCCCTTCACCTTCCACCATGACTGTAAGTTTCCTGAGGCCCGCCCACCCAGCCATGCTGAACTGTGAGTCAATTAAGCCTCTTTCCTTTATAAATTACCCAGTCTCAGGTATTTCTTTATAGCAATGTGAGAATGGACGGATATAGGAGGATTGCCTGGCATTCTCCCAGGCATGGGGGGAATGGAGGGAAGAGCTGCAGGAATGGGGGTGGTGTGGGAAGTGGAGCCTGGTGGGGTTGGGGAAGGTCTGCAAACTGGGGCAGGGGCTTGGGGGTCCTCCCAGGGTCACTGAGAATATCTTGTTGCTTCCCAGGCCAGATTCTGGGAGTGGAGCAGGACTTCAGAGGACAGTGGCTCCCAGGACATCCCTCAGCCCAGGACTCTTGTCCCCATAAAGCACTGTACAATCCCTTATCTGACTCCATCTCCCACACTTTCAACACTGTGCCTTCTGGGAATCACCATCCAGCATTCCCCAAATCCCAGATGTTCTTCTCTGAGCAGTCCCTTTATCTCCTTGCTCTGATGGAAACCTGTTCTCCCCGGAGATCACCGGTTCCCTAAAACTCCCTCATATGGTGAATCTTTTCTACTCAATGGGATCGTCCTGCTAAACCTAGAGGAGAGGTGGGAGTCTTCTTTTCTCCACTCTACTGCTGCTTCTCCCTAAAACACCTAGAAGTTAATCTTGTGTCATTAGAGAGACTTTCTGAGATGCCCCCAACAGTCATTTATAGATGCCCTGAGCTTTCCCCTTTCATTCCTTGATGTTTAATGCCTAGATTGCCATCAATCTCAACACTGCTCCTGATTGAGCACTGGGAGGATTTTTCTTAGACTGTGACCTTTCCTTCCTTGAACTTTTCTCCTTACTCATGTTGGCCTCCACTGAGCTTCAGTCCCACACTCCAGTGGGCATATCCTAGACCCTGCCATTTATTACCAATTAAAGCACCCCCTCCATAATCTCAATTGTGTCTCAACTGAAAGTTGTATCTCTCTCCAACCACTTTCCTGATCACTCCGTCTAGTACCTACTGTTTGTGGCTGTACTGGGATTATAGTCCATTCCTTCTACCATGTTTTCACAGCTGTCACCCACCTTTGTGTTCAGTTACCTCCTTTTCCAGCTGAGGTTCCATGGCCTATCAGTAGAATTCCCTCCTTTCCAAACACCTAGAACTTCCTTGCTCCCTTGTGTGTTAGTCACCTGGTGAAAGCCAAATCCCAGCCTACTCTGTGCAGCAACTGCACAGGGCTAAAGAAGGAACCCACCATGCAGAGCAGTCTCATCTCAGGTTTATGCCCATTAACCTCAGGTGGACCCTGAGTGCTGCCTGGCAAGCCCAGTCCGTTCACTTTCCCACTCTCCAGAGCATTATGTCGCACCTCTGCTTCTCTCATTCCTTCACACCTCCTTCACCATGCTTATTCTCAGTGGACAGCTTAGTAACAAATGAGAAATGAGAAACAATCAGAAGAGGATGCCACATGCTGTCACCATCCTGTCTAGACCCCTCCTTCATTTATGCCCTACTTCTCAGCCTTCCTTCTGTTGTTATGGAGGAAGTGCCCATCAAAGACCAAGAGCTGCATTTCTCTACTAGACTCCCTGCTCAGCAATTATACCACTCTATTCTTCATAATCAGTATCCGCTGTCTTCTGAAACATTCCAGTTGCACAGAAACGTGCTGGAATAGCTCCCATGTTCATCAACTTTCCCTTGATCTTACATCTGCCTCCAGCCACTGACCCATTTCTTTGCTCCCTCTTACAGCAAAACTCTTCAAGAGAGCCTTTACTTGCCGCCTCCCATTCATCTCCTCCCCTTCTCTTTCATTTTTCTTTTTCTGTTTTTTGTTTGTTTGTTTGGTTTTGTTTTTTGTTTGTTTGCTTGTTTTTGGCAGTCACATACATACAGTAAAGTGCATGAATCCTAAGTGTACAGCTCAATGTCATTTTACAGATGTATATGCCCACGTGGTCATCGTCCAGATCAAAACATCCAGCAATACCAGCTCTCAGGAAGGCTCCCATCTGCCCCTTCTGGTCAATACCTGCTCGTCACCACCCTGAGAGGCAACTACTCTCCTGGACCTTAGACGAACACTTCAGGGGAGTGGCAGCATTATGGACAGTCAGCAGGTGTCCCTGCAGATGCAGAAGGTGACCACCCATCCACAGATGAGAAATCATGTGGCCCAGTGCCCCTGGCGGGATCTCAGCCTGGTCAGATGTGTGCATGGGTGGACCTCACGTACCCTGAAGACACCCTGAAGGAAAGACGTCCAAATGAGAACACTGACTATTTATGGGTGGTGGAATTCATGGAGACTTTAGTTTATTTAGTGCCTTCCAGCCATGGCTATATTTTCCTATTTCTTGTGCCAGCAAAGGAACACTTGTAGTTTATTGGGTTTTCCTTAATATGCAGTTTTTCCAGAATGTACATTTGGGAGCCTACCTTGGATTAATCCTTGAACTCTAATAAGCAAACCATATTGTTTGGGGAGTATATTAGGTAATTTGGTGTTGAAATGAAAATCACATGGTCTTGGATTCATGGTCCATTCGTTCTACATTTAACAGAATAAATTCTTCTAAACATTTCACACCCTTGCCTCTGTAATTAAGGAAATTCTACTCAGCCTGCTGAGGTACCATTCCAAATGCTCTATTTATTTGTCTATAATTTATGTATTTCCTTATTTTTCTATCATTCTTGTTCTTTCTTTATGCTTCTTTTAAGGGTTCTTTCTTACCAGGTACATTAGACATTCTAATACTATTTTTATAGCTAGCCATGCCTACCCATACTTTCTTATCTTTACTATATGCCATTTCTTTATCCATTTTTTATTTACTTTTCTATAAATTGAAAGATATACTCTATTTGCTCTTAGAAATTTTACTTTTCCAGTGAAAAACTTTTTGAGTCTTTATTTGTCTAAAGTTTTTATTTTGCATAAGAATGGTCTTTTAGGCCAAGCAAGGTGGCTCACGCCTATAATCCCAGCACTTTGGGAAGCTGAGGTGGGCGGATCACCTGAGGTTGGGAGTTCAAGACCAGCCTGACCAACATGGAGAAACCCCATCTCTACTAAAAATACAAAATTAACCAGGTGTGGTGGCACATGCCTGTAATCCAAGCTACTCGAGAGGCTGAGGCTGGAGAATAACTTGAACCCGGGAGGCGGAGGTTGCAGTGAGCTAAGATCATGCCATTGCACTCCAGTGTGGGCAACAACAGCGAAACTTGGTCTCCAAAAAAGAAAAAAAGAAAAAGAAAAAGAAAAAAAAAGAATAGTCTTTTGCCAAGTGCTGAATTCTGGGGACTATATTACTGTCCCATCTTAGAGACAGGAAGTCTTGTGCCAGTAAGTTTCTGGTTTCTTTGTGGTGAACTTCTTGTTATGTTTTTGTTCTCTTCCTGAAAACCCACCAGGGATTTTTCTCTTTCAGTGGTGTCCTGAAATGTGTTAAAAGAAAAACCTCAGCTGAGTTAGGTTTAAAAGAGTTTAATTGAGCAATGAACGATTCAGCAGTCGGGCAGCCTTCAGAATCACAGCAGATTCACACAGACTCCGGGGATGCCTCAAGGTCAGCATAAATCTATAGACAAAAAAAGGGAAGTGACATACAGAAATCAGAGGTGAGGTACAGAAACAGTTGGGTTGTTTACAGATCAATGTTTGCCTTATTTGAACACAGTTTGAATACTCAGCAGCGTATGAGTGACTGAAGTATGGCTGCTGGGATTGGCCAAGACTCAGCAGTTGTTACAGGAGCATACTCTAAATCCTAAATTAGGGTTTCAATCCTGTCTGCCTATTAGGCTGAAGTTCATTCATGGGGACTGAAATTTAGAAGTAGGCAGTCCTTCTCAAGCCATATTTAGTTTGCTTTGACAATTCCCCCATTTTGGTCATTTTCTCAATTTTGAGAGATTGACCAAAACTTTTATCCTTGATGTTACTATCACCATCGTAAATGTACTTGTTTGGCCTTGAAACCCACTAAGAAACAGTAGAATAGTGAGTTTTGCAAAGATAGGAACAAGGATTGAGTAGAGAGTACCTCCTTATGTTGGAATGTCTTGCATACAGGAGAAGAACAAAACCTGGTCTGTTCTGGCCTAGGATCTATGTTTCCTTAAAGTCTTAGTTTGATTATGTCATTTTTATTATGAGTGACTCCAGTTTTGTTTGGTTTAGTCTATGGAGGTCTAGCGCATGAGTTCAGTCCAAAACAATGGCCTCCCATCATTTTATTTTTAAAAATTCCCCCTTTTTGGCCAGGTTCTCACTTAGGTGAGAGTGCGACCAAAACTTAGGGCTTTAGCGCCACTCTCGGTTACCACCATTTTGGGTTTCCCGTCTCAGCATGTCATTCATAGCTTACAGTGTCCTCCTGGTCACACATTTCTTTCAGCTTTTGTCATTCCAGTTGAATAGAGACCATTTAACATTCTAGAGATGTCTGCACGCAAACATTAAAACCTTTGAGAGAACACAGAGCACCAGAGAGACTGTTATTATGACTGTCTGGAGGATAATACCAAGAGTTTGGAATATGCTTCTTACCGAGGCTTCCCAAAAACCAAACCACCTAAAATCAAATAGATCAAAGAATGAGCTAGATTAAGAGTCTACTCACTTATAAGTGGTCTTTTTGTTAATTCCCTACAACTGAATCTCTGTAATACCTGATATATTTCTCCTTAGGCCAGAAGTGCCAGCAGAAACATAGACACTTTTCTGTCTAGCTAGTTCTATTATTTACCTTAACTTTCACAAGAGAATTGAAAGTCTTCTAACTATAGCCTTTACAGTAAAATCTGCTACAGAGCCTAGCATAAGGGATACATCTCTGATCATTGCCTCTTTTATTCCAAAACATGGAAAAAAGACCTAACAAATGATGCCCTTCTAGAAGAGTGAAGGCATCCTGGCAATGTTCTCTTTAATCCATGATGTGAGTTAAGAAGAGTGAACCAATATACTGTTTCTGGCTGACTATGAGGCAATGTATGTACCATTAACATTTCTGACCTACATCGGGCCTTCATCTTTTGTCTCTCAAAGTATAAGGTTATCCATGTATAAGGCTGTCTGCAAAATCCTTCACAAATAAAAGTACACCCCATAAGTGCATGCAGCAGACCCCCTCTTCATTTCTATTGTTCATAGAGGCATAAGCAAGGAAAAAATATTCAAAGATAAGAGTCTCATGACAGGAGAAGTCTTCATCCACAACCTTAGGAAAAGTTGTTCACATCAAGGATGCCATATTCGTCTGGGGAGAGACTTCCTTGGTTAGCTTTACCTTCAGGGTTCCAGTGGGTGTAGAGTTCCAAGAGTGTGGAGGGACCCTTCTCAGTTGTGTGATTATGAACCCAAGTTTCAAGATCTTAAAGTTTTGTTGCAGTGTGGATGGCAAGGACAGTCTTTCTCTGATATTTTCGGAAGATCCAGTTTTCAGGTTCTAGATTATGAAGGGGTTGACTGTCCTCAGTGAATCATAAAAATTCACTTTACTGGTGAATCTCATAAATTCATAAAAATTTTCACTTTACCTGGTGAAAATACACTGTAGCATAATAATCTATTACATCTTATTATTATAATTACATATTATTATTATATATTATTACACATATGTACATATCATTACATATATGTAGGATAATAATATACTAAATAATATCAGCACTCTTGCATGGAAGAGCTTTTATACAACCGGAAAACATGCACTGAAAATAACAATTGAATGAAATCCTTTGATAAAATGTTTTATAAAATGTTTAAATGGCCCATCCTAACCAAATTTACCTGAAGCTTTGATTGTTTTTCCCAGGAATATGGATTTGACAAACCAAACATTGGTTATAAACTATTTTAGCAATTTATAAGTTACTAGACCAATATATTTAATTTGGATTATTTTATCTTTCCCATGATGAATCACGGAATGCAGAACTTTTAATAACAAAAGCTTTAAGGACTCAGGAAGAACAACGTGGCTGTCCTGGTTCTCCATGAGTCCACGCTTAATTAACGTTAAACCTATGTCCTCTTCAATACCAGTTGTTTCTCCAAATTCGGTGCATAGCGCTGATAATTGATGGGTTATCAAAGGTAATTTGACTTAGACCATGGATTTCTTAAATTTCATCAGAAAGAGGATGGAACTCAGAGGTGAGAGGGTGGACTCTAGATGCTTCCTTTGGAAAGCTGCAGACAGTCAGTGGCCCTATGTGTATGTGTGGGGGAGACTGGAGACTGTGCAGGGCTTGGAGAACCCATGAGGCTCCCATGGACTTATTTACTCCCAGCTGTGATATCAGGAAGCCACTGTTGACCCAGACCCCATGTGGCCAGCTGCCCTGCTATTTAAGTCCTCTTTGTGGCTGGATGCAGTGGCTCACACTTGTAATCCTAGTACTTTGGGAGGCCAGGGCGGGTGGATCACAAGTTCAGGCATTTGAGACCAGCCTGGCCAACATAGTTAAACCCCATCTCTACTAAAAATACAAAAATTAGCTGGGCGTGGTAGTGGGTGCCTGTAATCCCAACTACTCGGGAGGCTGAGGCAGGAGAATCAGTTGAACCTGGGAGGCACAGATGGCAGTGAGCTGAGACTGTGCCACTGCACTCCAGCCCGGGCAACAGTGTGAGACTTTGTCTCAAAAAAAAAAAAAAAAAAAAAGTCCTCTTTGCTTAGTTTTGTATTTGTAGGAGGGCTTGTGGGTGCCGAAGGGTCTGTAGGAAAGATGGACTTTATCAAATTAATGTGAAATTTACAGGATATACCCTAGCTAATAGTAAGGAAATCCTTTACTCAATATGGTTACTCACAAAATGGATTAGAAAACGAAAACAAATGCTACAGTAAACCACCAAATCATGCCTTGCTCCCATGTCTCTTCCTGTATCTCTTCCTGTATTTTTCACTGCTCCTTGTAAGAGGCTCATGTAATGCTTTGTTTGTAGAATTTCATAGTGGGAAATTTCATCTTTCAAGAAGAGCTTGTAGGCTTCCTGCAACAACCATGGAAATGTGTCCACTGGATCTCCCTCCAAGAAGGAACTTGCCAATCAGCCATGAGAAGTGCAGTGAGCTGTCATTCTCCCAGGTGCAGAGTTTACCTGAGGCCAGGTTCTTCCCAGGAAGACCCCAGCCAAGGATAGAACAGGGTAGGGGTCTTAGGGCCTGGCTCTTTCTGTCCAACTTGGGACTCCACTAAGGGCAGTTTTTCGTTGGAGTACCCCTTGGACTGGCCAAGGCTTTCTTGGGGCTGCATCTGAGTCTGAGGCTTTTCCTACTCCATCCTCCTTTCTTCTTCGTCTCCTCCCTCCATCACAATCTGTACCTTTTGCAGGCATTACCCCAGTGAATCGTTTGCATTTCTAACTTCCTCTTAGAGTCTGCCTCCCAGAGGGATCCAACTGACACACTAACAAAATGATGATTCCCTTGATTTCTTGAAACCTGAGTTATGCTGGTAATCATAGTATCTCACATCGCCATCTCCAAAACCGTGTTTTGCAGAACAACTGTGTTACACATGCTCTAAGAGGCCAGATACCATCAGGAAGCTTTGCCTACTCTCCTCCTTTCCTATGATCATTTACAAAAATACTAATGTAAAAAAGCTCTAAGATGTCTTGCAATAAAAAATATTTATCTTTGTCGATCCCAGTTTTCCCCCTAACTTATTTAAACATGGACCTCCTTTTACCTGATGTGCCTAATAACTTCCCATGCAACGTGAGTATGCCTTAAAACACTGTGTGGGAAGGCTCATTCAGGAAGTAGAGTTTTTTTTTTTGACATTTATTCTTATTATTATTTGCTTTTTCTTGAGGCAGAATGTGTTTTATTGAGGTCTAGTGTATATACAATAAAGTATAGACAATGCACAAGTCCTAAGTGTACAGCCCAAGTGTTTGAATGTGTTCGTTTCAGTGTAGCTACTGCCCAGATCAAGATTTAGAGCACTTCTATCACCTTAGAAGAATGTCCCCTTCCCATTGTCAGTAAATGTTCTCCCTCCTGCATTAAAACTCCTTTTTAAATGAACGTGCTTGCCTTTTTAGTATTGAGTTTTAGTCATTCTTCCTATCTTTTGGATATAAATGTTTTATCAATTATTCATATTGCAAATATCTTCTCCCAGTCTGTGGTTTGCATTTTCATGCTCCTAGTGGTACATTTGATGAAAAGTTCTTAATTCTATTTAATTAATTTATTTATTTATTTTTGAGACAGAGCCTTGCTCTGTCACCAAGGCTGGAGTGCAGTGGCATGATCGTGGCTCACTGCAGCCTCAACCTCCCGGGTTCAAGCAATCTTCCCACCTCAACCTCCCAAGTAGTTGGGACTACAGCTATGTGCCACTGAACGCAGCTAATTTTTTAAATTTTTTGCAGAGGTGAGTTCTTACTATGTTGCCCAGGCTGGTCTCAAACTCCTGGGCTCAGGCAATTCACCTGCGTCGTCCTCCCAAAGTACTGGGATTACAACTGTGACCCACTGTGTCTGGTCTCAGAAGTTTTGTTTTGTTTTGTTTTTGGTTTTGTTTATGTTTTTGTTTGAGACGGAGTCTCGCTCATTTGCCCAGGCTGGAGTGCAGTGGCATGATCTCAGCTCACTGTAACCTCCACCTCCCAGGTTTAAGTGATTCTCATGCCTCAGCCACCCCAGTAGCTAGGATTACAGGTGCATGCCACCATGACTGGCTAATTTTTGTGTTTTTAGTAAAGACAGGATTTCACCATGTTGGCCAGGCTGGTCTCAAACTCCTGACCTCAAGTGACCCTCCCACCTTGGCCTCCCAAAGTGCTGGAATTATAGGCATGAGCCACCGCGACCCGCCAGAATTCTAAATTTTAATGAAGTTTAATTTATTAAGCACTCTTTTGTGATTAAGCATTTTGTGTTTGATTGAAGAAAACTTTGCCATTGGCATCCACGATTTTAATTTCTTTCTTCAGGGCTGGGTGCGGTGTCTCATACCTATAATCCCAGCAGTTTGGGAGGCCGAGGCGGGCGGATCACAAAGTCAAGAGAGCAAGACCATCCTGGCCAACATGGTGAAACCCCGTCTCTACTAAAGACACAAAAATTAGCTGGGCATGGTGGTGCACACCTGTAGTCCCAGCTCCTCGGGAGACTGAGGAAGGAGAATCGCTTGAACTTGGGAGGCAGAGGTTGTAGTGAGTTGAGCCGAGATCGCCCACTTTACTCCAGCCTGGCGGCAGAGCGAGACTCTATCAAAAAAAAAAAAAAAAAAAAGAAATTATTTCTTCTCTTTTTGAGCATCGTATAAATGGAAACATCTACTATATACCTTTTTGTGTCTGGATTTTGCTCAAGATAATATCTCTGATATTCATCCATGTCATGTATATCAGTAGTTTGTTCTTTTTAATTGCTGAGTCATATTCCATTGTGTGAACATACCATATATTTTTTATCCATTCACCTGTTGATGGACATCTGGATTGTTTCCAATTTTTAGGTACTATGAATAAGGCTGTTATGAATATTCCTTTTTTTTTTTTGAGATGGAGTTTCACTCTGTCGCCCAGGCTGGAGTGCAGTGGTGCTATCTTGGCTCACTGCAACCTCTGCCTCCCGGGTTCAAGCAGTTCTCCTGCCTCAGCCTTCTGAGTAGCTGGGATTACAGGCACACACCACCATGCCCAGCTAATTTTTGTATTTTTAGTAGAGATGGGGGTTCACTATGTTGGTCAGGCTGATCTCGAACTCCTGACCTCGTGATCTGCCTGCCTTGGCCTCCCAAAGTGTCGGGATTATAGGCATGAACCACAGTACCTGGCATGAATATTCTTATACTTTCTTCTTTGGTGGTCATATGCATGTGTTTCTTTTGTTTATATACCTAGGAGTCACATTGCCATGTCATAGTGCACATGTATGTTTAACTTTATTTGATATTGATAGGCAGTTTTCCAAAAAGATTGCATCTACTAATTTACACTTTCATTAGCAATGGAAATGTAGTTCCTGTTGCTCCACATTCCTTGCAAACTGTTAGTACTGTCAATCCTTTTACTTTTAGCCATTCTGGCTGGGATGTGGTGATACTTTACTGTGGTTTTAGTTTGCATTTCCCTAATGAGTAAAAACATTGGGCACTTTTCATATTGTCATTGACTCTGGATATTTTGTAAAATGTGTATTCAAGTGACTTGCTCATCTTTTAAATGACTTTGTCTTTTTATTGGTATTGATATTGATTTTTAGGAGTACTTTGTATATTTCGGATATGAGTGCATTATCAGTTGCATGTATTGAGACTATCCCCAGTCTGTGGTTCGTTTTTTCATTCTTTCAGTAGAATTTTGATGAGCAGGAGTTCTTGACTTTAAAGAAGTCCAATTTACAAACTGATCTTTCTTCACAATTAATCTTTTTGTGTCTAATTTGAGAAATCTTTGCCTACTCAAGGGCATAAAGATATACATCCATGTTTTCTTCTAGAAGTTTTATTTGTTTCTTTGACATTGGGTCTATGATGAATCTTAAATTGTTTTTTGTATGTAGTGTGAAGTAGAGGTTAAGCTTCATGTGTTTTCTTGCGGATATCCAACTGCCCTGTCACTATTTATTGGAAAGACCATCCGTTTCCCCTACTGAACTGCAGTCATCAAACAAGAGACCATATATGTTTTTGGGTTCTGCCTTCTGTTCCACTGGTCTATATGTCTACCCTTACACTGATACCATACTCTCTTAAACTATTATAGCTTTGAAATTAATTACTGTACTTTGAAATTTAGTAATTCATGCTTTCCAAATTTGTTCCTCTTCAAAACGTTCTTGGTTAATCCTTTGTGGTTCCATATAAATTTTAAAATCAGCTTCTTAAAGTTCTCAAAAAATCTGTTAGAATCTTTTTATGGTTGTACTGGTTCTATAGATCTATTTAGGGAGCATTAACATCTTAAAAGTATTATGTCTTTCAATTCACAAACATGGTATGTATCTCTATTTAGGTCTTTAATTTTTTTTTCAGTAATGTTTTGCAGATTTTTAGCATAGAGGTCTTGTACATCTTTTTTGGACCTATTCCTAGATATTTGATGAGCTTTTTTGATGTTATTGTGAATGACTTTAAATACTTTTTAATTTTCAAATTCTTTGTTGCTAGTATAGAGATAAAATTAATTCTTATATTGACCTTCTTTCCAATGACTTGTTAAATTCACTTATTAATTTTAATAGTTTGTGGATTTTCTTGACTTTCTACATATATAATCATGTCATCTGCTTTTTTTTTGAGGCAGAGTCTTGCTCTGTCATCCAGGCTGGAGTGCGGTGGCGCAGTCTTGGCTCACTGCAAGCTCCGCCTCCCAGGTTCACGCGGTTCTCCTGCCTCAGCCTCCTGAGTAGCTGGCATTACAGGTGCATGTCACCACATCCAGCTCATTTTTATATTTTTAGTAGAGGTGGGGCTTCACCATGTTGGCCAGGCTGGTCTCGAACTCCTGACCTAGTGATCTGCCCACCTCGGCCTCCCAAAGTGCTGGGATTACAGGTGTGAGTCACCGTGCCCGGCTGGCATCTGCTTATACAAACTGTTTTACTTTTCCTATGTCTTCTAGTATAATGTTAAATAGATGTAATGACAGTGGGCATTCTTGCCTTTTTGTCAATAATAATGGTTAGAAAGTGCTTTGAAAATGAAAGCGCTTCTCTTGTGCAAGGCAAAGTAATTGCATCTGACCCTATGCAGTCCTGTCTTTCCTGTATTGAGACAGCAATTGACTCATCATTGTTAGATCCCTGCCAAACATTGCAATGGTGTCTTGGGTATAGCTGGGACCTTTGTCTCCCAGCAAGGGAGGAAAGGGAAGATATTGTTACTACTATTATAGATGGAGAAACTGGGTCACAGCATTAAATCAAAACAGACCTAGGACCAGAATCTAAATATCTTGCCTGCTGACCTGCTGCCCATTCCCCTGGCCCAGGCTGTCCTGAGACCACATATGGGTAGGACTGGGCTGGGTTTTTTGCTTCGATTCAGTCCTAATCTGCAAACAGAACTTTTGAGTTGAAGTGGTCTGCTTTTTGTGACAGTCACCATTTCAGAGTCTCTCAAAAGTTCTCTTCACAGAGAATTGTCCTCAGCATCCCTAGGAGGAATGTAGAGATGACTTGGGCTCTCTGACTGCATTGCAGGATGAGAACATCAATTTTTAGCCTGGGTCCTTTGTAGTAATTTTTGCTGTCAGATCCACAGGTGGGCTTCTAGCTGGTTCTTGACTGAACTCAGGGAGTAAATTTATTTGCAATATGATGGTACCCTACCTTTGTTTCTGCTGTGATTTAAAAGATTGGTTATGAAATTGAATAAAAATCAGACATTTCATCATTGATGTCTTTTCAGAGCATCACTGTTGGCCCCGCTCATGATAATAGGGGCTGATTTTGCACTAGCAAGCAGAACTGAGTCAAGAGACTGACTGCTTTTATGTCTTCCGTCCCTTTCTAGACAACATGAAAAGCAAGTCTGAAAGTCATTCATTTTGTCATTTGTTGGCTCTACCTTTAACCCAAGTGGCAGCCTCTTCATCTCTCTCCTGGATTCCTATAATAGCTTTCCAGCTTCTGCTATCATTTCCCCTCCACACACAGCCAGCATGAGTGACTGCAAAATCAAAGTCCTGAGCTGGTCTCCCAACTCACTCAAAGGCCCTGCAGGAGAGTGTCCCCCTGTGATGCCATAGCCATGCTGGCCTCCTGGCTGTTCCTCAGATATCCCATGCTGCTGCCACCTTGAGCACTTGCTGGTTTACCTGCCTGATTCAATGCTCCTCTCCCGACATTTATCCACATGGCCCCATCTGCAAAGTTCTCAAGTTTCTGCTCAGAGTCACCTCATCAGGTTGGTGACAACCTTATTTAAAATAGCTCCTCTTCTCCATATCTCCTTGCCTGACTTCATTTTTATCACAGCAATTGTATTGATTTGTTTTGTTGTTTATTATGTGTCTCCCTATTCTAGAATGTAAGCTTCTTGAGGACAGGGACTTGTCTGCTTGACTTGTTTCTACCAGGGTGTCAGGACAGGGCATATGGCAGGTGCTTAATAAATATGTGTGGGTGAATGGATGATGATTCATGGATGATATCCAGAGGGTAGTGGTGATTGCCAGTCATGAGAATATGGCATTTTGTTTTACAATATTTTTATACATATGGGATGTTGTCGTTGTTATTATTATTATTATTATTATTTTTGAGACAGAGTCTCGCTCTGTCACCCAGGCCAGAGTGCAGTGGCATGATCTTGGCTGACTGCAGCTTTGAAATTCCAGTCTCACACAATCCTCCCACCTCAACCTCCCAAGTAGCTGGGACTATAGGCATGCACCACCATGCCTGGCTAATTTTTTAATTTTTGGTAGGGCTAGGGCTTCACTAGGTTTCCCAGGCAGGTCTCAAACTCCTATGCTTAAGTGACCTTCCTACCTCAGCCTTCCTAAGTGCTGGGATTATAGACATGAGCCACCAGGCCCTGCCAATACTATTATTTTTGAATTGGCTTTTTGTTGTTTCACGATACATTTTAGGGATCTTTTATGTTAGTTAAATGGAAAACTGTCTCGTTCTTTTTGACTGCTACATACCATTCCTCAGTATGGGTGTACTGTGATGTAACCATTCCCTCATTAGTAGTCCTTGTTTGCAGCTTTTCTATTTTATTTCACTGCAAATACAGCTTTGGGAAACACCTTTGCACATGTGGTTTTGCGGACGTGCATTATCATTTCTTTCAGGTTGAACAGCTTCAAGTGAAATTTCCAGGTGTAAGGCAGAGTTGCCCAGTAGCTTTCTGCAATGATGAAAGTGTTCTGTTCTGCACTGCTCAATGTGGTAGCTACTAGCCACATATGACTATTGAGTCTTTGAAATGTAGCTAGTGCAACTGAAGAACTGAAATTTGAATTTTGTTTTAATACTAATTAATTTGTATTTAAATAGCCACACATGGTTACCAGCTACTATGTTGAATAGCACAGGTCTAAATGAACACATACTTTAAATTTTAATAAACACAGCTAAAATATGGCTGGGTGTGGTGGCTCATGCTTATAATCCCAGCACTTTGGGAGGCTGAGGTGGGAGGATCTCTTGAGGCCAGGAGTTTGAGACCAGCCTGGGCAATATAGTGAGACCCCATCTTTACAAAGAAATTTAAAAATCACCAGATGGGTGGTGCTCCTCTATAGTCCTGGCCATCTGAAAGACCAAGGTAGGAGGATCACTTGAGCCCAGGAGTTTGGGATTGCAGTAAGCCATGATTTTGCCACTGCACACCAGCCTGGGCAACAGAGCAAGACCTTGTCCATTAAAAAAAAAATACAACTAAAATCTACTTCAAAACGTCTGTATTAGCATGCATTCTCACAAACAGTACCTGTTTTCCCACATTCTCACCAACACCTTCTGATTTTTGCCAACGGATTTATAATAATAATTGTTCTTTTTTGTGTGCGTGTACTGCAAAAGTTGAGCACATTTTCGTGTATTCATTAGCCATTTGTTTTTCCTCTTCTGTGATTTGCTTATCATACCCTTTTTTTTTTGAGACAGAGTCTCACTCTGTTGCCAGGCTGGGGTGCAGTGGCACTATCTCAGCTCACTGCAACCTCCGCCTCCCGAATTCAAGTGATTCTCCTGCCTCAGCCTCCCCAGTAGCAAGGACTATAGGTGCACACCACCACACCTGGCTAATTTTTAAAATTTTGTAGAGATGGGGAAGGGCAGGTCTCACTATGTTGCCCAGGCTTGTCTCGATCTCCTGAGCTCAAGCAATCTGCCCACCTCAGCCTCCCAAAGTGCTGGGATTACAGGTGTGAGCCACCGCGCCCAGGCACATCCTTTGTTTTTGGGTTTTTTTTTTTTTTTTTTGAGATGTAGTTTCACTCTTGTTGCCCAGGCTGAAGTGCAGTGGCATGATCTCAGCTCACCACAACCTCTGCCTCGCAGGTTCAAGCGATATTCCTGCTTCAGCCTCCCGAGTAGCTGGGATTACAGGCATGTGCCACCACATCTGGCTAATTTTGTATTTTTAGTAGAGACGTGATTTCTCCATGTTGAGGTTAGGCTGGTCTAGAACTCCTGACCTCAGGTGATCCACCCACCTTGGCCTCCCAAAGCACATCCTTTGTTTTTTACTCCATGGGATTAGCTTTCTTTTGTTCATTTCTTTTCTTTTCTTTTCTTTTTTTGAGACAGTCTTGCTCTGTCACCCAGGCTGGAGTGCAGTGGTGCCATCTCAGCTCACTGCAACTTCTGTCTCCCAGGTTCAAGCAATTCTCCTATCTCAGTCTCCTAAGTAGCTGAGATTACAGGCACACGCCATCACGACTGGCTAATTTTTGTATTTTTAGTAGAGACGGGGTTTCACCATGTTGGCCAGGTTGGTTTCAAACTCCTGACCTCAAGCTATCTGCCTGCCTTGACCTCCCAAAGTGCTGGGATTACAGGCGTGAGACACTGCACCTGGCCTCTTGCTGATTTCTTGGAGTGCTTTCCATCTTGTGGGTATGTATGCGATCCTGCTATACGTGATGCAGACATGTCCTCCATCTGTCAGAGGAGCCGGCACACCCCTCGTGCCTCATTCACACAGAGACCAGGCAGTGGGCACTACTGATATGGAAGCAAACCAGCACTGGACAAGCACTGTATCATCAGTGCTATCCCAAAGTGTGTGTGCTGCTTTGGTGGGCAACTCTACCCGTATGAGAATGCTTAAGTGATGCCTCTCAGCCCAGGCCCCAGGAGATTCCTGCTGGGTGGGATGGCTTAGGTGGCCTCAAAAGACCTTTCTAATTCCAACACCAAATCCACATCCTTCCTTACTTTGTCTCAGAAGAATGCTGGGGTGACCAGTAAACTTGGATTTGTCTCCCGGTAAGAACTGCATGACCTTGGAAAGTTCTCTGAGTCTGATTTTTCTTATTGGTAATATGGGTTTACAAATATACGCGAGATTGTAATCCTCCTAGGGTTGTTGTTGTGAGGTGTGTATGATACTGGAAAGGCCCTAGCAAACCCCAAGGTGCTGTCCTGAGGTCTGAGGGCCATCTGTCCCTACGCCTGGCTCATATGCCAGGAATCCGGCTCTGTCTCCATGTAGAATTAGAACAACTGGAGGCTCACCTTACAGTTGGGCCATTTTATTCCTATTTTCACAAGGGGTTTCCAAGAACTAACGTGCTCCCTTTTTTTTTTTTTTTAGCTCCTCAGCTGCTCACTAGAGACGGCTGCTCCCCCTTTCACAAAGTGGGGAGCAACTGAGTGTGTGACCTGGAGTCTCTCCCATCCCCACTCCAACCATTTCCAGGTATGTAGGTTTCTCCCATGAAGGTAAATGACGATTCTGTAACTTTCAGTTGGATCATAAATGAGCCATCCCTTGGCAGTTTGGGGGCCTGGAGACAAGGTGAAGCTCTCCTTGTCATGCTATTTTAATGCTGTATCCAGACATTTCTCAGATCAGGGGAATGACTGTTCTCATAAATTCTCAGACTCTCCCCTCAAAAGACACATTCGCTGTAACTTTCCCTGTTACTTCCCTAGACAGCCTGGTTCCTTATCCCTTTGCTCAGAGTTGGAGATAAGATTCCTTTGTGGAGTAAGCCCTGATTTTAATGTCACATATATTTGGTTTAAAAAGCCAAAGTCTGCCACTTTCCACTGGGAGGACCCAGGCAAGTTGCTTATCCTCTTTGACCCTTAATTTTCTCATCTTTGAAATGGAGCCGTTGATTCTCACGGACTATGATTGTCCATGGAAGTAAATGTGATCATTCATGCAAACACCCAGCAAAGTGCCTGACACTTGGGGAGTTGTCATCTTTTTCTTGTTAATGTAATTATTATTGCACAACAAAGGTTTATTGAGTGGTTGATGTGAAGATGAATAAAACATGTCCTCTGCTGTTCAGAGGCTCATAATCTTGTTGGAGAAGAAACACCAGCATTGACAATTTGAATATGAACACACGAGAAACAGGTTCTTTCTGGTTTTCCAGGCAGCAGGGCAGCTGTGGTAAAAGGTCCTCATCCCGGCCGCTGCTGTGTCTTGTGTCCTAACAGGCCCAGCTGCAGGGCAACTTCTGGCAGGCACAGTAGAACAGTAGGACCAGCTTCAGTGCCCATCCTGCTCATCTGCCCATAAAGTACCCATAAAGGGCCCGGAGGTCCCCCTAGACTTCCAGTCCCTCTCCTGATGTGCCTCTAGCTCATCCTCCTCAGCTGACCGGCTGGGTTAAGACTCCATGCTGGATTGGGTGTTTTACCCCTCCGCTAGATCCTTCAAAGCTGAAACTAGATCTCCGGTTGGTTCTCAGGTCCTCCACCATAAGCTTCTGCCCCAGCTCCCTGAGTCATCACCAAAGGTTAGCCTGGCCCCATCTGAACCTTGGTTCAGGCAGGAACAGCAGCCCTGCTTGCCTGGGAAGGGAGTCTACAGATGAATGGCCAAATGCTGGAGCACAGTGCTGCACTCATGGTACACAGAAGCATCTCCTAGGTTTCCATGCCATCTCCTAGGAGGCATAAAAGATTGTGGCAGGTTGTAGATGGATGAATTCCTCCTTAGCTTTATCTTTGTTATGCAGACGTGGGTTGTTCAGTCTTGCCACTATACAATATACCATTATGAAAATAAGTGGGCCAGGAGCAGTGGCTCATGCCTATAATTCTAGCACTTTGGGAGGCCAGGCAATCGCTTGTGCCCAGAAATTTGAGACCAGCCTGGGCAACGTGGCAAAATTCCATATCTACAAAAAAATACAAAAATTAGCTGAACAAGGTGGTGTTTGCCTGTAGTCCCAGCTACTTGGGAGACTGAGGTGGGAGGATTGCTTGACCTGGGGAGGTTGAGGCTTCTGTGAGCTGTGATCACATCACTGCACTCCCAGCCTGGGTGACAGAGAAAGATCTTGTCTCTGTTTTTTTTTTTTTTTTTTTTTTTAAGAAAAAGATAAAGAAAAATAGAAAATAAGCAGCATTTTCAAGTGACCAGATGGTTCCAGGATTCAGTCTCACCTCCTCTCTGGCATCATTTACCTCTTGAGAGAGAAGAATCTGTGATGTGGGCTTAAGTTGGACCTGGGCTGAGAGGAGAGGCAGTGGGAGGATGGAGCTCCAAGGAAATGGGGAAGGCCTTAGAAGAAGCACTGATTTTGTATAATAAATGGAATTTCCATAAAAGGGTGATTTTAAAAAATCACTTAAACCTAGATTCTGGCTAAGGTCCAAGCACTGGCTAAGATCAACATTAGCCCATTAATGAGGAGACTCGGAGAAACAGACAGAACATTGTGATGATCTTGAGACTGAATTAGCATCACTGGATCTCGGCACATTGTGTGTGGATGAGCCATCTCTAAGCATGGCGGCATGGAAACTCCGTACCTTCTCCTGTACCTCCTCACACATTTTTTTTTTTTTTGGCTCAGTATTTGTCTGATATTTTATTTTTTAGAATAAGTTAATTATTGTAAAACTCTCTTTCTATTGAGATAATAGAGAAGTAGAAGTAATTGAATTAAAACACTTTGTTGAGTACAAAAACAGTGAGGCTGATTAATTTAATTGTCTTGCACTCACTGTTTTCAAGTCATTGAAAGCACATTCTCCTTTTAATTAACCTTCTGGGTTTTTTTTAAAGCTCTAAATCAGGCATTTATCAGTGCTTTGCTCATGAACAAACATCTATTGAGCACCTTCAGGGTTGAGGCCAGGGCCAAGCAGGTCCAATCCATCAGCGTGTGAAGGCTCTGAGGTCTGTCCATGCATATTAATGAGCATGCCCCACATGACCGTGTGTTTCCTCAGTCGTGAGACCACTGTGATCAGTTTGTGGAGGTACAAAGTGAAGAGGAGGGATGAGTTCAGGAAAGGTCCACAGGGGCCTCTTCGCAATGAATTTGATAATCCCACTTTGTACCTCTCAGCCTCATATACCAAGAAACTTGCTGTTAGCACACCAAGAATATCTCTGTCTCTTGAGGCAGACTCACATTATCCAAGCTCACAGAGGTTGATGTATAGACCAGAATGAAACCCTTAAGGATTGAAGAGTCTGAAGAGTTCTCTCTCTATAGTCATGACAGAGGCACTTGAATGAGAGCAACTCCATCTTGAATAGGGGCTGGGTAAAATAAGGCTAAGACCTGCTGGGCTGCATTCCTAGCCACTTAGGCCTCCTAAGTCACAGGATGAGACAGGAGGTCGGCACAAGATACAGGCCATAAAGACCTTGCTGATAACACAGGTTGCAGTAAAAAATCCAGATAAATCCCACCAAAACCAAGATGGCAAGAGAGTGACTGCTGGTCATCCTCACTGCTACACTCCCACCAGCACCATGACAGTTTACAAATGTCAAGGCAATGTCAGGAAGTTACCCTATATGGTCTAAAAGGGGGAAGCATGAATACTCCACCCTTCGTTTAGCATATAATCAAGAAATAACCATAAAAATGGGCAACCAGCAGTTCTTGGGTCTGCTCTGTCTATGGAGTAGCCATTCTATATTCCTTTACTTTTCAAATAAATTTGCTTTCGCTTTATAGACTTGCCCTTAATTCTTTCTTGTGTGAGATCCAAGAACCCTCTCTTAGGGTCTGTATTGGGACCCCTTTCCGGTAACAGTCAGGCTGCTTAGGAATCTGAGTGGTCACTAGAAGACAGTCATTAAGCCTGGAAGCAGAGCCAGAGGGTGAACATGTGATGGCTTAATGGCATCAAGCCAGAGCTGAAAGAGGGAAAAAGCTTTGATTATAAATAATGCTCAGCCGGTTTCCAGAAAGGTAAAGCCATTTGATTTATTTATTCTTCATTTCCATAGCTTTGTATATAGTAGGTGCTCAGTGAATGTTTGTTAAATCAATGAATATGTGCCAAGAAGGTGATCAGATCCTAAGGGCTAAGAAGGGAATAACCAGGCAGTCTGGGAGTGGTTAAAGTATGGAAGACAGGTTACCCCATACCCTTGTATGGTACCAGTGGTCATTGGTTTGAAATGAGGTGGTGTGACTGAGGGAAGAGGATATGAGCTCAGTTCTGAGCGACAAACATTGAATCAGCAGACACTCATTGAGAACCAGGCAACGGGAGCATTGAGGGGACAAAATCTCTGTTTATGGCAACCCATAGTCTCACGAGGTATTGTTCTATCTGCATTGAGAAAAATCTCCCACATCTGCTGATGCCAGACCACGTGGCACTCAATAGACCAGAAACCAAGACTGCTTGGTTTGCCAACCCTGGGCTGCCCAGACTTCATTCAGCAGAAGTCTAGTTTTTATGTGTGCAATTTGATATAGGAGTTTTCTGACTGGCAAAAGTGAATGTGTCTTTCTTGATTATGAAAATATTTTCTTTATCCAGTAACTAGGCACTCTGAGATTGAGCCTCAATATTTCTGTATGCTTGAAAGCAGAAAGAAAAGGGTTATTCTAAAAGTAATCCAGGCCAGGCGCGGTGGCTCATGCCTTTAATCCCAGCACTTTGGGAGGCCGAAGGAGGCAGATTATTTGAGGTCTGGAGTCCGAGACCAGCCTGGCCACATGGTGAAACCCCATCTCTACAAAAAATACAAAAATTAGCTGTGGTGGCGCATGCCGGTAATCCCAGCAAGAGAATCACTTGAACCCAGGAAGCAGAGCTTGCAGTGAGCCAAGATGGAACCACTGCACTCCAGCCTGGGCCACAGAGTGAGACTATATCTCAAAAAAAAAAAAAAAAAAATAGTAATCCAAATGTTCTTCATTTGGTTCTGAAAGTGGAAGCAGGTGGCAGCTTTGGGGCTAATTCATTCCTTGTTCAGCCAGGGGGATAACTTTGTCAGTCCTTTTGTCACATCAGTGTACATTGGGTACCCGTTCATTCTTGGGACAAGTACTGGTGAAATAGACAAGGACAAAATACAAAACTTAGCTGGGTGTGGTGGCACGTGCCTGTAGTCCCAGCTTCTCAGGAGGCTGAAATAGACAAAGACAAGCCTAGATCATTATTTTTCTGTTCAATAGCGTAAAAGGCTGTACATTCCAACCGACAGATTTTTACAGTAAAGAAATTGACCAAACATTGACTTTTGGGTGCCTCTGGAATAGAAGAGAGAAAATTGGAGAAGGGGCTCTTTTGAGGATAGGATTGCCGGGATTGGGGGTTTGTTTCCCCAAAACAAGGGCATGCCACTGAGTGACTTGTTCACAAGTCTTCTTGCTTAGAATTATACACTCAGAAATTGCTTTGGAGCTCATTTTAGGTGCAGGAAACTTGTCATCTGAGAGAGCTGCTGCAGCTCTGTGTCAGGCCTGACAGTCACCTCCATCTGGTGCATTGACAGTTACGGTCCCCTAAGCAAGATCATCTGAGATCCAAAATGCCCTCTCTGAGTTGTGTTTTCCCAGTGGCCTACTATATTAGTTAAAGTAATGCTAGCTGCTGTAACAGACACACCCTGAAATCCCAGGGCCTTAGCACAATGAAAATTTATTTCTTGTGTACTTCACAGTCCCAAGAGGATGTTCCTGGTCAGTCAGCCTTCCACATGGTCATTCAGGGATCCAAGCTCCTTCCATCATGAGGCTATGCCTTCTGTAAGTCCTTGGTGTTCTCTGCATTCTGCCAGTGGGTAGAGGGAGGCACCATGGGGAAGAGACATCTCCATGTTACCTTTGGGCTGAAGGTGCCAGTTGTTACTTCCATGCATCTGCCACAGCTGAGAACCCTTGCATGGCCCTACTGAGGTGCAAGGGAAGCTGGGAAATGCAGTTCCCGTGAGTGCCCTGGCAACACCTCTGCATGATGGGAAAGAAACAGAAATATTTGCCACACCTCGAAACACTTGGCATGGGGTAGAAAAATAGGAAAGGTTCTCAATAAAACAGGGAAAGGGGCAATCTCAGGAGGGTGTGTTGAGAAAAGACAATTCTTCTAAGAATTACTATTCTGGAGTCCAGGTTTAGTCTAACTGAAGCAACACCTCTGAGACCCCGAACAAAGTGATACATGGGCCTAGAGCTGGTTTGATTCACTCTTCAACCCACTCCTGTAATCCCAAGTAAGGGACAGTCCTCAGGGGAATGATGGCGTCTCCATTAAGGGGAAAGCCGTCTGTCTTTCTCATCTTACCCCAACCATCCATAAAGCAGGAGAAATGTCCTCATCCTATTTCCTGAGAACAAACAATGCAGGTCTGGTGAGTGCACTGCTGCATTCATCCAGACAAGAGACGTTTCTCTAACATCTACCACGTCCTAGGTACTATCACACAAAGGAGAGGTGCTTTTTCTGGCCCCCTGAATTCTGGTCCTGGGCTACTTACTATGGCATTTGGCAACTCATTCCATCTCTCCAGACCTCCCTTTCCCCATCTGTAAAGTAAAGTTATTTAAATTCTCTCTAACTCAGTGGTTTTTAACCGGGGGCAGTTTTATTTCCCTGGAAGACTTTTAGTGATGTCTGGAGACATTTTTTGGTTGTCACAACTGAGGGAGGAGGGTGCTTCTGGCATCTAGTAGGTAGAGGCTAGATACGCTGTTACACATGCTGCAATGCTTAGGATGCCCTCAACATCAAAGAATGATCCAGCCCCAATGTCAATAGTGCTGAAGGTGAAAAACCTTATTCTTAGCTCTAAATTTCTATGATTCTTGCCAAGCAGAGAAGAAGTCAGTCTGAATCTGGGATGCTGGAAATACGTGATTTCTATAAACTTGGTTAGTGGTGCTTCTCCTAACACAAAGATTCTGCCATTAGACGTCCCTGAGGTTCTTGTAGGGCCCCGTCAGTGGTAAATGTGTGTCACCCACATAGCAGCCATGTTAGAGGAGTGACCATAAATTCTTCTAAATGTCTAGCTCAAGTCTCTCTCAATTCAATTCATCCTGCCTTGACACAGTTTATGGAACTAAAGCAAGCATGTGAAGATGGTGTGCTCGGGGTTTTGGTCAGTAGGAGCTAGACTTTTACCCCTTAAGTCTTGGTAGAGGGGGTGCTTTGCATAGATCCATTCCCATTCTTTTCCTTTGTGTCCTGTATCTGAGGACATACAGTTGTGAGATGGAGTAATAGGAGTGCTCTATGTCCACCCATGTCTTCATCCATCCGTTCATTCACTCAACATTTATTGAGCACCCACTATGAACTTAATCCACAGTCCAGGTACTCTGTTCCTTCTGCTGGCCACAGAGCGGTGAGTTAGACAAACATCCCAGGGCCAGTGGAAACCACACACTAGTTGGGAAGTAGGTAATAAACAAGTAATCATGGTACAATTTATTTCTTTTTTTTTTTTTCCTTTTTTTTGGAGACCGAGTCTTGCTCTGTTGCCAAGGCAGGAGTGCAGTGGCGCAATCTCGGCTCCTGAGTAGCCGGGACCACAGGCACCCACCACCACGCCCGGCTAATTTTTTGTATTTTTAGTAGAGATGAGGTTTCACCCTGTTAGCCAAGATGGTCTCGATCTCCTGACCTTGTGATCCGCCTGCCTCGGCCTCCCAAAGTGCGGGGATTTACAGGCATGAGCCACCGCGCCCGGCCGGTACAGTTTATTTCTACAGCCTAGAGCCTGTCTCTATGGAAGGTAGTTTATTTATTTATTTATTATTTTTTTGAGACAGAGTCTTGTTCTGTTGCCCAGGTTGGAGTGCAGTGGCACGATCTCAGCTCACTGCAACCTCTACCTCCTGGGTTCACGTGATTCTTCTGCCTCAGCCTCCAGAGTAGCTGGGATGGCAGGCGCCTGCCACCATGCCTGGCTAATTTTTCTATTTTTAGTAGAGACGAGGTTTCACCACGTTGGCCAGGCTAGTCTCGAACTCCTGACCTCAAGTGATCCACCTGCCTCAGCCTCCCAAAGCGTTGGGATTACAGGCATGAGCCACCACTCCCGGTCAAGAAGGCAGTGTATTTTGCCCTCGTATTGGCTAAGGAAATCTTCCCAGATATTCTAGTCAAGGAGATTACAGACCTTACACTTTTGCTGCAGAAAATCACAAAGTTTTTAGATTCTCCCTGGAAAGCTTAGGGCTGCGGCCTTGCTCCTCCCGCCTGTCCCCTTTCTGCAGCCCGCCTGCTGCCCAAGGGTGCTGTGCATTCTGTCCTGGGGATCTGGAGGAAAAGGGGCTTTGTGGGGAGAGGAGGCAAGGATAAAGGAAAGTGCTAAGGCCCAGCCAATTCCTCCCAGGCTTGTAAAATTCCAGGGCTGAGTCCAAGTTCCCAAAATAGAAGTGAAGGGAGCGCAAACTTCCTGGCTTTGGTGGAGCCCCTGGTGTGCTGAATGACGCTGTTGGTTTGCAGGGTCTAGCAGGGTGTGTGTGGGAGATGCGGGGGTCAGGGGGTGGTGGTGGTTGGGAGGGGCCTGAGTGACCAGAGGTGACCGAGATCCTGGGGGACAGACAGCACCTGGAGTGGTGACCACAGTTGCAGGAGTGGCAAGACTCCAACACCCCATGCTTGGCGGTCACTTCTTTCTTTAGAAAGAGATATTTTGCTTTCTGTGGGCTTGAGAAGGCAGCAAATGACAGCGCAGTCATGGGCTGTGCAGGGCCATTGTGACATGTTTGTCCTGTGGGGGCCGCGAGTATTTGTGGATGTGGGTGGGGGTGTGGACGCTTCATGTCCCCTGGCAGCCTGCAAATGAGGAGCGTGCGCCTGGGTGAATGTCTGCTCTAAACTCCACTGCTTGTTTATTCAATGTCCTTGTTAAAAAGGCTGTTGGTTCATCAGCAGTGTGTTAAAAATTTATAGTTCAACAATGAGCTTTTTGTTTAGATACATTGTTTCACAGTTTCTTAGGTTCAGTAAACACATTTTTATGTCTTAATTGTCTCATGAAGATATCAGACACAGTTAAATAAAAACAAGTGTTAGATTAAAAAGCCATGTAACTGCCCAACAGGTTCACCTTATCCATCGCCTAAACAGAGCCGATTAATCAAGACAGGGGAATTGCAATCGAGAAAGAGTAATTTATGCAGAGCTGGCTGTGCAGGAGAACAGAACTTTATTATGACTCAAATCGGTCTACCCAGAAACTTGGGGATCAGAGTTTTTAAGGATCATTTGGTGGGTAGGGGGCCAGTGAATTGGGAATATTGATTGGTTGGCTCCGCAATGAAATGACAGAGTGACGAAGCAGTTCTCTTCTGCTGAGTCAGTTCCCGGGTAGAGGCCACAGAACTGGTTGGAAGGTCCAGGTGGGGTCATCCAGTTGTTAGAAATGCACCTGAAAACTCATCGCAAAAGGCCAATCTTAGGTTCACAATAGTGATGTTACCTCCGAAAGTAATTGGGGAAGTTGCAAATCTTATGACCTCCGGAATAATGGTTGGGAATATTTAGAATTCCAGCCCTCCTCTTCCTGACTTGGTGGCTGGTGGTCTTTCATTTGTTTTATAAGAACAGTTTAGCTTTTTTGGAAGGGCTATTACTTAAACTATAAACTAAATTCCTTCCCAAAGCTGGTTCGGACTATGTCCAGGAATGAACAAGGACCGTTTAGAGGTTGGAAGCAACATGGGGTCAGTTAGGTCTGATATCTTTCACTGTCATAATCTTCTCAGTTGTGATTTTTGCAAAGGCGGTTTCAGCCAAGGCAACCCTGCAGAATGAATGGACAGGAGATATTCACCTGAATTAGCTGGACATTGACAAGCTCTCTAGGTTCACTCTCGGATTTGCAAATCACTTGCTGTGTCAATTTGGGGCAGTCTTCCTCCCAGTGTGCTTCAGTTTCCTTCTTTATTGGTTCATTCTATAAACATGATTTCAGTTGAAACATGCAGAAAGAATTGAAAATAAAATAGAAAAGACTGCGCACAATCCTAACACTCAGGGGGTGCCTTCTGGTACTTAACTAGAAGTCCCTTGGGGGTACTGTTAGCTGAAATGCTAGTGAAATGACCACTCTCCACAGATAAGGAATAGCTGATACCTTGTTCCTCCCAGTCAGCGCTGGATTCCCTGGAGTCATTCACATTCTCTTTTCCCCCTTCCTTTGGAATATACAGACATATGCCTAGCATGCTGCCCAGTATGGAGCCAGCTCTCAGCCAACATGTCTGAGAACCTGCATTGGGCACACACACGCGTGGGGCGGTGTGAGGCTGGCACTGCAGGCCACCCCAGGCAGATGCCTTCCTGCTGGCACTGACTGAAGGCCTGAGGGATTCTCTGGGCAAAGCCAGGGAATCAAGTGGCCCCTATATGAGATGTTTTCTCCCATTGGAAACTAAGTCGTTTTGACACATGTCCCAACCTTCCTCTTCTCAGTTTTAAATATGGCTTGTGCCTTTGGCTTATGTATTTCTTTACATTGGCTCGGTATGGCTCATAAACGTCCAAGGGTAGGGTCATATGTGTCAGGCATGCTGCTAGTTTCTCATCCCACAAAGCTCCAATGTGAGCTTGGTATGACCTGCCTCTTGGTATCAAGGAGGCTGAAACAGAGAAGTCGAGCAGCTAGTTCAAAGTGAAACAGCTGTCAGGAGCTGGGGTTGTGATTTGAACCTGCGCAGAGAGCAAAGCCCACACTCCTTCTGCTAGTTCATGCTACTTTCTCCTTCTGCCTGAAGTCACGATCCCCTGACCCTGAAGGTTACCCCAGGCGTGTGTGTCCCTAGTCAAGCCTTCCAAATTCCACAGCTCCTCCCCTGACCACAGCAGCCCACCGTCAGGTTGTGTGCCCTGGTGTGCCTGGCAGGCCCTTTGCAAACAGAACCATTTTTGATACTAGTGATGTTAACATATCATAGGTTTATGTAATTACTATTGTTACTTTGGTCTTCATTTCCTCTTGCCAGACACGATGTCTAAACAGGAAAGACCAGCTTTCCTGTTGGGAGATCAGTGACTTCCAGGAGTCGGCTTAGGGAACTTCTCCCCACGCCCCCTCCCCTTCTTGTGGTTTTCAAATATTCCTTTTCATTCTTGAAGATGAGTGGGAAATACCAATAATAGCCCCTGGGAAAGGAAGGAACCCCACAGCAGGCCAGTTCAGGGGATGCCTCTGCAGCAAGTGATGGGCTCTGCTCCAGGAACCCTTCCCTTCCATCCTTCTGTGCGGGCCACTCCACGTCCACAGGGAGAGAGGTGGCCGGCCCAGCCCTGAGTGTGCAACCTGAGGGCAGCTGGGGATGAGTGTCGCCCCTCGTGGCCATCTGTCGGTACCTGTGCCTCGCACAGGGTCTGTGGCTGAAGCTATGAATGGCGGGGCTGGGTGTGGCAAGGCCTCTGGCCTGGAGTCTAACTCCTGGGTTCTAGGCAAGGTTAATGTCCTTCCCCATCACTCCACGCTACGAAGCTCTAATTCTTTCATTTAACTTCTCACTCATTGAACAAGTATTATATAAAAGGCGTTGCCTGCAGTAGAGGCTCTGAGACACCAAAATGAATCCAGCAGTCCTCCTTGGAGGCTACAGAGGTAGACAGGGAGAGCCCCACAGACACACAGCTAGGCCGGACACGAAGGCCAGGCTGCAGGGGAACAGAAGTGAGGCCAGCAGATCCCCGGGCCCAGGACCCTTGCCCTGGCCATGAGGCGGAGGGTGCAGCAGGCCTCAGCCCCAGAGGGCCACCTCACACCCCTGAGAAGCAGGGGCTGGCTAGGGCTCCAGGGGACCCTTTCTCTGGAGCCATATATGGGGATGGGTTCTACTCTGTCCTGTGAGCACCCTTGGGCTGCCTGCTCTGCCTTGCCAGGCTCTGCCTGCCTTCCTGGCGCCACACGGGGCTGGGTGTGGGGAGCAGGGGAAGAAGAGCCACTTTCCCCTCCTGTGCCAGAGACTCTTAGAGAGATGAGGTAATGTCTGTAGCTGCTCTGGGGAAGGGATGGGACATGCACAGGGAGGCGCCCATCCGACTCTTACTCCATGCTGCATAGGGGCCCTGCACTCCAGGCAGCGATGCATTCTGTTACCCTTGTTTCTTCCTCCAGAAGCCCCCACAACATGCTAATCCTTCAGCAGAGCTGCAAGGGACAGGGAGGGAATGGAATAAATATTTATGAGGCCTTCGGGCCCGGCATGGTGGCTCACACCTGTAATCCCAGCACTTTGGGAGGCTGAGGGTGGATCACCTGAAGAGGTGAGGCCAGAGGGAGGAGGGAGGCCCCCAGCCAGGTTCCAGCTTGGGCAGTGCAGCTGGCAGAGGGGCTTAGGAGCAGCAGGCAGTGGAGTCCTGAGCAGAAGCAGGATTGTTGCAGGGCTGTGCTGGCGCCAACCGTGGTACAACCAGGACATGGATGATTGAAGATCGTCAGGGAGAGGAGAGTTGAAGCTTCTATCCCCCGTGAGTGCTCACTGTTCAGGAGACTCATCAGCGCTGCTTTACGGTGCGGTCGCTGGCTTTCCCCATGAGAAAGAAGAAACTGCCAAGACGGCTAAAGACTGAGCCCAGGACTGCTGCTCCTTCTACGGCTCGAGGCAGGGGCAAGGGGGACAGCCTTGCCTCTTGCTGGACCCGATCACAGGGGAGGAGGGGTCCAAGGCCGCCACTGGAGACCATGCATGCTATGTGAGGGCCACAGGTCCCTGATGCCTGCCTTTCCACATGGGGAGGGGTGCACAGCAGCTGTGAACCTCTCCTCTGCAGTCCCCGGCTTTTGGATCCTGACAATGCACAGACTCTGACAGGCTCAAACATCTGCCCTCCAGCCTGGGCCATGTGCTCTGGTGATTTCCCAGGAATGAGTGTGGCAGGTTGCCTTGATCCAAGTAGCTGCCAGCTCACCGTTGCCCTCTTGAACAGCCCCTTTGCAGACAGCGGTCAGTGACGGAGACATGGGTGACCTGCTGAGTGGGAGGCGAAGGCTCCTCTCTGGAGCTTCAGAGGTGGAATTCAGATCCGCAGGCCAAAGTCTCAGAAGGCAGACTTTACACCCACGCAGGAGTGAAGAATAAACTCTTTAACACTGGAGTGGGCTGATTTCCAAAACAGGGCGCCCTGTCCCTAGAAGTGTTCACACAGAGGCCAGATCATCCCTGCCGGGAGAATGAGAATGAATTCCTATACTCGCGGAGAGGCCGGACTCTTTAAACTCGCAAGATTCCTCACGCTTTTAATCATCTTCCGTTCTAATTATCCAGATTCTATTTGGTGACAATTATCATTTGCGAGTCCCAGCAATCCTCATTTTGGGGGCCACTCCCTAGTTGCTTGTGTAAGTAAGCACTGTTGAGAAACAGGGTCCAACAGCTTGAATCCAGGAAGGACCTACCTACCTAGGCACCGTGTTAATGCCCAGCTAGTCAGTTGGGTCCAGGTGGCTTTGAGTATTTCTATTTTAATATAACTGCATAAAATTCGTGCACCCAGGAAAGAGCTCGTGTGGGGTCACTGGGCACCTTCTTTTCTTGGACCTGAGGCTGGGCTAGGGGTGGAAAGGACCCTCAGTTCAGAGCCCTCTGTGAGGCCCCCAGCATCTGCTGCATCGCAGACTGGACTGTCCCCAGCCACAGGACAGGGCTCAGGCCTCCCAGTTCTCCAGGGAGCACATTCCCTGGGGTTGGCCCGCAGGACTGAGCTTCTCTGTCCACATTTTCTCTTGGATTCGTGCACCACCTTGGCTGTACTGAGCAGCAGTGGTGTCAGCAACCAGGCTTGAAGGCCACGGGCTCTGACCCCAATGCCCAATGCTCCATGGGGACTCTCTGGGGTCTCCTGCCCCTCAGGCTCCAAAGCTGGCCCCAGCCTCACTCTGCCAGGGCTGTGGATCCTGCCCTCACAGCCTTGGGAGGGGAGGACCAGTGCCCAGGCAAAGCTCCCTGCCTCACACAGGCCCACAGGACAGGGAGGAAAAGTCTCCCTCGTGAGTAGCCAGGGCCAGGGTCTAATGAGGGTCCTTAACATGTAAAAGATGTAGCTTGACCTCAGTCAGCTTTAACCTTGTCTTTCCATTACCTCATAAAGTAGCATGGAACTCTTGACAAAAGTAGCAAAGCTCTGAGGAGACGTGCGCTTACTGGCTTTCTAGCATATTCCAAAGTTCTCTCTGCCTCCAGGTGTGTTGCTGCTGCTGGGCTGCAGGTAAGCATGGGCCGGGCTGCGTCTTGGGGCTCTTCCTGGGGGCCTGGGACTCTCCCTGGGACGGGTGGCCGTGCAGCTGTTTCTAGATCAGCGAGGATTTCACCACGGGGTCCCATTCTGTGATCATGCTTCCAGGCTGATCTGTGGCATGTGTGTGCAGGGTGTGGTGCACGTGTATTGTGTGTGTGGTGGGTGTCCACTGTGTGGTGTGTGTCCACTGTGTGTTTTGGTGTATGTGTATTGTGTGTGGTGGGTATGTATTGCATGGTGTGTGGTATGTAGATATGCGGGTGTGGCACGAGGTGTTGGTGTGTATGTGGGTGTGTTGTGCGTGGTGGGTAGACACTGTGCAGTGGGTGAGTGTGGTGTGAGGTGTGAGTGGATGTGGGGTGTGGTGACAGTGTGGTGGGTACAGTGTGGTGTGGAGGTATGTGGGTGTGGCATGGGTGTGAGTATGTGGGGTGTGGTGTGAATGTGGTGCGTATGTACTGTGTGGTGTGTGTGAGGGGTATATATGATGGGTATATATTGTGTGGTGTGTGGCATGCAGATGTGTAGGTGGGCATGGGTAGTTGTGTATGTGTGGTGTAGTGTGTGGTCTGTGGTGTGTGTGGTGGGTACATATTGTATGATGTGTGGTGTGTAGATGTGTGGGTGTGTATATGGGGTGTGCTGTGTGGTGTGTGTGTGGTATGTAGACGTGTGTGTGTTGTGTGTGTGTTGTGATGTATGTGGTATATATGTGGTGTCTGTAGTGGGTATACTGTGTGGTATTGGTATGTAGATACATATGTGTGACGTATGTGTGGACTGTGTGTGGTGTGATGTATGTGGTGTGTATATGGTGTGTGTGGTGGGTATGCATTGTGGTGTGGGTGTTGTGTAGATGTGTGGGTGCAGCGTGTGGGTATGTCATATGTATGTGGGTGTGTGTGGTGTGTGTAGTGAGTATATTGTGTAGTATGTGGTGTGTAGACGTGTGTGTACGGTGTGTAGGTGTGTGGGTGTGGTGTGCGTGTAGGCAGTGTGTGTAGTGGTTGTATTGTGTGGCATATGGTGTGTAGATGTGTGGTGTGTGTGGTTTGTGTGTATGTGGGCTGTGTGTAGTGTGTGTAGTTGGTATACTGTACGGTATGTGGTGTGTAGACCTGTGTGTGGTGTGTGTGTGTGGTGGGTATACAGTGTGGTGTGTTTGCTGTATGTGTTGTGTGGTGTGTGTGTTGTGTGTGTGTGTGTTGTATGGGGTGTGTGTGGTGGGTATACAGTGTGGTGTGTTTGCTGTATGTGTTGTGTGTGTTGTGTGTTGTGTGTGTGTGTTGTATGGGGTGTGTGTGGTGGGTATACAGTGTGGTGTGTTTGCTGTATGTGGTGTGTGTGTTGTGTGTGTGTGTGTTGTGTGTGTGTGTTGTATGGGGTGTGTGAGGTGGGTATACAGTGTGGTGTGTGTACTGTGTGTGGCAGGTGTACATGGTGTGGCGTGTGTGGTGTGTAGACGTGTGTGTGCTGCATGTGTGGGAGGTGTGGTGGGTATACAGTGTGGTGTGTGTGCTGTGTGTGGGGTGTGTATGTGTGGTGGGTATACAGTGTGGCGTGTGTGCTGTGTTGTGTGTGTTGTGTGTGCTGTGGCGTGTGTGATGTGTGTGTGATGTGTGCATGTGGTGTGTGTGTGGTGGGTATACAGTGTGATGTGTGTGGTGTGTGTGGTGTGTGTGTGGTGTGTGCGCTGTGGCGTGTGTGCTGTGAGTGACGTGTGTGAGGTGCGTGTGTGGTGGGTATACAGTGTGGTGTGTGTGGTGTGTGTGTGTGGTGTGTGTGTGGTGTGTGTGCTGTGGCGTGTGTGCTGTGAGTGACGTGTGTGTGGTGCGTGTGTGGTAGGTATACAGTGTGGTGTGTGTGTTCTGTGTGTGGTGTGTGTGGTGGGTATACAGTGTGATTTGCTGTGTGTGGTTGGGTGTGTGTATGTGCTGTGTGTGTGGTGTGTGTGTGTGGGTATACAGTGTGGTGTGTGTGGTGTGTGTGTGGTGTGTGTGAGGTGTGTGTGCTGTGGCGTGTGTGCTGTGAGTGACGTGTGTGAGGTGCGTGTGTGGTAGGTATACAGTGTGGTGTGTGTGCTCTGTGTGTGGTGTATGTGCTGTGTGCATGTGTGGTGTGTGGTGGGTATACAGTGTGTTGTGTGCTGTGTATGTGTAGTGTGTGTGTTGTGTGCTGGACGTGTGTGCGTGTGCAGTGGGTATACAGTATGGTGTGTGCTGTGTATGTGTGGTGTGTGTGTTGTGTGCTGGGTGTGTGTGCGTGTGTGTGGTGGGTATACAGTGTGCTGTGTGTGGTGTGTGTGGTGTGTGTGGTGTGTGTGCTGTGGCGTGTGTGGGGTGTGTGTGGGTCCCCTGAGTGGTGTGGGGGAACAGGGACGGACCGCAGGTGCAGGTGCTGGCGGTGGTTGTGTCACCAGCCAGATGGCTCCATCTATGAAGACTGTTTTTGTGGTTTCTGTTGGCGTTTTGTTTGTTGTGTGTTTTGTGAGCTTGCGCCTCACAGGGGTTTCTCCCCTGAGGCCGGCGCCTCTGGGTGTGGTGTTGGCGCTGTGTCTAGGGTTTCTAGAAGGGGGAGGAATGAGGAAAAGAGGCCCCTCCGGGCGCTGGGACAGGCTCAAGGGAAATAGCCCCGAGCTGGGTGTTGGCTGAGTGTGAATTCCAGCAGCCAGGCTCACAGACCCGTGTCACCTCTGACGTCAAGTGTCAGGGACACGCTAAAAGCCTTTGAGTCTATTGATTGAGAAGGCTCCAGAAGGTTTTGGAGCGCTGGAAGAAGGCCAGGCCTGGAATTTACGCGTCTGCCTCTTGGTGCCTCCTCCCGCTGGAGGGAGTAAATCCAGGCAGGTCTGGAGCGGCCGGGCGGGAACCTGGGGCGGAGGAGCCTCGAGGCTGTGGTCCTGCAGCGCCATCTGGGGGCGGTGAGAAGAGTGGCTGCAGAGGCTCGGGAGGACGCCCCCTCGGGTCGAGCCGCAGCCAGCGCTCCTGGGAGGCGGCCAGGGGTCATCTCTCCTGCGCCGGCCCCAGAGTAGACTGTCCAGTTCCCTGGGAGATACTGCGAATCTGCTTCATGTTTCCATTCGTACATAGGAAAAAAAAAAAAGCCCGCCCCAAAAGCCTGAGCTTCCATTGGGATTACGTTGCCTGGGATCCCAGAGTGACCATAATACACCATTTCCCACCCTCCCTGCCCCATTGGTTTGTCAGAATACCGCTTCCACTAAGAGGTACCCATCGTTTAAGATTCCTAGAATATTCAACCTAAAAGACCTGAATATTCTCATATTCGTGTGTAGCCTTAGAATGAATATCCAGCCTGAAATGAGATGGTTAAGTATGCCTGCCTCATAGGGAAACTGAGGCTCAGCAAGGCTCCGTGGAAGAGAGGAAGCTTTACCGTCTGAGTGCTCCATAATGGAGTCTATGGAATAAGCTGGCAGCAGGCAGATTAGCGGGAGGAAGGGTGACCACATTTATTAGGCACATGGATGCATCATGAGAAAGAAAAGTGAATATCCCCACACCAGAGAGACCTAGAAGCTTATGCGCCTTACTTACTGTGGAGGCGGGAGAGGGGATGGAGGTGCCATGGGAAGAATGAACGATTTGGGGAAAGATGAATGGGCCCTTGGGGGAATGTGGGTAGCCTATGACAAAGCCTGGGCACGGCATCGACCTCTAGTCCCCTCTCCTGTGATGCGAGTCTCCCCTGGCTCATGAATTTCCCGGGGAGGGGATTCACAACAATTGAGGTCCCTTTGGAGGATCTGTCTTTAGGCAGACAAAGGCAGCCCCAGAGCAAACCTCCGCTTGCCTCCCGTGCTGCCCAGTGCCTTCAGTTCAAGTTCAAATACCGTGTTTGGGTGGCACTTCCCAAACTCCTTCAGCCCAGTCCCTTGACTCTAAGCCCAGTGCTCTTTCCACTGCTGTCCACGGTGTGTGGCCCTCCCCCCATGCAGAGTGTGTGACTGGGCAACCGCAGAGGGACACCAGGCCACAGGGAAAACAGAGAGAGGCAGACCCAGACAATGCCAAGATGTACACAGAGCTGAGTGCTGCGGAGGGAGCCATAGGCATGGGGTGGAGGATATGACACCAAGAGGTACCACCCACAGGACACATTTGCTGTGAAGACACTCAGACTGAAGTCTGGGCCCCAGAGAAATGACAATTTATAGCACCTGGAAAGGCTAACCTGCTGCCTGCAATCTCTGTGGAACAAAGAAGAAATGAATATTGCAATACATGTCACACCTAAATTCAGCATCTAGCCCTGTTTGTACTTGACCTGGCCTGGCCACCTTGCTATCATATGCTCCTCATCACAAACTCCTCTCCAGAGCCAGGCTGCTGGCCTCCCTGAATATCCTGCTTTCGTGCCTTTGCTTTGCCGTTTCCCCTTCCTGGAGCACCTGCCATGCCCCCCTCACACCTTAGCATGTGAGTTGAAGCTTCCTGCACACAGCCAGAGTCTCCTGGAGGGGTGCATTAGCTTCCTACAGCAGCTGTAACAAAGTCTCACAGACTGGGAGGCTTACACAGCAGAAACCTATGGCCTCCCAGTTCTGGAGGCTGCAAGCCCAAGATCTAGATGTTGGCAGTTTGATTCCTTTTGCGGGCTATGAGGGGGAATCTGTTGCAGGCCCCTGTCCTTGGCTGGTAGTCGACCGTTTTCATGTGTCTTCATGCGGCGCTCTGTGTGTGTGGCTCTCTCCACGTTTCTCTTTTTTATAAGGACACCATTCATTTTAGATTAGTAATGGCCTCATTTTAACTTGATTACCTTTCTAAAGCCTTATCTTCAAATGAGGTCCCATTCTGAGGAACATGGGACTTCAGCAAATGACTTTTGTAGTGGACACAATTCCACCCACCATACCTGGTTCTGGCCTGGCCAGCCACTGCTGAACCGACTGAAAGCTAAAGGGAATGGGATTCTGAAATGAAAGATGGCTTGGAAGTTTGGAGAACGCGAGGAGGAGGTCTTGGGGGTGTCGGGGGTAGATGAGCCACTGCTGCGGGAGCAGAGAGGTCAGAGCTGTATATGGAAAGGGATTTGGGGGAAGCTTTTGCTATTTCAGTTGTGAGAAAAACTTCCTTCCATCTCCTTGGGAAAACGTTGGCAAGGATTACATTACTAATCCTTAGACTGGAGTGAGATCTGTGTTGGGTCAGGGGCAATGTGAGGATGCCCCGGCACTACGGAGGCGCCCAGGGGGAGCCCCGGTGGATCTAAATCGTTCTTACCCTTCCAGGACTAACTTACGTCCTTCTTCCTGGCATGTCTGAGCTTGCGTTATTCTGGCAAAAACCAAACTAAATTACAGTAAATATATCACACACATTATTTCCAGTGCCACTTCATTAGCCGGTGCTGTTTTGTAGGGCTAATTAACTGTGGCGCATATGTTTGTCTTCTCCAGTTGATGCTGGTGCACGTGTACGGTCTGAGTTTTGTTTTTCCCCAGCCCCACCCCCACAGTGCCTAATATACCACACTGTGCACGGCAGGCGCTAGGCGCACGCCTGTAAACTGAAGGCTGCTTGGGAGCCCATCGCGTTCCCTTATGCCAGCCTTAGCACAGTGTTGGGGTCGCCCACAGCCAAGGCTCCCCATGTACCTGTGGAGGGGCTAGAATGGAAATGAAAGGCATGCCCCACACCTTGTACTTTCTCAGTTTTGGAGAGGCTCGCCCTAAGGTCCTCTGCAGATATTCCCATTCTCAACAACGTTGGCCACACCCCTGGAGGTTTTGGAAGTTACTTGAAGGGCCCGAGTTTGACAAGGCCGGCTGCTGCTCTCTCTGATCTCAGGCCCTCAGGAAAGAAGGCGGAGGCATTTGGCACTGTAGTGGATGGAAACCAGGCTGCCCCGAGTGACTGTTTTCTTTCCACACCAAAGAAATGGAATTTGCCTGAGAGTCTCAGAGCGTCTCTTCCCACTTAATAAATTCTGTTTGAAATGGATGATAATGGCTTCAGGGACAATGTGTTCGAGACGGATTGTAACGGGAGATTAGGGAACAACGGGTTCACAACCCCCAGACCTGACGCCGCAGGCTTTGAGTCAGGGCCCTCCTGGGAGGACAAGCAGCTGGTCTAGGTGGAGGGAGAATTTGGAAAGAACCCAGGGCTGGAGCAGGGCCACATAATGAACTGAGGATGCGGAGGAGATCTGAGGCCACAAGATGTTTCCAAGGTAGGGAAGGGCAGTGAGGAGAGTGCTGGGGAGGGGCCCTCTTTGAGGCTGTTCCAGGAGATCAGCTCTTGCCAGGAGCTGGACTTTGAACGTGGTTCCTGTGATTACAAACTCCAGTGGGCCAGTAACCAATGATAACGATTATGTCCCCTTGCTACCTTGGGATTTGGTGCTGCTGAATGCTCTGGCCTCAGAGGGCCCCGTGACTTTGGGGTGCTGTCAAAGAAAAAATTACTCATGATACTTGTTATAGATGGTAAGGCAGACTCTATTGACTGGGGGATCACAGTAGCCCTCGGGACCACTGCAGTGGGGTCTTGCAGTGGGGAGAGAGACTGACTCAACCGAGTCCAACAGGGACAAGTGAGGATTCATAGCCCAGGAGCAGAGTGGGTGTCCGCAGATGGAAAATTACTAAGAGGAGGCATTTTGCTAGACTGACCACAGAATTCTCGCTGCAGGCAGGCCAGGCTGAGAAGATACCCAGGGTGATTGGATTCCAAGGGTGGGGAGTTGTTGCTAAACTGACAATAGGATTCTTGCTCAAACCAGATTCTACAAAGACAGAGTGAAGCCCAAAGTCATACCTAGTTGAGTAGAGGACTCAGAGGAGCCTAAAGGCTTGCATTGAGCAAAGAGTCTTTGTCAGTGCCCATATTCAAACCAGGTCAGGGGGAGCCCTGCTGTTGGCTTACTGGGAGAGAGAACCAGCCCCCGACACACTCACATCATTGGAAATGTGTAAATACTGATGCAATGTGGATTAATATGTATTTTACACATTACATATTCATGTGGCATATAATGGAAGCTCCCCCAAGAACCAGCAGGGAATGCATGGGAGCACACAAGAGCGTGCTTTAGATAGAGTAGCTGTCATCATTGTCGCCATCATCATCACCCCCATTTCACAGATGAGGAAATTGAGGCCCGAAGAAGCTGGGGTTGCCTGAAACACAAGAAATAAATGGCAGAGGCAGACCCTGTGGCTCAGGTGCCTCTACTACTATTATTTTTACATGCAGAAATTGCTTATTGGACACATACTTGTGCCAGGTCTCACCACAGCCCTGCAAAGAAGAACCTGAAACTGGAAGAAGTAACTTGCAATAGCAATAATTTTCAGAGCTGGATGTTGAACTTGGGTCCTGTGATTCCAAATCCCATGCTCTGTTGACTTCCTGGCCTTTTGTCTCCTCAGGGTGTGTAGCTCACTCCAAACCCTATGCATATGGGGAAGTCTCCTCTAGCCCCACAGCTGGCATGGACCGAGCACATCCCTTATAGATAAGCCAGGTCAAGTCTAACTTTTTCTTGTGAGGTTGTGGGCATCACAATTTTTCCTTGGGGATAGCTGAGCCTTGTTTTTAGAGCTTTCCTTTGACAGGCCCGCTCTGTCGCCCAGGCTGAAGTACAGTGGCACGATCTTGGCTCACTGCAACCTCTGCCTCCCAGGTTCAAGTGATTCTTGTGCCTCAGCCTCCTGAGTAACTGGACTACAGGTACGTGCCACCACACCTGGCTAATTTTTGTATTATTATTATTTTTTGAGATAGAGTCTCACTCTGTGACCAGGTTGGAGTGCAGTGGTGTGATCTCGGCTCACTGCAACCTCTGCCTCCTGGGTTCAAGCAATTTTCCCGCCTCAGCCTCCTGAGTAGCTGGGACTACAGGTGCCTGCCACCAGGCTCGGCTAATTTTTGTATTTTTAATACAGACGGAGTTTCACCATGTTGGCCAGCATGGTCTCGATCTCTTGACCTTGTGATCCAACTGCTAAGGCCTCCCAAAGTGCTGGGATTACAGGCGTGAGCCACCATGCCCGGCCTAATTTTTGTATGTTTAGTGGAGATGAGGTTGGCCAGCCTGGTCTCGAACTCTTGGCCTCAAGTGATCCACCCACCTCAGCCTCCCAAAGTGCTAGGTTTACAGGTGTGAGCCACTGCACCTGGCAAACTGAGCTATTTTTTAATAGGAGATCTGTTGTGTTTGAATTTTAAGATGCACTGTGGGGAATACGATCTTCTGTTCTCCTTACTCCTCTCACAGGCTTGATATTCAGCTCCCCAGTGCCTGAAATTGTATTATCTCTGTCTTCAAATGCGGATTTAAATACCCACATCAATCCTGAAAAACTCTGGCAATTGTCTCCGGAGTCAGTGAAGGTGTCTGCGGGAGCTTAGGTCTTTGAAGTTCAGGCTTAGGAGTTTGCTAATTTCTTATTGTGCTGCTGGGTGATAAATGTTGCTTTGCTTTCTCTTTTTTTTTTTTTTTTTTTTCAGCCTTGTTTTAAATGAAAAGAAATGGCAGTTGGCGATATCCCTGAAGCTTTTTAGTGGGGCTGCTATAATGAGGTTTGCTGAAATTCTGGATAGGAAATATTTCCCTCTGTAGGCTCAGATGCAGGATTTTAAACTTTTGTGATGTCTGTGGTCTTTTTCTTTTGAGCTGGCTGGGTTTGCCTCTTCAAAGATGTCAGCCCCAGCCTTGCCAAGTTTGGAGTTTACAGCTCCACTGCTAGTGACTTGCGTGAGTATAAAAATAGGTCAGTGGTTTTTTTCCTCCCTCTCTTTTAAAGAAGAGAGAAAAATGTGTGTGTGTGTGTGTGTGTGTGTGTTTTCCAACATCCCATCAGTCAAAAACAGTTAAAGCAATTTTAGCTCACTTTTTCCCCAAAAGATTCACTCCAAGTATGACTCAGATCATGGAACACTTCAAGGAAAATTTTTTCCGTGAAAGTTAAGTGCAATTAATGAGGAGAGATCTGGTGGGAGAAAGAATTCCTCAGTGTTCGCTGTAATGTCAATTACGCGATGCCTGACAAACACACATAAAACGTGTAACAGATCCACTGCCTGCTCCTGTGCCACATCAGATTATTATGAGAGTGAGCATTTCTTTCCATTACGAATCTGTATGGCTTAATTTTCCCAGCTGAAACTTTAAACAAGATGAAATTGCATGCACCCATATGCGTGCGTGTGCACACACACACACACACACACACTCAACTATATTCTTTGAAAATACCACTGAAGAAAGTTTCCTAAAAACACATAAAACAAGGAAGCAGTTCAGCCATGAATACGTTTTCTATATGCTAAAAGAGGGTGGGTTAGAGTCTAGATGCAAAACAGCTTAAACGGTTCTTGCTGCAACAAGGTTGCTGCCAGCTCTGTAAAGACTTGGAGTTTTATCCTATTCAGAATTGGCTTCTATTTCTTCCAAGTGCAGACGCATCCTTATGGCCTTGCCTATAAACACAGCCACTGGTATTTGCGTAGAGGTTTGGGAGTCCCCGCCTCACCCTTCTCCTCCTTCCCCCGCTCCACACTCATTTGCTCCCATAGGGTCTCTGTAGTGTTCTGGAGGCTCCCTTGTCCGTGTCTGTTTTCTTACCCACCCCCAATCAGGGACCTCCTCTTTTCCCCAAGTCCTCAGCTTTTTCCTCTCTCCTTTCCATGAGCACTTCAAGTCCTCAAGCCTCTCGCACCGTGGAACAGAAACCTGTCAACCCCATGTCTCCCTCCTAAACACCCTATAGCTCCTCTGCCCTTCACAGCCAAATTGCTTGCTGCAGCTGTCTACACTTGCTGCCTCCACCGTCCTATCCATGCATTCCCCCAAAACAACTGCCTGATGCTTTCCTGACATCCTTGGGAGTTCGTCAGTGACCTCCTCATAGCGAAAGCCAAGGTCATGTTTCTCAGGCCTTCTCTCATGGGATTTTCAAGCAGCACTTGACGATGACCATCCACCCACTCACCCACTGCTTTGCCACATGGTTATCTGAGGGGCCCTTACTTTTGGAGTCGGCCTCCTGGCTTCTGTGCTGCTGCTCTTTTTGCCTCTAACCCCACCTCTCCTTTGCCCACACTTCTAGCATCTCTTCTTCTACTCTCCCCTTAAATGCATTTTTTTTCCAGGGCTCCGTCCTTAACCGCAGGTTTCTCACTCTGCAAGCTCTGCACCCTATCCCACCTCTCCCTTTGTGTTGATGGTTCTCAAACCTGCACCTGCCACTTGGGCCTCTTTCCTAAGCTCCAGAGGCCTGCTGACTTCTCATGGATGAGGGCTTTGATCTAAGTTGCCATGTTACCTGCAGCCCACTCATGACTCTGTGTTCAGGAATGTCTCTGGAATCCTGGGGCCATCCTTGACTCCTCCCTCTCCTTCTAGTCAACTTCAGATCTCTCCCGTTCAGGCAGAGCGGTCTGATTCCCTTACCAGCTCCCCCATGCCTCTAGACGAGGGATCCCAGCGCCACATACCAGAAGTCAGGGCGTTACCCAGCTCCACCTCCAACCCACCTGCCCTGACCTGCTCTGCTTCCTACTGACCCCAACTACAGCCTCTTCTCTTTTAAATAATAACAGCAGTTAACATGTATATAGTGCCTGTTGTGTGCCAGCTGCTGAGATAAACGCCTCATTGCTTTTAGACCCTGTGAGCTCAGTACCCATATTATCCCATTTTATGGATGGGAAAATTGAGGTCCAGGGTAGGTTTTGTTGGGTCCTTCCTGTGAACGCCTCTTGGGTTCCCCAACCTGCTGTGGCCGCTTCACAGCTTTTGGCTGCCCCGTGCGCTTCATGTCGCAACCCCAGAGCAGCCGGCACCCCCATTCCTGTGCTCAGCCCTGGCCTCAAAACGCAGCCGGGTCAGAGCCCTGGGGTCCCACTTGCTTGGGCCTCATTTCCTCTGCCCTCACCCCTTGCTCCTGAATTTCTAAACGAAAAAAAAAAAAAAAGTCTACTAACTAATATTCTCTGCTCTCAGGTAATATATTTGCGACCCAACCTCCTCACTGTAGCAGGATTATTTCTTCAAAATTGCAATCCAGTCATGTCCCTTCCAGCTTAAAACACTTCCACGACATCTCATTGTTGTCCTTAGGACAAAGTTTAAACTCTCAGCTTGGAACTGATCATGGCAGTCACTCTACCGTCCGCTCTCCCGACTCCTTGGGCAGCCCCAGGGGCACAGCAGGCAGTCCAGCCTTCCTTGCTTCCTTTTCCCTCTCCTTTACAAACATTCCTGGGATGTGCCAGACAAGCGCTGTGCTGATTACCGAGAATGTGGAGATGAAACAGACAAGCTAGCAGACAAAGAGCAGGGTTCCTGCAGGCGTGTGGGGAGGGTCAGCTCTTCAGAACAATCTTAGACGAGCACCACAAGTATTACGACGCAGGTGCACGGCTCCCCCGGTTCCAGGTCGATGGACTCCAGATGACTCCTTTGGCTCCGATAACCTCCCCTCATCTGGCTCTCCAGCTCCTAGTGAGTTCTAAACCCGGAAAGCTCAGCGGAGCATCTCCTCTGCTCCAGGATGCCTCCCAGGCTCCCCCTGCTGGAGGCTGGACACAGCTCAGGAACAGCCCTAGAACATGCTGTTTTAAGAAAAATGAGCCGGCGCGGTGGCTCACGCCTGTAATCCCAGCACTTTGGGAGGCCGAGGCGGGCGGATCACGAGGTCAGGAGATCGAGACCATCCTGGCTAACACGGTGAAACATCGTCTGTACTAAAAAAAAAAAAAAAAAAAAAAAAAAAAAATTAGCCAGGCGTGGTGGCGGGCACCTGTGGTCCCAGCTACTCGGGAGGCTGAGGCAGGAGAATGGTGTGAACCCGGGAGGCGGAGCTTGCAGTGAGCCGAGATCGTGCCACTGCGCTCCAGCCTGGGTGAGAGCGAGACTCCGTCTCAAAAAAATAAATAAATAAATGAATTCTGCATTTTATCCTAAAAGCAGTAAGGTCCAATTTAAAGATTGCGTGTGTGAGGTCCAATTTAAAGATTTTGTGTGTGTGTGTGTGTGTGTGTGTGTGTGACAGGGTATCACTCTGTCACTCAGGCTGGAGTGCAGTGGTGCAATCATAGCCTTGACCTCCATACTCAAGTGATTCTCCCACCCCAGCCTCCCAAGTAGCTGGGACCACAGGCGTGTGCCACTACATCTGGCTAATTTTTAAATTACTTTTTAGAGATGGGGTCTCACTATATTGCCCAGGCTGGTCTTGAATTCCTGAGCTCAAGTGATTCTCCTGCCTTGGCCTCCCAAAGTGCTGGGATTATGGGCATGAGCCACAGCGCCTGACCTCATTTAAACCACCCAGGACAGGATGACCGTGCTGCCATCTGCTCTGGAGCTGGGTCTCAGTGCAGAGGGACAGTGACTGTGGATCGTTGCAGTCTCTGGTGGGAGGTGAGGATAGAAGTGATAAAGAGCTAAGAGGAGCTTCTGGGAGCCTTGGAGGAGGTCAGTCTTGCAGTGATGAAGCCAGATAGCAGGAGATGGAGCAGGGCCGTGAGAGGAGGAGATTCTGAGGAGGATGCAGGGGAAATCTTGTCTGTTAATGAAATAGGAGTGGGGTGGGGTTTGGGGTGGGGTGGTCATTGCTGTTTGAGCTGCTGATTCTCATGAGTCGTCTTCAAAACTCTCATGTAGAGTTGACAATGTCGGGGGTGGGGGATCTAGCTTATTCTTTTATTTTCAAGTCCATTCTTGGGGCTGGTAGGGAGGCAGGAGACTACCCCTCCCTCAGCCCTTAGTGTGTGCCGAGCTTGCTTTGTGATGTTGGCAGGGGAAGGGGGACCTGGGTGGTGACTGAGTTCCCTTTATCAAACCCTTCAGTGGGCACAAAATTGAGGCTTGATTTTAGGTTTTATTTTTTTATGAATGTCCAAATCTGTGTTTCACCCTGCCCTCCCAGACTGTGTGGCCTGTTGAAAGTGTCTAGTTTGTGTTCATCTCTCCCTCATTTCTGGAGCAGGGCCCGAGACCCTGCCACATCTCCTATGCTCTGCATCCACGCCTCTTTTGGACATTAAAGGTTGATTGATGCAAAAAAAAAAAAAAAAAAAATTTTAGCTGGAGGGTGACATGGGTGACATGGCTGGATTTGTTCTTGGAATGTTCCCTCTGGCTGCCACGTGGAAAAGGAATAAGAAGACTGGAGTAGTTCTCAGAGCACTGATGCAAAATCCCGGGGTATACTGGAGTCTCCAGGCAGTTTACAGAACCCCCAGGCCTGGGTCCCACCCTACAGATCCTATGCAATTGTTCTGGGGTATGACCTAGGCCACGGGAAGGCCACAGGATTTTTAAAAGCTCCTCATTAGAACAATGATCCTTAATCTGTTTTGCATGAGAACCACCTGGGGGAAACCTTAAACAATGCCCAGGTTCTACCTCCGGGGATCCTGATATAATTTGTATGGAGTGGGGCCTGGCTGTCGAGAGTTTTGAAAGGCTCCCCAGGTGATTCTGATGTGGACCTATGGCTGAGAACCACTGAGTAAGAGGCTATCACAGTAATCCAGATGAGTGAGCCAGACCCTGGGGATGGCAGGAAGTAGAGTCAGAAACACTTAGGAGGTAGAACTGGCCGAGCTTGGTGATGGACTGCGTGGGAAGGTCTAAGGCAGGAGAAGAAGAAGGCCTACACAGTTCTTACTTTCCTGACTTGGTCAAGGGGGCAAATTGCGGCCGCTGCAGGCTGGGGTCAACTGTCTCCACCTTTGTCCTCATCCTACATCTGCTGTTGCTGCCTGCAGTCCTGGCAATTGAGAAACACTCTACTTCAGTCTTGGATAATGACAATATTCCAGGTGTGCTCTGCTTTTAAGAAAATCAAGTGCCAATGTCTCTTGATAAGACCCAGTGAAACTCTGAAAGTGCTGCCCCAAGGGATGCCATCTCCCAGGGGGAGAGCTAGGCTGTGGAAAGCAACCTGAGGCCCCACAAGGAAGGGATTGGACCAAAACCATAGGATGTGAGAGCAGAAAGGGACTTTAGAGACCTTCCGTGTCACATCAGAAAGTGGAAGGGTTGGTGTGGGGTGGAGAGGGAAACTGAGGCCCAGGGAGATCAAATGCCTCATACACAGAGAGTAGTTTTTGCTACTGCATCTCATAATTCTAAAGCACATTTTTTCATATTTAACATTGAACAAGCAGATGTGTTATGCAATTGTCATTGTTTAAATGTCAGTGTTTTTATTTATTAGTGGTACATCAAATAAAGGAGCACCTTACAATCAATGACATCTTACATATAATGGCATTATTTTACTTTAATTTTACAACCAACTTGGAGATCCATTGAACAAGATGTTCCATTGGCCAAGTATATTGTCATGTGGCTTCACTGAGATAACACAATCATCCATCAGCTGAGCGCTTCCTCTGTGAGCTGAGGCTAGGCTTACCCATTTCTGATACCCTGTGACTTCAGCTCTGTTCTGACCCTCGGCAGGAGCCTGAGAATTACAAGTGGGGACATGACCCTGAAGATCAGGGTTCTGGGGATGCTCATGCAGCTCTTGCTGCTTTCCCTTTTACGGCTGTGGGAACTCACATTATTTTCATGACAACTAAGGACTTGAGCTGGTTTGGTCAGTAGTGTGTGGACTTCACTGGGCAGCTGCTAGGGCTCGTCCATATTAACCATCGTGGTGGTACAGAATGTGATGCCATTGAAGGAGGCCAGGCAAATAGGTCCTGCATGCTATCTGCTAGGTATTTGCATAGGGGTATGTGCTATAAATGGGTTATAAACAAGTTATAAACAGGTTATAAATGGATTGTATGAACGAGTTCAAGACAGCCCCCTGTGTATTGGCCCCCATGCTGTCTACTTCTGCACCACAGCCCAGGACCGTTAACTCAAGACTGCCAGCACCAAACTCAAATTCTGGCACACCCAATTGCTTTAAATGTGGCCCAAATATTATTTGCCCATTTAGAGCCTGCCTGCGTTGATAATTTGCAAAACCACAGCCAGCACCCTCTCACCACAGGTAAGAGCTACAAAAGACCCCAAATGGCTGCTGTTCTTTGGAGCTCTCTGACCCAGAGACTCCTCACCATGATGCTCCCCACCATGAACCCTCTTGGGTTCAAACAATCCTCCAGCCTCAGTACCCCCCCACGTAGATGAGACTTCAGGTACGTGCCACCATGCCTGGTTAATTTTTAAATCTTTTTTTTAGGGATGGGGTTTCTCCATGCTTGCCTAGGCTGGTCTCAAACTCCTGAGCTCAGCAATCTGCCCGCCTGGGCCTCCCAAAGTGCTGGGATTACAGGTGTGAGCCACTGCACCTGGCCCCTTTTCTTTTCCTCTGGACCTGTGACATTTGCTAGACCTGTAACCTCCTCTCTGATACTCCTCTCCCCTGGGAATGTCCTTGCCCTTTTCTTCTGGTGGCCCTGCCACTGCCTCTGGAAGGCCTCCTGCCATGAGGGACTTCCCCTTCCATGCAGTCTGTCCGAGCCTCATCCAAATAAAGCTCTTGTGTGCTACTGCCATCTCATGGTCTGGTCTTTTCCTTGATCCTTCCCCAACATTCAAACTCATGAGAGTATAATTGTGTACATAAGCAGATAAATCTAATTTTAGACAATACCTACCAAGGGGCTTCACTGATATCTGTAATGTGAGAGTTAAGCAGCTTGGCTGGTAACACTACTGAAACGCCACTGTTTTTACTGAAAGATACAATATATGCAGGGGTCATTCATCACAGATACAGAATGTCCTAAAAAGAAAAAAAAGTAGCATCAAACACATTTTAAATTACAGACCAGGAGAGTAAACAGACTTGACTTGTTGGTTTTGTTGCTGCCTCGTTGGGCTAAGGGCCGGACCCAAGGGGGCAGTTCAGTTACCATTCTTAGGAAGAGGATACAACTCTACAGCTCTTCCCAACACCAAACACAGAATAGCTATGTACATCTCAGGAATGCAGATGGAGCAAGAGAAAAACTAGCAATAACAGCTAGGGTTAGTTGCACTTCTAGTAGGTGCTAAACAACATGCAAGGTGTTGTGCACGCATTATCTCAGGTATTACTCACAAAATCCTATTATTAGTCCAAAGCTCAGAAGAGTTCATCAATTTGCCCAAAGTTGCAAATCTAATCCATGGTAGAATTGGGATTCAAAGCCTGGTCAATGAGACTCTAGGAAGGACAGGATTTAACTGCCTTGCCTTGTTGCAGAAATTCAACTGGCCTGAGCATTTTGCAATGTGTCATCACTTCTGATAATGGGTTGAATAAAGGATGGCAGCAACATAGGTAGGAATTGTGTCTTCTGCTGTCTCTCTCAAAGTTACGGGCCAGGGGAGGGTAGGACAGGTGTCAGCAGACAGACTCCATGGACACGCTACATCCTGGTGTCAGATTTGGGGTACTGACCTCCACTGGGGTGTGTGTGGTGGAACAGGGTTCTGCCTACTCACAGCCCAGTGCCATCAGCTCAGGAACCCCGTCATCCTCCCAGGCTCCTTCCCGGCCACCTGCAACAGCTGGGCCCAGGGCTGCTTCCATATTCAAGAAAGAGAGACGTCGAAGTGACAGGGAAGGAACAGGATGCTGAGCGATCAAGGGGAAGTTTCTAGTTATTTTCCCATCCACACCTAAGCTCTCTTGTTCTCCGTTGTCAGCACAGTCAGGAACATCTCGTCACTCACCCCACCTCCATAGGAACCGACCCACTGTGGATGGTTTTCCATGGCAGCCATAACTATGTGCACAAATGGAATGGCTTGAACCAAAGAAATGTCTTGTTTCACAGTCCTGGAAACTGAAAGTCCAAGATCAAGGTGTCAGCAGGGTTGGTTCCTTCTGAGGGCTGTGGGGAGGGTCTATTCCTGGCCTCTCCCTTGGCTTCTGGTGGTTTTCTGGTGATCCTTGGCTTGTAGAAGCATCACTATGATTGCTGCCTTCATCTTCATCTGGCACTTCTGTGTGTCTACCTCTAAATTTCCCATTTTTACTTATTTTTTATTTTAAATTTTAAAAAAACTTTTAATAGTAGAAAATTTTGGACATATACAAAAAAAGAATAGTATAATGAGCCCCCATGTACCCATTACATAGCATCGACAGTGACCAGTGTATAGCCAATCTTACCTCATTTGTTCCTCCTCCCTGCACCTATCTCTACAGAAATATTTTAAAGCAAATTCTAATTATCATTATTTTATTTACATAAATGTCAGTCACATGTCTTCTAAATGATAACTTTTTTTTTTTTTTTGGACACAGAGTCTCACTCTGTCACCCAGGCTAGAGTGCAGTGGTGATATCTTGGCTCACTGCAACCTCCACCTCCGGGGTTCAAGCAATTCTCATGCCTCAATCTCCTGAGTAACTGGGATAACAGGCACATGCCACCATGCCCAGCTAATTTTGTGTGTGTTTAGTAGAGACAGGGTTTTGCCATATTGGTCAGGCTGGTCTTGAACTCCTGATCTCAAGTGATCCACCTGCCTTGGCCTCCTGAAGTGCTGGAATTACAGACATGAGCCACCGCACCCAGTCAATAACTCTTAAATACATAATCTTGATACAATTATCTCACTGTTAACTAAACAAAACAGTATTACCTGGCCAGTCATGGTGGCTGACATCTGTAATCCCAGCACTTTGGGAGGCTGAGGCAGGTAGATCACTTGAGGTCAGGAATTTGCGACCAGCCTGGCCAATATAGCGAGACCTCGTGTCTACTACAAAAATTAGCCAGGTGTGGTGGTGTGCACCTATAATCCCAGCTACTCAGGAGGCTGAGGCAGGAGAATCACTTGAACCTGAGAGGCAGAGGTTGCAGTGAGCCAAGATTGCACCACTGCACTCCAGCCTGAGCGACAGAGTGAGACTCTGTCTTAAAAAACAAAACCAAAACCGAAAAACCCAGTATTACCAGATAGCTACTCAGTGTTCACATTTCCCCAAAAGCCTTATTTACAGTCAATTTATTCAAGTCAAGATCTCAACAAGGTCTATGTACACATTGTGTTTGGTTGATATGTCTTAAATTTCTTAAAATCTATAGTAGTTTCCTCTTCTCTCTTTTTTTCTTGTCATTTATTTGTTGGAAAAAATTAGTTCTTTTACCTTGTAGCATTTCACACATTTTGAATTTGGCTGATTATATCCTTTTCTTTTCTTGTCTTTTCTTCTTTTTCTTTTCTTTTCTTTCTTGTTTTGTTTTGTTTTGTTTTGTTTAGAGACAAGGTCTTGCTCTGTCAACCAGGCTAGAGTGCAGTGGCACAAACATGACTCACTGCAATCTCCACCTCCTGGGTTCAAGAGATTCTCTGGCCTCAGCCCCCCAAGTAGTTGGGACCTCAGGTACATGCCACCATGCCTGGCTAATTTTTGTATTTTTTGTAGAGATGAGGTTTCGCCATGTTGCCTAGGCTGGTCTTGAACTCCTGAGCTTAGCAATCCACCCGCGTGGGTGTCCTAAAGTGCTGGGATTATACAGGTGTGAGCCACCATGCCCAGCCCCTTTTCTTTTCTTTTTTTTAAAAACTTTTAGGTTCAGGGTACAAGGGCAGTTTTGTTATATAGATAAACTCTTGACACTGGGGTTTGTCGTGCAGATTATTTCATCACCCAGGTACTAAGGCTAGTACCCAACAGTTTTTTCTGATCCTCTCCTGCCTCCCACCTTCTACCCTCAAGTAGGCCCCAGTGTGTGCTGTTCCCCTCTATGTGTCCATGTGTTCTCATAATTTACCTTCCACTTATAAGTGAGAACATGTGGCATTTGGTTTTCTGTTCCTGCATTAGTTTGCTAAGGATGATGGCCTCTATCTCCATTCATGTTTCTGCAAAGGACATAATCTTCTCCTATTTTATAGCTGTGAAGTATTCCATAGTGTATACGTACCACATTTCCTTTATCCAATCTGCCCTTGATGAATTTCCCATTTTTTAAGGACACTAGTCATATTGGATTAACCCCTTCCTACTATAGTATAACCTTGTCTTATCTGATTCCACCTGCAGTGATCCTGTGTTAGTCTGTTCTTGCACTGCTATAAAGAAATACCTGAGGGTGGGTAACTTATCAAGGAAAGAGGTTTAATTGGCTCATGGTTCTCCGGGCTGTACAGGAAGCATGGCTATGGCATCTACTCAGCTTCTGGGGAGGCCTCAGGGAGCTTTTACTCAGGGCAGAAGGCAAGCGGAGCAGGCAGGTTTCATGGTCAAAGCAGGAGCAAGAGAGGGAGAAGGAGGGGCCACACACTTTCAGCCCACCTGATCTCACGAGAACTCACTCACTGTTATGAGGACAGCACCATGAGGATGGGGCTGAACCAGTCATGAGAAATCCTCCTCCACGAGCCAGTCACCTCCCACCAGGCCCCACCTTCCACACTGGGGACTACATTTCAACGTGAGATTTGGGGAGACAAATATCTAAACTCTATCAGACCCTATCTCCAAATAAAGGAACATTCTGAGACACTAGGGGTAGGACTTCAAGAAATAAATTTTGGGGGTCCACAACTCAGCCCACAGCACTCCATAATTCACAAAGCCTTTTCTTTCCTGCAATTGTTTTGCTTGAGTCAATTGGGTGTTGTACCTGTAAGTCCCCTCATGTCTCACACTCACAAAGCAGCTCACTATCTTCCCTGGCTGTGCGGGGAGCACAGGTTTCCACCACCCGTGTGAGATTGAGTGTATTCCCTCCCAGGTCGCAGACTCCCTGATCACAGGGCACAGCTCTCTGCAGAGCACACAGGCTCCCATCAGGGGCCGTGGGAGCGGGCCCAGGCCAGCACGGGTCCTCGAGCTGTCGTGTTCTCAGAAGTGCTGAGTATTCTCTCCTTAAGAGCCTGGTTCCCAAGCCATCCATCCTGTCCTGACCTGGTCTCCATGTCACAGCGCTTACTTCTCTCACTTCGGCCTTTGCTTTGCCCTTCAGATGAGCTGCCCTCCATTGTCTTGTTGACTAAGGCGTTGGCTCTTGCTCATGGTTGCCTTGGCCACCTTGGGGAATGTCTCTAAGGTTTGGGCTGACCCTGAATCATCCTGCCCCTGCCACTCTCCTGGGGGGACACTCCCACTCCAAGCCCCAGCTTCCTGGGAGAGGCTGAAAATGCTATTCACAGGGTGCTGACTCCCCTCAAGGGGCTGGAGCCATCCTCAGAGAGAGTGCTGGATTGTCCCAGGTAAACTTGGCATTACCACCAACCCCTGGCCCTCCCTCAGAGCCAAAGTCCCTTCTGCAGAGAGAAGCAAAGCCAGGAATACTTCCCTGAACTCTGTCCCTGTCTGGTTCCTGGTTCGAGTTTGCAAATGAGAAGCACCCTTGAGATTAGGACAGAGGCAGGGGAAAGGTCTTTGTTCTTCAGGGGTAGTTACAGCCAGATCTGTAAGGAGTTGAGGTTTGGGAACAAACATGCTTGCTGCTGCCAACAATCGTGGGACGTGTACATCTCTTTGAGTGTTTTGGGATGAGGTCTTTAGTGTCAACTTTCCTGACCTCCCCTTCCCCAGGTCTTGCAATATTTCAGTATACCCTTACTTCTCTAAATTAAAACTTTGAACACCTGGAGTACATACAGTGGTTTCTGTTTTCTTGATTGAATCCTGTCTGAGATAGGGAGAAGGAGCAAACCTCCAATGAGAGGCAATGTCTTATGGATCCTGTGGTGTTTTGTTAGGACGCAGTGACAGTGCTTCAGCAGTGAGGAGAGAACAAGGTAAATTCCAGCAAATAGAGCAGCCTCTCCGGGAGAGCCACCCTGAGGAGAAGAAAAGGGGCATTTCGGGGGTGGAGGAAGGTTAAGCAAAGAATCAGCAAAACTCAGATTGGAATCACTAGCTAGGCAAGTTGCTTCATCTTTCAAGTCGGAGTCTCAGTTTCCTGATCTGTGAAATGGGGAGGTGACCACTCTTTACATTATCTAGTTATGTGAATTCAATGAGATGATTTAGGTAAATTCTCTAGAATGGAGCCTGGAAGCAGAAGGTGCCCAATTAATGCTTCTTTTTTTCTTCCTTCTTGGCAGAGACAATCCATTTGCTTAACAAAGATGCTGCCGTCAGCTATCACAGAGGGCTAGGGTACTCCTTTGCTTTCAGCTGGAGGGAACAGCTTCTTACTCTTTCTTCCCATTAAGGAAGAAGAGGGATGAGGGAGGGCGGAGAACAATATTTTCAGTGCTGTGACTTCCTTTCTGCTGGTGTATAGTCTAAGGCTGGAACAGCTCCTTAAGGCCATACATTTAGTTTCCCTCAATTTAAACATAAAGAGCTAAAACTAGAAATCCTCTAGAAGAAAACATCTTTATGATCTTGGTGTAGGCAAACGTTCCCTAGGCAGGATACAAGAACACAAACCATAAAATAAATAGATAAATTGGACTTCATCAAAATTTAAAAGCTTTACTGATTGTTAATAAAATGAAAAGGCAAACCACAGAGTGTGAGAAAATAATAGTGATACATATATCTGATAAAGACTTGTATCTGAATACATAAAACATGCCTACAAATAAATACTAAAAGACAAGCAACTCAGTTAAAATGAGCACAAATCTTGACCAGGCACTCCATAAAAGAAGATACATGAATGGCTAATAAGCATGTGAACAGGTACTCAGCATGTTAGTCATTAAGGAAATGCAAATGAAACTACTATGAGCTACTACTTCACACCCAATAGGATGGCTAAAATGCAAAACACTGACCATATCAAGTGTTGACAAGGATATGGAGCAACTGGAACCTCATACATAGCTGGGAGAAGTATAAAACGTTACCATTATTTTAGAAAACAGCTTGGTGGTTTCTTTTACAGGTGATATGGTTTGGCTGTGTCCCCATCTAAATCTCATCTTGAATTCCCATGTGTTGTGGGAGGCACCCAGTGAAAGGTAATTGAATCATGGGGGCGGTTCTTTCCCATGCTGTTCTCACAATAGCAAATGAGTCTCATGAGATCTGATGGTATTATAAGGGGGAGTTTCCCTGAAAAGCTCTTTTCTCTTGTCTGCCACCATCTAAGATGTGGCTTTCACCTTCTGCCATGATTGTGAGGCCTCCCCAGCCATGTGGAACTGTGAGTCCAATAAACCTTTCTTTTGTAAATTGCCCAGTCTGGGTATGTCTTTATCAGCAGTGTGAAAATGGACTAATACAGTAAATTAATATCAGTAGACTGGGGTGCTACTGAACAGATACCTAAAAATGTGGAAGCAACTTTGGAACTGGGTAACAGGCAGGCGTTGGAAGAGTTTGGAGGGCTCAGAAGAAGACAGGAAAATGTACAAAAGTTTGGAACTTCCTAGAGACTTGTTGAATGGCTTTGCCCAAAATGCTAATAGCGATATGGACAATTAAGTCCAGGCTGAAGTGGTCCCAGATGGAAATGAGAAACTTGTTGGGAACTGGAGCAAAGGTGACTCTTTTTATGTTTTAGCGAAGAGACTGGTGGCATTTTGTCCCTTCCCTAGAGATATGTGGAACTTTGAACTTGAGAAAGATGATTTAGGGTATCTGGCAGAAGAAATTTCTAACCAGCAAAGCATTCAAGAGGTGATTTGGGTGCTGTTAAAGGCATTCAGTTTTATAAGGGAAGCAGAGCATACAAGTTCAGAAAATTTGCAGCTTGATAATGAGATAGAAAAGAAAATCCCATTTTCTGAGGAGAAATTCAAGCTGGCTGCAGAAATTTACATAAGTAATGAGAAACCAAATGTTAATCCCCAAGACAATGGGAAAAATGCCTCCAGGACATGTCAGAGGGCTTCACAGCAGCCCCTCCCATCACAGACTTAGAGGCCTAGAAGGAAAAAGTGGTTTCATGGGCCAGGCCCAGGTTCCCCATGCTGTGTGCAGCCTAGGGACTTGGTCCCAGCTGCTCCAGCTATAGCTGAAAGGGGCCAACGTAGAGCTCAGGCTGTGGTTTCAGAAGGTGGAAGCCTCAAGCCTTGGCAGCTTCCACATGGTGTTGAGCCTGCGAGTGCACTGAAGTCAAGAATTGAGGTTTTGGGAACCTCTGCCTAGATTTGAGAGGATGTGCGGAAACACCTGGACGTCCAGGCAGAAGTTTGCTGCAGGGGCAGGGCTCTCAGGGGGAACCTCTGCTAGGGCAGTGCAGAAGGGAAATGAGGGGTCAGAGTCCCCACAGAGAGTCCCTACTGAGGTACTACCTAGTGAAGCTGTGAGAAGAGGGCCACTGTCTTCCAGACCCCAGAATGGTAGATCCACTGACAGCTTGCACTGTGTGTCTGGAAAAGCTGCAGACACTCAATGCCAGCCCATGAAAGCAACTGGGAGAGAGGCTATACACTGCAAAGCCACAGGGGTGGAGCTGCCCAAGACCATGGGAACCTACCTATTGCATCAGCGTTATCTGGATGTGAGACATGGAATCAAAGGACATAATTTGGGAGCTTTAAGATTTGACTGCCCTGCTGGATTTCAGACTTGCATGGGTCCTGTAACCCCTTCATTTTGGCCAATTTCTCCCATTTGGAATGGCTGTATTTACCCAAGGCCTGTACCCCCACTGTATCTAGGAAGTAACTAACTTGCTTTTGATTTTACAGGCTCATAGGCAGAAGGGACTTGCCTGGTCTCAGATGAGACATTGCACTGTGGACTTTTGAGTTAATGCTAAAATGAGTTAAGACTCTGGGGGACTATTGGGAAGGCATGATTGTCTTTGAAATGTGAGGACATGAAATTTGGGAGGGGCCAGGGGCAGAATGATATGGTTTGGCTGTGTCCCCACCCAAATGTCACCTTGAATTCCCATATGTTGTGGGAGGGACCTAGTGAATCATGGGGGCACGTCTTTCCTGTGCTATTCTCGTGATAGCAGATGAGTCTCATGAGATCTGATGGTGTAGTAAGGGGGAGTTTCCCTCTACAAGCTCTCTTCTCTTGTCTGCTGCCATGTGAGATGTGCCTTTCACCTTCCACCATGATTGTGAGGCTTCTCCAGCCACATGGAACTGTAAGTCCAATAAACCTCTTTTTTTTTTTTTTTTTTTTTTTTTTTTTTGAGATGAAGTCTTGCTCTGTTGCCCAGGCTGGAGTGCAGTGACACAATGTCGGCTCACTGCAACCTCTGCCTCCTGGGTTCAAGTAGTCCTCCTGCCTCAGCCCCCCTAGTAGATGGGATTACAGGCACATGCCACCATGCCTGGCTAATTTTTGTATTTTTAGTAGAGACGGGGTTTTGCCACGTTGGCCAGGCTGGTCTCAAACTCCTGACCTCAGGTGATCCACATGCCTCAGCCTCCCAAAGTGCTGGATTACAGGTTGGAACCACTGTACCAAGGCTATAAACCTCTTTCTTTTGTAAACTGCCCGGTCTTGGGTATGCCTTTATCAACAGCATGAAAACAGACTAATACAACAGGAGAACATACACCTACCTTATGACCTGGCAATTTCACTCCTACATGTTTATCCAAGAGAAAGGAAAACATGTCCACAAAAATATTTGCAAATGAATGGACATAGTAGCTTTATTTCTAATAGCTAAAAACTGGAAACAATCCAGGTGCCCCTCAATAGGAGACTGGATAAATAAATTGTAACATATCCACACTGCAATAAAAAGGAAGCTCACTGATATTATAATATCCTGGAAGCATCTCAAAAAATTATGTTACATAAAGGAAGACAGATGCAAAGGTTGATCGAATGATTCAATCAATGAAGTTCTAGAGCAGCCAAAATCAGTCTATGTTGATAGATTACAACAGTGGTTGTCTGAGTTGGGGCAGGGGTAAGGATTGGCAGGAAAGGGAAGGAGGGAACTTTCTGGAGCAAAGGAAACATTCTATATGCTGATGGAGGTAATGGTTACATGGGTGTAGACACTGAAATATACATTTGGACTTTATCCATTTTATTGTATGTTTAAGAAAAACCCAGTTTACTGATTTTCTTCTCAGATTTCCAGAGGTATTGCCTTGACCTCCGAAGAGATTAGATTCACCCCAGGGACAAGGAACTGTGTCCAGACCAGTGGAACTAGAAGCAGACCTGTGGAACCCAGAGAAACCTAGATTGTCAACTTTTCCACAGCATAGTTTCTGTCTCTGCACTACCAGGTGTTAATGTGCATTTATTTTGTGCTAGGAACTGTGCTAATTAGTTCCATATACCTTTTAATCCTGGGGGAAACAACAACAAACCAAACCCTGAAGCTCCAAGGGGTGAAACAACACACAGCTAAGACTGCAACTCCACATTCTCATTCCAAGCCCAGAAGAAGCCGGCTGGGGAACTCCTCACCCGAGGTTCACGTTGGGGTTGTCCCTTGCCAGCCAGGAACTCCCCACACCAGCCTCTCCTTTATTTCACACCTAAGCCTGAGTGTCTTCCTTAAATAACCAGTGGTGATCCCTAGTTCACACTCCAAAAAGCTTCTTTTGTTTTCACAGGGACCAGTGCATGGAAACTACCGGTGACTTACTTTTGCAAATCCTTCCAGGGTTGGCACAACCTGCAGGCTTGGAAGATCCTGGCACTATAACACAGCTGCAGCTGGGGAAAGCCCTGGGAGCTCATTAATGGCCAAGGTCACTGGAAAAACCATGAAGGTGACCTCAAGTGTTAGGCCCGTAGGGCTAGGGCTAACGGCAGACGCAGGCCAGCGCAGCAGAAAAATGCCCCAGTCTCCACTCTGCCAAAGCACCTGCTTCCTGACGGGTGGCTGGGGCCCGATGAGACATGATGTCATTGATTTTTATCACAACCTTCCTGGGGAGGAGACAGGAAAACAGGGGCCTGAGGAGGTGAATAGCCTGAGCTGGGAAAAGAAACACAATTTCCAGTTCGTTGGATCAGATCCCTGAGTTTCAGGAATAAAGCCACCTTGTCAGACTCTCCTGGACTGTGGTGTCTAAGAGGACCATAGAAGCCTTAGTGAGTTCTTTCCATGGAATTTTCTGTGAAATAAAAATGTTTAATTTCTTAAAGGTCTATCTAAATGGAAGTTATTGTGGCCATGAAGAAATCAAATATTTAATTGCTAAGTAAAAGAGATTAAAAGTGCCTTTAATCTTAAGAAAAATAAAATTGGGCAAAACATTATACATAAAATATATTATGTATGTGTGTGTATATCATTTGTATGCATATTCACCTGTTGAAATAATTTTTTTTGTTGGTGGCTTAATTTTAGAATTTTGGCTAATTATTTCTAGATTCTCCATCTTCTGCCAAGGGCAGGAGTTACTGTCTCAGTTTTATGTAAGAACATATTTATTTTTGTTTTTGTCTGTTTTAAGTATTATTAATGAAATGCATGCACAGAGTTAAACTTTAAATAATATCAAATACTCGTAATAAAAGCTTGCAGTTCCCTGACTCCTCTAATCTCCCTAAGCCCTCCAGAATAATCACTTGTGTTTTTCATTTGGTGGGAGCAGAGCATGGAAACACATTTAGATCAGAGGCCATCCCTGACAAAAATAAGGTATCTTGGGAAGAATGTCCCAGAAGCTCTACATGAATTAGTCTGCTACATGTTTCTATTCCTTTAACCAACAAATCTGCCTAATTCATATCCCAGCACTCTGCAAGGCTGAGGTGGGTGGATCACCTGAGGTCAGGAGTTCAAGACCAGCTTGGCCAACATGGTGAAACCCTGTCTCTACTAAAAATACAAAAATTATCTGGGCCTGGTGGCACACATCTGTAATCCTAGCTATTTGGGAGGCTGAGGCAGGGGAATTGCTCCAACCCAGGAGGCAGAGGTTGCAGTGAGCCAAGATTGTGACACTGCACTCCAGCCTGGGTGACAAGAGTGAGACTCCATCTCAAAAAAAAAAAAAAAAAAAAGGAAAAAATTGTTTTTTAAATGGAAATCTAGTATCTCACAGAAAAGTAAACAAATTCATCAGTGCAGATAAGATGTATTATCAAAAGTCTTGCTGTCACCCAGGTCAGGCCATAAAACATATCCAGCATCCTTGAAGCCCCCTCCAGCGCTACCCGCTCCTCCCCAGAGGTGACTACTGTCCTCATTATCACCACAGATGAGTTCTGCCTTGTTAAAATTTCTCAAATTGCAACCACTTGGTGTCTCATCATTATGCCTTGCTTCTTTGACTTAACATTTTTTTCAAGATTCACTTATGTTGTTACATGTAGCTATAATTGGCTAATTGTCATTTCTGCAAGGCTTTCAATTACCAAAATTTATTGATCTATTTTGTGGTTGACGGACATGTGGACTGTTTCCAATGTTGGCTACTACAAATAATGCTACTACCAACGTTTTTGTGCGTGTGTTTTAGTGCATAAGTGCATGGATTTCTAGTGTGTATATACTTATGAGTAGAATTTCAGCATCACAGGGCATGTGTGGTTCAACTTTAGTAGACGACTAACTGTTCTTTAAAGTAGCAGTCTCCGAGTGGGCACAGCTCACACCTGTAATCCCAGCACTTTGGGAGCCCAGGCAGGCAGATCGCTTGAGGTCAGGAGTACAAGACCAGTCTGGTCAACATGGCGAAACCCCATCTCTACTAAAAAGACAAAAAAATTAGCTGAGTGTGGTGGCACACACCTGTAATCCCAGCTACTTGGGAGGCTGAGGCAGGAGAATTGCTTAAACCTGGGAGGTGGATGTTACAGTGAGCTGAGATTGTGCCACTGCACTCCAGCTTGTGTGACAGAGTGAGACTTTCTCTCAAAAAAAATAATAATAATAATAATAAAATAAAAAATAAAAGTAGCAGTCGTCAACCTTTTTGGCACCAGGGACCAGTTTCATAGAAAACAATTTTTCCACCCACTGGTGGGGGATAGGGGTGGGTTGGTTTCAGAATGATTCAAGCCCATTACATTTATTGTGCACTATATTTCTATTATTATTACATTGTAATATATAATGAAATAATTATACAGCTCACCACAATGTAGAATCAGTGGGAGCCCTGAGCTTGTTCTCCTGCAACTAGACGGTCCCATCTGGGGGTGATGGAAGACAATGACGACCATCAGGCATTAGATTCTCATAAGGGTCAAACAACCTAGATCCCTCGTACACAAAGTTCAAGCTCCTATGAGAATCTAATGCCGCGGCTGATCTGACAGGAGGCGGAGCTCAGGCAGTAATGCAAGCGATGAGGAGTGGCTGCAAACACAAACGAAGTTTCACTCGCTTGCCTGCTGCTCACCTCCAGCTATATGACCTGCTTCCTTCAGGCCACAGACCAGTACGGGTCTGTGGCCCTGGGGGTTGGGGAACCCTGCTTTATAGTGTGCCAATTTACATTCTCACCAATCACACAGGGAAGTTTCAATTGCTTCACAGCCTTGACAATACTTGGTACTGTCAGTCTTCTTAATGTTAGCCATTCTGGTGGGTGGGTAGTGGGATTGCGATGTGGTTTCAATTTGTACATCTCTGATGACTAAAGGAGGCTGAATATCTTTTCATTTCTTTATTGGACATTGGATACCCTTTTGTGAAATTCTGAAGTGTCATGTCCATTTTTCTTTTCTGTGGTCTTTTTCTTATTGATTTGTAGAAGTTCTTTTAGATTTTGGCTTGAGTCCTTTCTGGATACGTGTATTACATATATCTCTCTCCATGCTAAAGTTTCCCTTTTCATTCACTGATAGTCTTTCTTTGGTGAATAGATGGTCTTAATTGCAATGTAGTCATCTTTCTTGATTTCCTTCTTCTCTTGCCTCTTGGCCCCATTTACTACCTTGTAGCTTTCCAGTGTCTTTAAATAGATTCTAAAAAATAGTTTCTCCAGCTTTTCTAGATGCTCCAAATGGAATAATTGGGCAGAACTTCCTCAGGCAGTCATCATTAATTTGTCTAGTTCTTTCTTCTGGCATTTTCATATTTCGAAATATATATATTTGGAATATTTCTTGATTTAATATTGTAGACTTTTAAAAATCAATTTTATATTGTGGTACATGAGCATTTAACTGTCTTAAACTTTTACTCCACAGTCTCTTGTTCTCTTAATGTGGTTCTTTCATGATTTAAAACTTCAAACCACATTTGCTCTACGTAATATCAAGACTCTCTAAAACATTCTTCACTGCAAGTGCATGTGGTTGGCAAGGGATTTTCAGAGTCAGTTGTATTTGGCATGAGTGGGATTCTCTTTGAAGTTTTCAGCAGCCCTAGTCAATATTCTAGATCTTTCCAGAATAGTCACAGTTTCAACCACAGAAAGCTCTAGCCATTCTGAGATTGAACTGTGGTAGTTTCTCACTATTTTGGAGTGACCCCAGAGGTCCATGCTATGTGGAATTTATCTATTTCCTGAGGCATGGCTTTGAATCACTGCCCCGTGGAGGACAGGGCAGTCACTTAGCAACCAGCATCTCAGCAGACTCCCCAGGACCCACTTCCCAATGTGGCTCCCTCTGTTGGGCCTTCCTTTTGTCAGGCACGCAGCAAGTCTTGTGACGTGATAAATCCTTGGGAAAATGGCCTCAAAAAGAATTCCAACTGCTGGGCCTGACCATGGAAAAGAAGACAAATTAAAATAATTTTAGTAAGTTTTGGATCTTTGCCAGAAAAGGGAAGTTTTGAAATAGAGTGGTATGTTGAATCCAACAGTGGCTTGGATGTAGAAGTGAACAGGTCCCCCATACACTCTATACAGACCACAAAAGATGCCTTTTAAATGTGTTTCATTAGGAAAATTACCTGTAATTTATGTTTTTAAATAAGAAGGTTAGAAAAGGCTGTGGGATAGACTTCTTTCCTATGTTGAGAGTTATCTGTGTTTCAGCTTGTTCTTCCTGTAAATACACCTGCACTTGTCATTTTACATGTCCCAGGTTTGGTTTGGAAAATAGAGTCATAGCGATGGTCACCCAAACCAAGGGAGGTCCCTATTGTAGCACTACCTCCAACCCCTAGCCAGACTGGGAAACCCCTTTCCCTAGGAGTTTCTTACAAGGTGTTCTGACCAGGAGATTTCTTCAGTGTCCTGGGTGCCCCTTTCGCACGCCCTAGAGCTGGGGGAAAACCATGGCTGAGCAGCAGGTGGGACAGGAGAGCATAAACCGAGGCAGAGTGGTCTTTCCAGTCTTCCTGATTTGCAGTTATACCTGTTACTGGCACAGTATACTTTTGTTTGGTTTTACTGTATTTCTTTCTTTCTTTTTCTTTTCCTTTTTTTTTTTTTTTTTTTTTTTTGAGTTAGGATCACTCTGTCACCCAGGAGTGCAATAGTGCCATCTTGGCTCACTGCAATCTCCACCTCTTGGGTTCGAGGAATTCTCCTACCTCAGCCTCCCGAGTAGCTGGGATTACAGGCATGCACCACCACGCTCAGCTAATTTTTGTATTTTTACTAGAGATGGGTTTTCACCATGTTGGGCAGGCTGGTCTCAAACTCCTGACCTCAAGTGATTGGCCCACCTTGGCCTCCCAAAGTGCTGGGATTACAGGCATGAGCCACCAGTGCGTGGCCCTGTTTTACTGTATTTCTTAGCACAAGGTTCCAGGAGACCCTATTCACTGCAAATTCATGTGGGTTCTGTTTTCCTCCCCACCCCTTCAGCTCTCCATTCTAGCCCCACTCACAGCTGCTTATCCAGGCTGCCACTATCCCACTACCCAGGAGCCCTGTGCCACACCTGGCCATTTGAAATGGTGTTCAGGGGTGTCTGACAGCCTGTGGTCTCCTGCCCTCTTCAGCTCACCACTCAGCACCTCCATGGATATCTTGCTCTTTCAGGCCCTCATCCTCCCTGTGCCTCCTGTGGAAAGTCTAATAACAGCAGGTGTTGACATGAGGAAGGCTGGGCTTCCCAATATACTTCATTCATCCACAAGACATTTATTAAGCACATACTGTGGGCCAGGCACCATAATGGGCCTGTGTACACAGATGAACAAGACGAGCTCCTGACTGCAGTGTCTCACAAACTTAAGCCATTCACACACATACACAAACACACTGGCGCAACACAATGTCATGTATCTGTGACAGAAAATCTGTCACTGGGGTCATGAGGGATGGGCAGTCGTGCTAATCAAGGAAATTCACCAGGCAGACAAGTGGTAGGATGGGAAGAAGAAATTCCACGGGGAGGAAGAAGCATGGGCAGATGTGTAGGTGGGAAACCCGTGAATGGTCCCAAAACCATAAGTGATCTGCTATAGTCAGTGAGGGCAGGACACAGAAGACAAGGTCTGTCCTCAGGGAACTTATCCTCTAGAGGGGCGGGCGGCCAGGCAGGCTCAGAACAAAGCAGACAGGAAGTGATAGTAAGAGCTACTTTTAAAAGACCAGATAAAGTGTCAAGAGTTTTCACAAAAGGGAGACAAGACTTTGGGTTGGAGGGATCCCAGGGAGCTTCATGGGCTGGATTTTGAGCATGTAGGATGGATGTGCAGAGATGGGAGAAGAATTCAGAGGAAAGAGGGAGAGTGGGGCCTGCATGATGTGCATGAAAATAATGCCATCACTGGATGCAGGGCAAGCTCGGTCTCATTGATTATAAGTGGCCGAAAGAAGTTGGGATGAGAATATGTGTGTGTGTGTGTGTGTGTGTGTGTGTGTGTATTGCAGGAGTCAGGATTGAGGGGCCCAGTGAGGGGAAGAAGGTGACAGTCTGGAGAGCTGAGGAGGTGACCTGGAGTTATGCTGGACTTGGAGGAGGCAGTGTGTGAAGCTATGGGGTAATTTTGGCACAGTTTCCTTGCTTTAAGTGTTCTTAATCCTTTTGCAAAAACACATTTCTATATTAATAAACATGAAAAAAGGAACAGAATGGAAAATACACATAGATTTCATTTAAGATAAAAAAGTACAACTTCACTGAAATTGCGACTGCCCCCAGAAGGCCTTCAGTGTGTGTGTGCTCTTGTGGTCATTAGGGCAACAAAGGAAAAGATCTGAGAGGCCCTGACATCCTTGGCCAATTTAATTTTCACAGGAATTCTATGACATAGATGCTGTTATGTGAGAAAATGTAGGCCCAGCAAGGGCATACCATGGCCAAGGTTACACAGCTAATACACAGCTGACTCAGAACTCAACCCAGGATCTGTGTGCAAAGTCCGTGTTTTTCATGCAACAGCCTGAGCGGCTGATCAATGAGGTGTGCTAGGAAATAAAGCTGAAAAGGTAGGTTGGTGATAAATCACGGAAGGTCTTGAAGGCCAGGCTGAAATAAAGGCAGCATGTGAAAGAAAGTTCTTGGCTCACTGGGCAAGACCTGGAGAAGCTGAAGGTAAGAACATGAAGTGCGGTACAGCCACAAGAGAGGGAGTGACTCTCATTCATCCCAGCTTCTTTGGGGCCACCTCTTATCTACAAGACAAAGTGTGACTTGCACTCAACAGTGGCATTGTTTCTGTGGCAAAAGAAGGAAATGTGCCTCTGCTTCTGTTTGTTTTCCACTTAATGTTGTTTTGCAGAACACAGAGAACCCAGAATCATGGACCATCTCATTTTTGACTGAATGCTAGAGAAAGCACGTCAGCCATCTGCAGCTTCTCCCAAGGTGTCCTTCCCATGATTAGGGATACATTCCATAATCAACACAGCGGGACAGAACAGTATTATTGGATCTGAAAGAAAACCAATGGAGACTGGGAATCTCTAAGGGCAGCTGCCATTTTCTAGATCTATTATTTTCTATTTAGAGGTTAGTGAGACAGAACATGGTGTTGATATGAAAATCGAGAGATTTATGTTGTTTTCATAGTAGCAAAAAGAAAAAAAAATCTCCGGAGAGGACCCCAAAATGGTAACTTGGTGCAAATACAAAGTGAATAGTTATTTGTGGCTTGAGATAGGTTGGAAATTGCTCCTTTGATTAGGAGATGGTTGCTACAGTTCGCAACGGAATGTTACTGTCTTTCTTCTTTTCTTTTTCTTTCTTTAGTATCTGTTGAGAGAGTTTATGAAGAAACCAGCCAACATCCTGGAGATCCTCAGGCCACCTCAAGTACTGCTGTTTCTGTACAAAGCCTCTAATGGATTGATGTTTCATCAACTGGTACTGGGACAAGGACCCAACCACCACCATGATGAGAGCACTGTTAAGGTCAGATAAGCACCTGCCCTGGGCATAACTGAAGGCTTCAAGGCACCAACCATCTCTAAGGAAGTGTCTGCTCACAAGACAAACAATCTTTCTACTGTTCCAGATGGCGTCCTGGATATTGGCAATGTGGTTTTCTCCCGGGACAAAGTCTCTTTCTTCAAAGCACAGGTTAAATCTGTTTTGGTCCCTGTATTGAGTGTCCAGGTGTTTGAGCAAAGCATTCTGCACCCATGCGAAGTCTTTGCTGCTGAAGCACAAATAGGCATCATATTTGTACGTATCAGGTTCTGTGCTCTGGGGATGGTACTTGAACACCAGTCTCTGGGCTGTCTTATAACAGATAAAACAGAAGCCCCGGAACTTCGTGACTATGAGGATGGTCATGAGGAACAGAGTCAGAGTGACAGTGCATACAATGAAAAGGGAGAACTTTAGGGACTTTAAGACTTCCTCTTCATCACAAGCTTCCGTGGAAAGAGAAAAGAGGGAAACCCCAGAGAGCGAGTCAGGGTACACGCAATGTATGTCTGCAGGAGGCCCAGCTATAGTGACATTGGTGTGATTAAGCCAATGGATAAAAGTGCTAAGTGCACATTCACAAATGAACTTGTTATGAGTTATATCCAAGACACTAAGTGATACAAATAAATCAGGATCGGGAGCTAGGAGCTGATTCCCAGATATGTCAAGGATCTCTAAATTAGCAGGTAAATCATTGTGAGAAAGAACTGTCAGCCTGTTGGAGTTGAGGCTTAGTCCCTTTAATGCAGTCAGATGGCTAAATACTCCTGGTGGAAGGGAATTAAGATAGTTATTATTCAAATACAGAACTTGAAGATTAGAAAGTCCCTCAAAAACATTCCAACAGAGCTGAGTTTCCCAGGCAAGTTGCAACATATTTTCTCCAAGGAAAAGCTGTTCTAAGGTGGGATTCTCTGAAGGGGTTTGATCTCCACTACAAGAGGATAAGCGATTTTGATTTAAAATGAGAATCTGGAGATGAGGTACCCGTAGGAGAAAGTAGAGAATATCTAGATTTTCTAGCCTGTTTTCTGATAAGTGGATGAAGTTGGCTGTAAGGTTGATCTCTGACAAAGTCACTAGTTTATTGCCACTTAAGAAGATATCAGGTATGCTTGGAATAAAATGAATGGTTGTAAGAGCATTGTCTCGGAGATCCAAGGTCTGTAAGTTTTCCAGGAATTTGAATGTTTGGTCTTGAATTATTCCAATGTGATTTTTTTGCAAATCAATGTAGGCTACCTTAGGTAGTCCATAGAAATTCGAACTGTAAAGTTCCCCCAGAAGGTTATACGACAAATTGAGAACTTGGAGGTTGTGAAGTCCGTAAAATGCTTCAACTGCAATCTTATTTATCTTGTTGTAGGCAAGGTTCAGAACCTGCAAATCCTGGAGTGTCTCAAAGACTCGGGAGTTCAGGGAGAAGATAAACCCATGTGAAAGGTCCAGGTGTCTCACTGAACTTCTGGCCAGGCCAGCAAATGTGTTCTGGTCAGGATCTTTGATGTTATGGAAGCCAAACCCGGCACCCATGATGTGGTGGGCAAGAATCAAAGAGAAGGCCTGGCTTTTGCTGATGGCATTGCTAAAGTTTCCTGTGATATCCACTGTCCAGCCATTTCCAGAAACATCTAGTGTCTCCAGCACCATGTTTCTGAACGGGTTCATACATTTTCCCCAGTCCACTGAGACTCTGCTATACAAGTTATTAGCTGCGAGGCTGAAAAAGGAGAGCATTTTCCCTTGGAGGGGCTCGAGCTCATGTTCACATACAAGAAATATTTGGTTGGAGGAAAAATCTATGGACTTCAAGGAATTCAGCTTCCCAAATGAAGGAGGAAGGTAAAGGCTACGAATCTGATTTTTGGATAGATCCAAGCGAGTTAAAGACTTTAAATTTCTGAAATAACCATCTTTCAATACAGCATCGGAGAGACCACAGAAATACAGTCTAAGTTCAAACAGATGGAACAGTCCCTGAAAAGCATCTGGATGCAGGAAGTATATCTGACTACTTCCCAGGTCCAAGATTCTAAGGTTGGGCAGGTTTCTGAAGGCCTCCTTGTCAATAGTCAAGGGGGTATACTGGTTCCCGAGCTCCAGCAGCTGCAGCTGTTCCAGAAAGGGGAAGGATGAAACAGTGACTGTCCGGATATAGTTGAAGCTCAGCAGGAGCCTCTCAGTGGTGTTGAGGACCTGGGGGACCTGGGTGAGGTTGCAGAAACGATAAAAGGCTATTCGGCCATCAAAGGAGCAGGAAGGAAATCCAAACACAGGACTGGCCACAAGCACCACTCCTAGGAGAAGGTCCAGGTGGTCTCCCATGATCCTACGGAGAAGAAGGGAGAATGAAAACACAGGCATTTAAGCTCGAGGTATTGCACTGGGGTCTTCAGATCCTGGGGGTATTCTCTATGATGTTCCTGTTCCCTTTGACGCCTTCATTCCTCTGACTCCACAAACATGGCTGCTGGCAGATACAGACAAAGCTATTCTTACTCTCTTTCTGTTTTTTTGAGACAGGGTCTTGCTCTGTCGCCCAGGCTGGAGGGCAGTGGCACCATCACAGCTCACTGCCACCTCCGCCTCCCGGGTTTAAACTATCCTCCCATCTCAGCCACCTGATTAGCTGGAACTACAGGCATGTGCCACTGTACCTGGCTAATTTTTGTATTTTAGTAGAAATGGGGTTTCACCACATTGCCCAGGCTGATCTCCAACTTGTGGGCTCAAGTGACCTGCCCGCCTCAACCTCCTGAAGTGCTGGGATTACAGGTATGAGTCACCACACCTGGCCTATTTTTGCTCTCTTTCTATCAAACACTTATGTTGAATTCTCTATATACTAGGCACTACTCTAGGTACTTAAAAAACATTTCACTTAATCTTTTAAAAAAAATTTATTTATTATTCTAAATCAAAATTTAAAAATTGAGATGGGGGTATCGCTTTGTTGCCCAGGCTGGTCTTGAACTCCTGAGCTGAAGTGATCCTCCCACCTCGGCCTCCCAACGTGCTGCGATTACAGGCATGAGCCACTGCACCCTGCCTGCACTTAATCCTTATAATAATTCTACGTTTGTTCATTCGTTCGTTTTTTTCATTCATGATTTGCTGAGGGGAGTTGGAGAAAACAGCAGGAAGAGACACAGTGTTGCTTCATTTTAGCCAGGCACCCCGTTCCTAGCCCACAGAAAGCTCGGCTGATGAGTGGAAAATAAATTCATTGTTTTTCTCCCTTAACTTGTCTAGGCTACTGGCCCATCTCCGTTTGTCTGACCTTACTCCACCCACAGTCCATCCCATCATGCAGAAATCGGGCACTTTCTGGCATCCCTACAAAGAGTCAGATGTGATGGGCTTAATAAAAATGTGATAAGTGCCTAGTGCTCGCCTGACAGCTGTGTGAGTGTGTGAGTGTACAACAATAAACAGAGACCGGCCCACTTGCTTAAGTCCTGTGGGGGAGCTGACTGTCTGTCTGGGTGGGTTGAGTGTTTTCTTCACGGGTGCAGCAGAAATGGTGCTCAATAAATGTGTCTGGCTTATGTTCCAAGTATTGTGCTGGGTGCTGTGAAGAGAAAACACACAAGAACCCCACCCACAGAGAGCTTGGTGTCTGTTATTTGCATAGCACCTCCATCTTTGGTGCCTGCTATGCATTCCATTTGCTCTAAATGTAACGAAAGGCCTCTGTTGGAAGGTAAAGGAAAAGTTACATAGCTCAGAGGGCAGGTGAATGAGAGGAAAAATAAATGAAAGAAACAGGAAGAAGGCAATGGTTTATAAAGAGCATGAATCCCATGATCCCATGAGACAACATCACTGGCAAAGGTGTCAACACCAGGAGAGATTAAGCCTGGAGCAGTCACGGTGCTGGAGGTAGGCTATCTCTAACGAGGCTGTGCTTTGTGTTAGGGCTGATGTATGGTGGGGTTTCCACAGAAACTGTGAGGCCGTGGCACACAAGCTACAGCAAATCAGAAGTAGGCATCGATGCCTGGGTTGACTCAAAGTATCAAACTCAGGCATCTGATAATTGTTAGGAAAAACTTGGTGAGAATGTTTATCACCACTCTGAATTTCTCCCTCATCTTAGTAAATGGCTTCACCATATCCATCCAGAGACTCAGGGTGACAACATAGCAGAGTCACCCTCATTCTTTTAAACATCACCCCCATATCTAATCCATCGGCAAGTCCTGTTGGTGCCACCTCCCAAGCCTATCCACTGCCCTACTGTAAGCCACCACCATCTCTTTGTGTGGGCCAGACTGGAGACTCCTCACTGGCTCTCTTATTTCTGGTCTTGCTTTCATTTTCCAGCCAGCAGCCAGCATGATCTTTTAAAACCGTAATCTAGTTGATATCATTCCTCTTTGTACAGGGCCCTTCCCTTCCCTCCCGCTGTACTTGGAATAAAATCCTACGAGGATTTACATGATTCAGCTCTTGACTGTCTTGTCAACACTATCTTGAATAGTTTTTCTCCTCAATAACTCACTAAAAAAAATTTGCTGAGTACCTATTATGTGTCAGGCACTGTTTTATTTATCATTTATTTATTTGAGACAGGGTCTCACTCTGTCACCCAGGCTGGAGTGCAGTGGTGCTATCTCAGCTCACTGCAACCTCTGCCTCCCGGGTTCAAGTGATCCTCCCACCTCAGCCTCCTGAGTAGCTTGGATTAGAAGTGTGTGCCACCATGCCCAGCTAATTTTTGTATTTTCAGTAGAGATGGGGTTTCAGCATGTTGGCCAGGCTGTTCTTCAACTCCTGACCTCAAGTGATCCGCCAGCCTCAGCCTCCCAAAGTGCTGGGATTACAGGCATGAGCCAGCACACCAAGCCTCAGGCATTGTTTTAGGAGCTGGAGATACAGCTGTGAACAAAATGGACCAAGCCTGCCCTCATGGAGCTTACATTCTGGTGGATGGAAGAGGTGATAGACAACAAAAGGAAGAGGAAATAGGTACTGACAGGTGGAGGTAAATGCAATGGAGGAAAGTAAAGTGGGAAAAAGGAGATGGGGGTGCCAGGGCTGGGGTGGTGGCTGCTGTTTATAGAGAGGAGACAGGAAAGGTGTCTCTGATGTAATGAGATTAGGGCAGGGGTCTGAAGGAAGTAAGGAAAAATGTGGAGAGGCCCAGTGTTTGAGGGAGAGGAGTGGCCAGCACCAAGGTCCTAAGGTGGAAGCTCCAGCCATCCTGGAATACACACATGGTCCGTCATTCCAAACTCTTTCCAGTCTCGGGATCTTGGTACGTGCTGCCTCCTCCACGTGAACCCTCTTCTCTCTGCTCTTACTGCGACTGGATCTCACACCAGTGTTTCCTCAGAGCCTTCTCCTGCACACACTATTTGAAATAACTCCCCCGCCCTGTTAATCTTTCAAAAACCATCTTATTTCCATCAAAGCAATGATCACAGCCCTTAATTGTCTTGTCTATTTGGTTGCTTATTTATTATACTTAACATCTCTGTCCCCTGGTAGACTATATTCTCCACACAGCAAACAGGTAGAAAGAAGCATGGTGCTCACACAAAAAAAGGAAAGAGTATGTTGAATATGTTGAATGAACAACACTGCCATCAACAGAAAGATAAAGGGATTGGATCTGTTCAAGGACCTTTGCCTCAGTGCATTTTATCTGTAATACTCTCTAAAAGCAGTGGCTCTTGATGGGGACAGCTGCCTTCTAGGAAGCTGTAAATTTGCAGGCTTGCTTTTTGGTTGTCGCAGTGACAGGAGTGGGTATACCCCCTATAATCAGAATGGCATAATAATGTATGTCAATGAAAAGAGCCAAACTGTAAAACATTTGAAGAAATTTATTCTGAGTCAAATACGAGGGCCATGGCCCATGACACAGCCTTCAGGAGACCCTGAGAATGTGTGTCCAAGGTGGTCAGGATGCAGCTTGGTTTTATATATTTTTGGGAGACATGAGACATCAGTCAAATACATTTAAGATACACATTGGTCTGGTCCAGAAGCATGAGACAACTTGAGGGGCGGGGGGCAGCTTCCAATTTATAGGTAGATTTAAAATTTTTCTAATTGGCAATTGGTTGAAAGAGTTATCAATAGAGGCCAGGTGTGGTGGCTCACGCCTGTAATCCCAGCACTTTGGGAGGCTGAGGCAGGCAGATCGCTTGAGGTCAGGGTTGGAGACCAGCCTGGCCAACATGGTGAAACCCCATCTCTACTAAAAATACAAAAATTAGCCAGGCATGGTGGTGTGTGCCTGAAATCCTAGCTACTCAGGAGGCTGAGGCAGGAGAGTTGCTTGAACCCAGGAGGCAGAGGTTGCAGTGAGCTAAGCTTGTGCCATTGCACTCCAGCCTGGGTGACACAGTAAGACTCCATCTCAAAAAAAAAAAAAAAAAAGTTCTCAAAAGGAAAGAATGTCTGGGTTGGGATAAGAGGTTGTGGAGTCCAAAGTTTGATCATGCAGATGAAGCCTCCAGGTAGCCAGCTACAGAGAACAGAATGTAAATGCCTCTCATCAGACCTAAGGTCTGTGTTGATGTTAATGTTGGCGGGTATAATGAGGCATTTTCAGCCCCCACTTCCATCATGGCCTAAACCAGACTTTTAGGTTAAATTTTTGAGTGCTCTGACCTAGAAGGAAGTCCATTCAGATGGGCCGGGCACAGTGGCTCTCTCCTGTAATCCCAGCACTTTGGGAGGCTGAGGCAGGCGGATCACCTGAAGTCAGGGGTTTGAGACCAGGAGGCAGAGGTTGCAGTGAGCTAAGCTTGTGCCATTGCACTCCAGCCTGGGTGACACAGAGAGACTCCATCTCAAAAAAAAAAAAAAAAAAAAAAGAAAGAAAGAAAGAAAAAAGAAAGTCCATTCAGATGGTTGTGGGGCCTTTGAATTTAATTTTTGGTTTACATCTGCATGACAGTCCTGTACCATGCAGAATCGGCCAGCATCCACACAGCTGTAGGATGTCCTGCGCAAAGTCCCTAAGGGTCAAAAGCTTGCTCAAAATTACCTCAGAACCTAACTTTGTGTTATATGCTAAAAAAATAGTTTTTGCACTGTTTTAATATATACTGAACTTTTCAGGAATGCAACTACTGTGTCAATCTAGGTAATTGTCAATCTAGGAAAGACTGTACCTTGTTTAGTTTGGACCTTTATAAAGTGTTATAAACCAAAAATAAAATTCTAAGCTCCCCAACTGACTGATGGACCCCTCTCTTGGCCAAGAAAAGGGGCCTGAAAAACTAGTTCAGGCCATGATGAGAAAGGTGAGGGGGTCAGACACGCCTCATTATACCCTCCTCCCTTTGGAATTCAGGAACAACTGACCAGTATTAACATTAAAACAGAGATCTTCAGACTGACAGAACAGACTCTTTGCAGCAATAAGATACCAACACAATAGGCCTGGCACAGTGGTTCATACCTGTAATCCCAGCACTTTGGGAGGTCAAGGTGGGCAGATCAGCTGAGGTCAGGAGTTCAAGACCAGCTTGGCTGACATGGTGGAACCCTGTCTCTACTAAAAATACAAAAAATTAGCCGGGCAGGGTGGTGGCATCTGTATTTGGGAGGTTGAAGCATGAGAATCACTTGAACCCAGGAGGTAGAGGTTGCAGAGATCATGCCACTGCACTCCAGCCTGGGCAGCAGAGTGAGACTGTCTCAAAAATAAAATAAAATAAATAAAATAAAATAAAATAAAATACACAACAGATAGCAGGACCTGAAATAAATTTAAGTATTTTACCCCAAAATAGAATATTTCTTTGACATATTTTGAAAGGGCCCTGCACAGCTGTCTCTTGTGGGAAAATCTACATCTGTAGAGAATCCCCTTCCCTTTCCAGGTCTTGTCCTGATCCAGGAGAGATTTAATTAAGCATCTGGCACCTTTTTAGTTCTCATGAAAGAGACATTTACCATCTATTCTCTCTAAAGCCTGCTACCTGGAGGCTTCATCTGCATAAGAACCTTTCTTCATAACCCCTTGATTCCAGGACTTTAGATAAAAACTTAATTCTTTCAGCAAATTGCCAACCAGAAAGTCTTTTAATCCATCTATGACCTGAAAGCCCCAGGCTTTAAGTTGTCCTGCCTTTCAGACCAAACCAATGCATACCCCACATAGACTGACTGATGTCTCGTGTCTCTCTACAATATATAAAACCAAGTTGTAGCCCCAACACCTTAGACACATGTCCTCAGGACTTCCTGGGGCTGTCACAGGTTGTAGTCCTCACATTTGGCTTGGAATAAACCTCTTGAAATATTTTACAGAATCTGACTCTTTTTTGTTGACAGTGTTATTCAGCATTTCAGAAAATCACTTCATGGTGGCCAGTGCCTCTGTGGAGAGTCAAACAACGTCACACACTGTACCCATCTGCACCATATGGTGACAGCATTTATGTGTGAGCAAATTTACTTAGTCCTCATTTCAAAATGTCAAGTGTAATACAAAAGTTTGAGAAGAGGCAGGGTGTGGAGGTTCACTCCAGTTATCCCAGCAATTGGGGAGGCCAAGGTGGGTAGCTCACTTGATCCCAGAAGTTTAAGACCAGCCTGGGCAACATGGCAAAAACCCATATCTACAAAAAAATGCAAAAATTAGCTGGGCATGGTGGTGCATACCTGTAGTCCCAGCTACTCGGGAGGCTGAGTGAGAGGATAGCTGAGGCCTGGGAGTTTGAGGCTGCAGTAAGCTGTGTTTGTGCCACTGTACTCCAGCCTGGGCAACAGAGTAAGACCCTGCCTTGGAAAAAAAATGTTTAAGAAGTGTCAGTTGAATATTATCTTACTTCTCTTAAATCCAAGCATCTTCTTTATAAGTAGGTGTGAGTGTTTAACTCATTTCATCTTCTAGTTGCACACAAGCATTCACACACTGAGACATGTACCAATTCATTATAAATTACTTCCCCTTTTATTTCTTTTTTATATCCCAGTTAGGACAGTATACTGATTTCTATAAAATTATGCATGTAGGTGGATTATGTTACATCTATGAATATCATTTCAAAATAATAAAGAGGTCATTTCAAATATTTGTTATAAAACGGAGGCCTGGGTCTGACAGTGCTGCAGTGCCGAGAGGTAAAGCTTGCAGGTCTTTTTCCACGTTCCTTACAGGCACTCTGATGATGAAAGCCAGGAATTCTGTGAATCCTATGTATTCTTTCCACCTACACAGTCTGTGATTGTTTTGTTTTGTTTGAGACAGGGTCTCACTCTGCTGTCCAGGCTGGAGTGCAGTGGTACAATTACAGCTCACTGCAGCCTCAATTTCCTGGGCTCAAGTGATCCTCCCACCTCAGCCTCCTGAGTAGCTGGGACCACAGGTACATACCACCATGCCAGCTAATGTTTGTACTTTTTTTTTGTAGAGACAGGGTTTTGCCATATTGTCCAGACAGGTCTCGAACTCCTGGGCTCAAGCAATCAGCCCACCTCCGCCTCCCAAAGTGCTGGGATTACAGACACGTGCCTGGCCAGTGTTTGTTTCTTTTGTAGGTGATGAGATTGAGTAATGCAAACGAAGTAGCCACTTTCTGTCTCAGTGAATTTCTTGTGGCTTCAAATGGGCCTCAGAGCTAATGACCTTGTATTTATAGATGAGACACACATGCGGGAGGCTGCATTTTGGAAAACGGGATAAAAGTTCAAAGTGATCTCAATAGATAAGATGAAGAATTATTGAAAGAAATCAGGGCAGACAAGGGTGTTACAGTTCAGAAGAAACTCCTAAAGGCAAACACCACCCCTCCTGCCTCCAAGGTTTGGGACAGGCTTTCTCAGGTGCCATGTGAGATGCTCTGCTCTGTCCCTGCCACCCTCAATTACACATTTATCATTGACACTCCATAGTGTCCAATAATATCAAACATGCATCAAGATGATAAACCAACCTAAAAAGGCAGAATAGAATCTACAAAGAGAGGGACAGATGTCACAAGGGACGAGATGAGAGGCAGTTATTGCAATGGGCTCTAAATCCAGCTCCAGGGTTCCTGGCGTGCAATTGGAAGGCTATGATTCTAGAAACTGATATAATCCTGGGAGGCAGAGATAAGGGTGTGGGTAGGAAGCATGAGCCCTTACTCAGTGGTACCTGGGGTGAAGATTCTGAAGATGTACTTCAGATGAGACAAGAAGAGTGGGGGAGAACAGGCCTTGCCACCCAAGGAGGAAAATACATGGTAATGGAAAGACCATATTTGTATTGGGTTCCACATAACCTTTTCCACATCTTATAGTATGAAGTAGAATCTGAAGTGCCCTACAAGGCACGTAAGCATGTTGGCCTCATTGCTCACGCCTAGGATGTTATGGTGGGCTCTCATGCTCAGTCACACTGCCCATCAGTAGACAATATGTTTTTAAACCTTTTGAAGTCTTGGACCCCTTTGAGACTCTGATGATAGCTTTGATTCTTGTTCCTACAAAAATGCACATTTGCATCACAAACCAAATTTTGAACCCAGTTTCAGATGATTCGCTGACATCCTGAGGCCTGTCCACCTCCATGTCACACTGAGGAGCCTTAGTTTCTGTTAAACAATCACACTTTAGGTTCTAGAACAGGGGATGGAAAACGTTTTCGCTACAGGACCAGAGGGTAAATATTTTAGGTTTTGCCGTCCAAACACAGACTGTAGTTTGCTGATCTCTATTCTAGAAGAAAAGAGAATAGAAAATTTGATTTCAGAAATGAGGGTTTTAAGTGACTGTAAGATATAAATATGTTCCAATGCTGAACTATCAGTATTTGCAGGAAAGAACAAACTTGAACCCCAAGTTGCTGACAGTTTTGCAGCTGCTATTTTATCCAAACATGAGAAGGAAATTATCATCGGAGAAATCCCTGCGGATATGGGAGTGAGAATGCCAGCTCCGAAGAACAGTTACAGTTTTTAGTTTAAATTATTTGTTTTTATGGATGACTCAACTGCTGGTTCCCAAACACGCCACGAAACTAGATGACCTTAAATTTGTGGTAGAGATGAGTGAAAGACAGCCCTAAACGAAATATGTTCCAGGATACTGAATTTTCAAGTACATAATAGGGAAGCTAAAATGAAAGTAAGTAAGTAAGGTGGATAAAGCCAGCTGAACAAATGGATGTGAAAGAACATTATCTGGGCTTATGTTGTATTACAAAGATACCACGCAGACCGATTTCTTTATGAAGTACAGAAAGGCATGAAACAACGACATTTGTGTCTCTGAAGTAGATCTCTGTGGGTTAAACGGCAGGACAGGTGAGCAGAGGAACCAGATGAGCAGGTGAGCAGAAGTGTGCAGCGAGGCAGCTCCTGCAGACAGCCTGGGAGGAAGTACCATCCAAAAAGCAGCCAGAGCTAAAATGGGTGGAAGTAAATCTTGAATGAGCACTGGGATTGGGGAAATCCAATCTAAAGAGGAGAACCAGGCTGTGAAGTTGTTCCAGACCCGATCAAACCTCAGTGAGACGAGAGTTCAAGAACGGCGTCCACGCGGACCAGGTTGCCGCTGCAAAGGCACAGAGAACAGCGCCCGACCCCAGCGGAGGAGTGCGCCATCTAGTGGCCATAGAGGGAGTAAAGGGAGGGACAGGAACTAAAATTCTCAAGGGGGCAGTGAGCTTCTCAACCACTGTTAAAAGGATGCTAAAAAGCAATGTGTATAATTACTTCTACAGTTAGTTCTTCTATCAGGTGACATACACATTCCTTTTTACAAGTCATTACACTATTCAAAATCACACAATAAAAACCACAGGGCTCATGGGAAAAATGGAGCTAGGGTGTTTCACACTTGAAAACTTATCAGTGGCATGCATATAAAGAAAGAATTGGGCCGGGCGCGGTGGCTCACGCCTGTAATCCCAGCACTTTGGAAGACTGAGGCGGGTGGATCACCTGAGGTCAGGAGTTCGAGACCAGTCTGGATAACATGGTGAAACCCATCTCTACTAAAAATTCAAAAATTAACTGTGTGCGGTGGCGGGCGCCTGTAATTCCAGCTACTTGGGAGGCTGAAGCAGGAGAAGCCCTTGAACTCAGGTGATGGAGGTTGTAGTGAGCCAAAATCATGCCATTGCAGTCCAGCCTGGGCGACAAAACCAAGACTCTGTCTAAAAAAAAAAAAAAAAAAAAAAGAACGAAAGAAAAAGAAAGGACTGGAACCCCCCTTACGGTAGCACAGTTTTAGCCAAGTTAAATGCTTAAAAATGCATAATAAATACAGCACTTGGCTTTGAAAATGACCTGCAGTTTGCTTGTGGAAGTGGGCATTTGAAGGGTTGCAGCTTATGAGTTATCTTATTTTTATTTTTTGAGATGAAGTCTCGATCTGTCACCCAGGCTGGAATGCAATCCAGCTTACTGCAGCCTCCGCCTCCCAGGCTCAAGTGATTCTCCTGTCTCAGCCTCCTGAGTAGCTGGGATTACAGGTGTGCACCACTATGCCCAGCTAATTTTTGTATTTTTAGTAGAGATGCGTTTCACCATGTTGCCCAGGGTGGTCTCGATCTTCTGACCTCAGGTGATCCACTCACTGTCATGCGCGTCCGTGTGAAGAGACCACCAATCAGGCTTTGTGTGAGCAACACGGCTGTTTATTTCACCTGGGTGCAGGCGAGCTAAGTCCAAAAAGAGAGTCCAAAAAGAGATAAGGGTGGGGCCGTTTTATAGGACTTGGGTAGGTAAAGGAAAATTACAGTCAAAGGGGGTTGTTCTCTGGCGGGCAGGAGTGGGGGTTAAAGGTGCTCAGTGGGGGAGCTTTTAAGCCAGGATGAGCCGGGAAAAGGAATTTCATAAGATAATATCATCGCTTAAGGCAAGGACCAGCCATTTTCACTTCTTTTGTGGTGGAATGTCATCCGTTAAGGTGAGGCAGGGCATTTGCACTTCTTTTGTGATTCTTCAGTTACTTCAGGCCATCTGGGCGAATATACGTGCAAGTCACAGGGGATGTGATGGCTTGGCTTGGGCTCAGAGGCCTGACATCCACCTCGGCCTTCCAAATTGCTGGGATTACAGGCGTGAGCCACTGCACCCAGCCAGTGAGTTATTGTGAATGGGGGAAGAAGGGTTATTTGATATCAGAGGGGAAGTTACAGCAACAGATGTGGGTGCATGTGGCTCAAATCACACATGGAGAATGAGGTAGCTGACTAATATTGGAGGTATATTTTGCATATTCTTTTGTGTTTTGGCACAGCTGGGTGCAGTTTTCTGCTTTTACATGCAAGAAATTACACATAAGCAAATGTGAAATTCACATTCTTGAATACGTTAATATTATTCTCTAGCATATCAATAATCTTCCCAACACATTAATATTGCTCCCTAATACATCAATCATGTTAGAAACAAGTTTACATTCCAAAACAAGCCTTATAGCAGCACTGACTATACTCTAATTCAAGGATTACAGTTCAAATTAAGAGTAGAAAAGATGCAGGTTCTATATATGATTCTACCCCCTGCACCTGTGAGGCAGAGTATGGAGAACCTGTGGGACTGTCTTGAAAATCAGCCCTGGGAATGAGTGCAGACTCAGACCCTAACAAGCTCAGGGACTTGGGCACAGCGCGTCACTCCTCACAGTCTCAGTGTTCTCATGTTTCATTGAAAGACTGAACAAGATTAGTAGCTCTCAGCGTTGGCTACACATTAGAATCACCTGGGAGGTCTTCAGACCCAGGAAGCCCAGACTGACCACAGATGCATTAAATGAGCCTCTTTGGGGTTGTTGTTGTTGTTGTTGGTGGTGGTGGTGGTGGTGGTGGTGGGCGGGGGGAGGGGGTGATGTGCTCTCTCAGGAATCTGTATCCTTAGCCATTGTGTGAATTTTATACACATTCAAATTTGAGGATCACTGATGGAAACCAATGGTTCTCAAAGTTGACTACACACTGGAATTACCAGGAGACTTTAAAAAAATGCAAGTGTGTGGGTCCCATCTGAGAAAGGCTGATTTAGTTGGTGTGGAGTGTGGTTTGGGCATCTGGGGTTGTTCAGAGTCTTCAGATGATTCCACCAGCAGAGTCTGATCACCTGGTCTTCTGGTTGCAACCCTGACTGCACCTTAGAACCACGTGGGCTGCTTAAAACAGTACTGACTCAAAAAATAAAACATAGAACTAATCGTCGCATGACCCAGCAATTCCACTTCTGGGTGTACACCCAAACGAATTGGAAGCAGAAGCTTAACAGATATTTGCACACCAATATTCATAGCAGTATCACTCACAATAGCCAAACGGTGGAAACAACACAAATGTCCACCAATGAATGAATAAATGAACAAAATCTGTTGTCTATATAATGGGATATTTTTTCAGCCTTAAAAAGGAATGGAATTCTGACACATGGTATAAGATGGATGAACTTTGAAGACATTATGCTGAGTAAAATAAGCTAGTCACAAAAGAACAAATATTGCAAGAATCCATTACAAGAGATATCTACCCTAGAACTGAAAGTATAAAAAAAAAAAAAAAGATATCTACAACAGATAAATTCAAAGAGACAGAAAGCAGAGCAGAAGTTACCAGGGGCTGGGAGGAGGGGAGGATGGGGAGTTAGTGTTTAATGGGCAGAGTTTCAATCTGAGATGATGAAAACGTTCTGGAGACGAACAGAGGTGAATGTACTTAATGTCACTGAACTGTCTGCTTAAAAATTACTAAAATGGACACTTTTTATAAAACGAAAATTATATGTTGATTTTTCCACAATTTAAAAAATTAAATTAAACCCAAAAAACCCACTACAAATACCCAAACCTGACTTCCCAATATTCCAGTTCCACAGCCCTCTGAGGCCTGGAAAGTGCATTTTATATCTGTATCCCAGTTACTTTGATGTTAGTGGTCTCAGGTCATGCTTTGAGAAGTGTTGGTCTAACGGATCGCCTCCAACTCAGAAACCAAGTGATTCTCTTAGATGAAGGAGGGCTGGTAAGAAAATCTGAGGGCTGATGAGTATTGGGTTTTTATTATTAAGGCTGATTTAACTTGTATCTAGGGCTTTGAGGGGGAAAAACAGAAACAGAACAATCAATGCAGGCTTCAATACCCCTGCCAAGCACTGTTAATTAAGATAATGAGACCAGAGGGAGAAGGGTCAGTATCCCTTTCATTTGAGCTGAATTCATTTCGCTTTAATCCCAGCCATTAGCTGGGCTGGTTCCCTTTCTTGACTTAATTGCCTGGACAGCAGAGCTGCTCACCTACGCCTGGGGAGTTACGGGCCATGGTGTCTCTGCAGCAAACACACAGCCTGCATTTCAGGGGTGCCTCTGCTCCTGGGGCACCACAGCATGCGGATGCCTCCAGCTGCGCCAGGGCTGCTCCTATGCCAAGTTAATGCTTGATCCCTAACAGATAATTCCAGTCACAGGCTCGCTGGCAGACCTGGGGTTCTGAGTGGGGCTTGGGTTGGCTGTGGTCAGGTGGAAGCTACAGAGGGAGTGCTTCTCCTGGTAGGTGCTGGGCCCAAACCTGGAGGGCCATTGGAACAGCAAGCATGGAGGACTCACTGTCTGAGAAAAACACTAATTCATTTCCAAATGGGTGTCTGAGAGAGTTTCTCCAAATTGACACACGTATAAAATTCCTGGACCAATTCCAAATGTGGGTACAGAATGTGGGTTGAGCCTTGGGTAAAGGCTCGAGGGCAGTGGACTAAGTGAACTCTTCCAGGACAAATACATTCTCTAGATGCATAATATAGCATCCCACTGGAATCATGCCCACCAAATGGGCATTGTCAAGTCCAAAACATTGCTAGGGCCATAGTCCCGCCAGGCCAGCATTCTGCTTCTGACAACAGTTCCAATAAAACAGACGGGGGATTGCACTGCCATTAACCTCAGCACTTGCTCCCCAGGTGCAACTCTAACTTCCTTCATAAACCACCATGACTTTAAAGCTTTGCTGGAGTGATCGCTTTTTCATTCAGCACTACCTCTTCTTGCACTGTATCTGGAATTTTTGTTTGTCCTAGAGTTACTCCCACTATGTGCCCGTCTCTTCTCAACAGGAGTCCCTGCTGGGGCTCTACAGACTCCAGAGCAGTGGTGCCCACAGTGCAGTCTCGGAACCACCAGCAGCAGCAGCAGCAGCACCTGGGCTTAGCGAGCAATGCAAATTACTGGGCCTTATCCCAGCCCCACTGAATCAGAAGCTCTGGGGCTCGGACCTGGCAGTGTTTTTAATGCATCTGGGTCATTCTGATGCATACCCATGTCTGAGAACCACGAGGCTAGAGTCTGGAGGGAGGACAGAAATAGACACAAATCCCTGTAATACCATATGGTGGGTTACCCTCGCCTGTACGCTCCTCCCCACGCAGCTGGGAGCTCCCTCCCTTCCCTCATCTTCCCAGTCTTTTGTAGGTACTATTACTGGGTACCATTACTGTAGGTACCATTTTACGGATGAGGAAACTGAAGCCCTGAGAAGTTAAGTAACTTAAGGTCAAGCAGCTCTGTCTACTGCATGTTAGCCTCTAAACCTAGCATCTCTGGGCATGGCTGCATGTGTTGTTCAGGACCGGACCACGGTCCCGCTCCAGTACATCTCTCAGCCATCATCTGCTGATCTGTGGTCACTTTCCCTCAATCATAAAGGGCTTTGGCCCTGGGTCCCAGTGGCAGGTTAGCCTCTCAGCCTCTCCTCCCCTTCTACCTTCATCTTCATCTGGAGGTCCACCTTACCCCCCGAGTCGTTTATTCCTGACAATGGAACAATGTGGGAGTGAGGCAGAATAGGGTCTGGAAGCAGGGAACCTAAGGCTGTTTCACGCTGACTTCCTAGAACTAAACTGAAAGGAAAACCCAAACTTTCCATGCCTAAGTAACAAAAGGACCAGACGCTACTCCCTTTGTCCTTTTCTGCACAGCAGATGGGAAATTGGCTGTCTGCAACCAATCAGACTGATTGCAGGTGAGTTTTCATTTGCAACTTTGTAACTTCACTCCAGCCTCTGAATGGCTGCTGTCCACAACCAATCAGACTGAGTCCCTGCCGAGTCTTCATTTGCATAGAAGAATAACTGTAACTTCTTCCTAGCCACTGATTGGTTGCTTTTTGCAACCAATCAGGTATTTTGCACAGGAGCCTGGCCTTTGTAAATTCACTTCAGCCTCTGGTCAGCTGCTTTCTGCAACCAATCAGCCTGATTGCGGGCCACCACTTCATTTACATAAGGTGAGCATGAAGTGGCCAATGAGAAACCTCTAGCAGGTATTTGGACCCAAGAAGATTCTGCATCCAGGCCCCTGAGCCGCCCGTTGCTTGGCTCTGCTCCCACACTATGGAGTGTACTTTCGTTTTCAATAAATCCCTGCTTTTGTTCTTTTGCTGCTTCACTCTTTCTTTGCTTTGCTAGGCGTTTTGTCCAATTCTTTGTTCAAAACCCCAAGAACCTGGACACCTTGCAGTCACGACCCTCTACCGGTGAAAGGAGGGCCTTCTCTCCGACCCTCCTCACAACCGCCCCCTCCAGCTGTTGTGCGCGCTCACTTCTCCACACCATTCCCTGATGGCCTTGAAAGTGCCCTTGAGCCGTCCCTGCCTTTCACGGTGTCAGCCTCCTCATGCCTCCTCACCATTCCAGGCACTCCGGGCTTTCTCTTCAAACCCTCTTTCGACACCTCCAACTGCTGTGCCTCCTTGCTCTTCTAACCCATCTGCCAGCCTCCTGCATGTCTACACCTGACGACGGCTGGGCTCCGGTCGCGTGCACGCGCCAGGCACATTGGGGCCCACATAAATGTGCAGTGTTCAACACGCCAATGTGGTCAGCACCACTTCTCCACGTCTCCTCTTTCTCTTCCTCCTGCAGTGATCCCACTCCTTCACCAGGTTGCCCTTGCCCCTAGCCCATCAGGCCCCGTCCCTCAGCAGCGGACCTGCTGCGAGTCTGACAAGGAAGGCCCTGCTCAGGACCCGGAGCGCGCTGCTGCCCTCTACCGGTCATCCGTGCGGCCGGACACCATGTCAGGAGCGGCGCCCGCGAGGAGGGCTCTGCCGCAGTCCCGGGGAGCAGCACCCAGCAGCGCCACTGGGAGGGAAAGCTGGGGTCAGGCAGGTGCCCTAGGCAGCTCACACTTAGGCTAACGAGGTGAAGGAGGGAGGGAGGGCAGCTCACTCGTGCAAAATGCACTCCACGGCCAGGAACAGGCAGTCCGCTCATGTGAGCAAAATGGAAAGCGAGCTCCTACCTAGGTTTCTCCTCAGACCCATCACACGCCTGAGCAGCAACAGTCATTAGCATCAGGGATTAACACAGCGGGGTATAAGACTGTCGACTGACTACTGTTATCTAAAGAGGACTCAGAGAATCAGCACATGAGGCTTCTGTGCACTGCAGAATGGTTGATTTATTTACTGATGCCGGGTGGTCTCATTAGGGTCTGTTTGCCTCTCTAGGTCTTTATGATTCCGTAATGCAAAGCACATCTATTAAGTGTAGCCTAAATTTCCCTTTCATGTGCACTTTTATGTGCAGCCTTTGTTCCATTAGCAATGGGTGGGGGTTGGGGGGTACCCTGAGAGACTGTCAATGCCCTGCCAAATTCCTAGAGTTGCTAGAAAAGGGTAACCCTGTCAGGATGGAAACAAGCTGAGTTCTCTGTGACTCACCATTCAGAAACACAGGCTGACATACAGGGATCCCCACACCATTCCACAGAGCTGCAGACCACCTACCAAACCTCCTAGAAATTTGTCCACAGTTGCTGTCAAGCTCACTGGTTTGTGGTTTAAAAGCCCACCTGTGTCCCATTTTGTGAATCAGAATTTTGTTCCGGAGGCCAGGTATTGTTTGGTTCTCTTTGGCTCACCGTGTTGCCAGCACCTAGAATGTAGTATGTTGGCAAATATCTGCTGAATGAATGAATTTGCTCACATCCTGCCTGGTGCCTCCTTCCCTCTTCGTGGCCCTGCAGAAAAGGCTGCTAGGTGCAGAGAGCTCCTCTGCCAATTCTCTGGGTTCCTTGGATGGGCTGGTCTGAGAAGGACTTGGGCAGATTCAGAACAGCCACACGTCACTTGCTTGCTTCTTTCTCTCCTACATGGGCCATCACTTCTCTCCTGTCAGGGAGTGGTTATCTGCTAGTATTACACCATTGCACCATCTGCTTCTGACAGTGAGCTTGTTGCTTCTTCCTTATCTGAACAGAGCTTGAAAAATCATTTTGCATATTTGTAGCATTTCCCCCAAATTCAGAGCATTTAGGGCTATGGCCTTTCTGAGACCCTTCTCACTGGTCAGACACTGCCTCATATTCATCTTTGCTCATGGATCCTCATTTCTGTCTTTAGTGTATATATCCTTAAAATCTAACCAGGAGGGTGAGGTCATTCTGGTTTCCTTAATTCCCAGCTGGAGGAAGCCTCAAGCAGGGCATCAATGCTGTTGGCGGCCAGTTCTGTGAATTTCACATCAGGATGCCTCCAGCATCCATTCCCCTTCTTTCAATTCTACAGCCACTGCTCGGCTGCAAGGCTCCACTACCTCCTCTCTAGATATGGAAGACACCACCTTGCTAGGCTCCCAGAGTAAGCCTGACCCTGACACACACACCCCTTGCTATCTGAGGGGGCTTCCTAGGGCATGACTCTGATTAGAAGTCTTCACTGATTCCTCATGCCCATTATCACTCAAACTCTTCAGGATGACCTCAGGGTCCCCACCACAGACTCTAAGCAAATTCTGGAATGGTTGACAGGAGAGGCCCTCGGTGCTTGAACCCTTTCATTTCACAGAGGGGGAAACTCCAGCCACCCTGCCTTCCTGGCTGTATCTACACCGGCGTCCCATCACTGCCTTGTGCTCAACGTCTAACTTGCCATTCTCAGAGTCTGCCCTCCACCTGATCTCTCAGCTTAGGCTGGTCCCAGGGCTTAGAATGCTCGTGCACATCTCATCTGCTCATCCCATTCCAACTGCCCCATTGAAGGCCACCTCAGAGGCCACCTCTGCCATGAGACTTCTACGTGCACTTCTCACACTTCTACGTGCACTAGTTTCTTTTGTTTTGAGGCAAGGTCTCACTCTGTTACCCAGGCTGGAGTACAGTGGTGCAATCAGGGCTTACTGCAGCCACAACCCCCTGGGCTCAAGTGATGCTTCCACCTCAGCTTCCCAAGTAGTTGGGACTACAGGCTTGCACCACCATGCCCAGCTAATTTTGTTGTTGTTGTTGTTTTTGCTTTGTAGAGACAGGGTTCCACCATGTTGCCCAGGCTGGTCTCGAACTCCTGGGATCCAGCGATCCACCTGCCTCAGCCTCCCAAGTGTTGGGAGTACAGGCATGAGCCACCACGCCCGGCCTACATACACTCTTCATCTCCCTCCCCTGGTATTCTGGGTACATCTCCATCATGGCATGTTTATTACATTATGCTTTCTCCACTAGATTGTAAGTCTTGAGGGGCAGGCACTCAGTTTTATTCACACAGGATCCCCCTGTAGTACTTGGCACAACTTAAGTACCCCAGCAATATTTTTCCCCATTAATATTTTGAAGATAGAACTGGGCATGGTGACTCACGCCTGTAATTCCAGCACTTTGGGAGGCCAAGATGGGAAGATTGCTTGAGCCCAGGAGTTCCATACCACCCTGGGCCACACAGTGAGACCTTGTCTCTACAAAAAATAGAAATATTAGCCAGGCATGCTGGTGTGCACCTGTGGTCTGAGCTCTTTGGGAGGCTGAGGCAGGAGGATCCGTTGAACCTAAGAGTTTGAGGCTGCAGTGAACTATGATCACACTGCTGTATTCCAGCCTGGTCAACAGAGAGACCCTATCTCAAATATACATACATATGTATGTATATTTGTACATATGTATATAAATGTACAAACATGTATAAATTTGTATATGTATCTCTTACACACACACACACACAGATACACACATATGATACATTTTTACCAGAAGCACTTACCTCCTTGTCCTAGCAGAAGGGACTTCTAATGTGTTCTTATTCTAGGGGCAGAGGGTCCCCTGGTTGTTTAAAGACTTCAGTTCTTGAGACTATAGGAATCTCATCACAGTGATGGCAGTCAGTATTTTATTTTTTGGTGAATCAGGAGAAAGGGCTTTTTGTTTTCCTAAGGAAGAATAGGAAAGCTAATTAAGAAGAAGAAACCAAAAAAATTACGCAGATATTTTTCTATGCCATACAGCAGTTTTCTTGTGGAAGAATTGCAAACTTTCTGTGTATCTCTACTAAATGGAATTTTAACTGGAAAAGATCAAGACCACTTTGTAAATCAAGGTGTACAGAACACCAAGGTTGAAGGGATCTTGAGAAATCTCTGGCCCAGCCTCTGTTCAGAAGGTGGATGCCTAAGTCATTCAGTTCCTCTGGGACCTAAAAATCTCTTCCATGACATTTCTGGGGTCATTTGGTTTCTAAAGACTCATGAACAAGAATGAGGACAATTCCACTGTCCCTATTGTCCAGTGAGCAGAGAACCTCCAGACAAAATGGTCTGGTGGCTCTCCAGGGACAAATAGAACTAAGGTCACCATCAGAGTGAGACTTCTAAGCAGTACATCTAGGTAAATTATGGCTGTGCTAGAAGACAGTGCACAGTTATTGGATTTCGGGTGAACAATGTCCTGAAAGTTGAAGAGTTGACTTATACTGCTTTTCATTATTTTATAGATGATTAACGCAGAGAGCTTAAGCACTTGTCTAAGATCTCATATTTATTACATTGTGGAGCTCGGATTTGAATCCAGCTGCAAACTTAGTTGTCACTGTGACCTTTAAACAGAATCAAAATTCAATATGCTGCAAAACATCCACAGGGTCTCAAAGCGAGCTTGGAACCTGAAACGGCCCAGGACCTCCTTGAAACGGTGATTCTGATTCATCAGGGCTGTGGCTGCGGGACCTGAGAGTCTGCATTTCTAACATTATCCCCATGCCCATGTGAGCTGCCTCATTCTTCCAGGATGAGGCATGACTAAGATGCTGCACGATTGATTTTGAGAAGGGGCTATACTAATACATTCACTCCCCCCTCCCCATTTTTCTCAGCGCTGAAGAGTGAAGCATCAGAGAGTGCCTCAAAGAAGATTCATGTGAGGCTTTGAGGAGGAGGGGATGAATGGGTCATATCGCTTTACTAGGAGCTAAGGAAACAGGACAGCTTGGGTGCTACGTCTCTGGTTTCAGGAGAGGCGCTTTCCCTGAAGACCAGCAGAGGGCGCACAAGGGGCAGGGACCGAGGGGGAGGAGCCCGCGGAGCCGCGGGGGAGAGTCGAGCGGGGCGGGGAGGAGCTGCAAGCGGCCCTGAGCTGAGCTCCGCTGGGAAGTTCCTATCGCTTGCGCAACAGAGTGCATTTAGACATTTCAATGACAACTAAGTTTGTAGCTAGATTCAAATCCTAGCTCCACAGTTTAGTAGGTATGTGAGCTTGGGCAAGTGCTGAACCTCTCTGAGCATCAGTTTACTGCCTATAAAAATCACAGCAATAATAGTTTCTACCTCCCACTCCCGCCGCCCCCTACCCCGGCAGCAACAGCCTGCTTCCGGTTTGCAAGGATCCTCCAGTGCCCAAACCAGAGGATCCAGTTACCCATGCTTAATACTCCCAACAGTTCTTGCTTGCTGAAGTAGGCAGCCATCATTTACGCAACTACCCCTCACCAGAAACGCCTTCCCTTTAGAACACCACTGAAGTGGAAAGTGAGAGAGGGAAAGGAAATTTCTCAAGGCACTGCGGTGATTTTGTTTCTTTAGCATGAGTGGGAAATTACCGGAAAGGTTCCTCTGTTTTCTTTACTATCTTTAGGTGGTAATTCCCAGCATCAGAAAACAACAAAAACAGCAGCAAGCAAAGGCGCTGATATTCTGAAAATAGTTATGTTGAAAACCCACATGGTTTAGGTACAGAATGGCTTCCCTGTTGTCAGCACATTATAACTCTTTATCACACAATTTTAAAGCATCTGATTGAAAGACATCATTTTGTCTGAGTAATATTAAAAACGAACAACTAGCATAACATTTAAAATCGTCGGGAAAAGGTAGCTCGTCTACAAAGTGAACATTCCTACCTGTCTACCTGTCTCCAGGTTCAGACAGCGCCAATATTCTCAATTAGAAAATTAACATCTGAGGCTCCGACATCCTCCCTGGATGCTACTCAGCTAAATCCTATGTATTGATGAGCAAAGTCAATTGCCAGGAAAGCTGGGCAACTGTAAGGTCAGGGAGCTGGAGCAGATGAGAGTAGGGAAGTCCAATATAGCATCCCTGAAAGTAATGACACAGACAATCTGCTAAGCGCTGCAAAAATCATTTGGATTGTGATGTAAATTGGAAACAGTTGTGGTGGGGATGGTGCCCGGGGACTAGGAACCCTATTAAACTGATCGGTTAGATACGGAATAGGAATATGAAGAGAGAGTATCAAACACTTGAGAACTGTTCTGAGAGGGATGTGTAGTCTGTGCTGGGCTAGCAAAGGCATCAAGAGAAAGTTTCCCAGGCAGATAAAATCCAATGCACCATGCAGCTGCTGGAGACACCCCCTGATGCAAGGTGAACCCTTAAGAGGCTGAGAGGGAAAGGTGGGGGGCACTCAGGCCAGGATGAAGACGCCCTGAGAGGAAGCGATTTCACTGGTGTTGCCTGAGGGACTGTAAGCAGGGACAGGTGAGGCTGGGGAGCGTACCCCCGCTGGAAGCACAGGTCCCCACCCTGTGCCCAGTGTCCTGAGACCCAAAGGAGGTTTATTGCATGTGGAATCTGCCTGGGCAGGCTGCCCAGGGTGGCTGTGCTCCATTCTGAGTCAGGGCAGGGAGTCAGCTAGTTGATTTGGCTCCAACTTGCTAGTGGTGGTTACTTCCAAGATAAATGAGACCATGGCAAAAGTGCCGGGCTGGGAGAGGGTAAATCTCAGTTCTAATCCTCCTTCAGCTACAGTCTGGGTATCTGGGTATCCTAGACAAGTCTAACTTTCATTGTCCTCAGTTTCTGCGTATGTATAACGGTGAGTCTGAAATGGAAGCATTTTTACATCCTTGTTAACTCTAAAGTTATCTAAGGAAACTTGCTCAGTATCATCATGACAGCAGTCACAGACCAGAGCCAATCCTCCCTGGAGCAGAACATTCCTTCTTCATTCTGGCAAATTTACAAGCCTGTTACACCAGATCTTGAAGACACATAGTGGAAAATGATGTTATTAATGTACCAATGAAAAAAATGCATCCACATATATCCTAGCTTTAAATAGCAACTTTTTCCCCCCTCAAGAAATTACCCTCAGAGGATCTTGTGTCTGTGGCTAGATATTTTGAGATTAGACAACTTTTTTTCCCCTCTCCTTGTATTTCTACTTTCCTAGGCTCACCTCCACCTCTGTAGCCAGCTCCCTAGTCATTGGCCCAGGGCAGGTACATGTCAGAACCCTTCCAGGAATAGCTTGCAGGTTCTTCTGGCTTTGATTTCCCAAACAGGGCCTTAGGTTGGGACACAAGGCTTTGCCAAGTTGGGGGAAGAGGGGTGGGGGGTGCTGATGGGTAGAAGCAGAGAGGCATGCTTCTAGAAACAGGAAGACAGGAAGGGAAAAGAGGCCTGTGGGTCCCAGGAAGACAGGACTCTGGCAGGACCCCAGTGTTAGCTATGTGGTCTGGAAGCAGTGGGGACTTGCTAGGCAAGACAGGCACAAGAGTGCATTCAGTGGTAACCCGAGTGGACCAGATGGGGGAGCAGGAGACACCTGCACCCATGCCCCTGGGATCTTGGCAATGCATAAAAGATCTGAAATTGTGACACAGTGACACAACCTGGGGTGGTTTCTATGGTTGCCAGCCAGATGAGATGAAGGCTCTAAACCAATATTAGTATCTAGAAAATAGAGGAGAGGTAGTATGTTTTGCACATCTGTGCATACTAGAGATTCATACTCACTACCCTTTTGGTTCACAGGTTGGGAAAGAAAATAAAAGGTAGTCTTGAAACTATCCGAACCTAGTTATATCGCTGACCAAGATGAGGAGGAATCTCAGACCCCAGAAACTCAGGACTAAAAGTGGCTTTCGATTTTGCCTTTATTATGGTCTTCTGAGTTCAAATCCAGACAGTTTCCCTGACTATAAAATGGGATGGTTATGAAGAGTAAATGAGATGGGACACATAGCTTATATTTTTTGGTCCCTTGCAATACTTTGCATGTGGCAGATTACTTGTTGACTATCAAATTATTTACTATTTTTTAATTTCTTTTTTTTTTTTTTTTGAGACAGAGTCTCACTCTGTCACCCCAGTTAGAGTGCAGTGGCATGATCATGGTGCAGCCTCGAACTCCCCCGGGTCAGGTGATCCTCCCACCTCAGCTTCCCAAGTAGCTGGGGCTACAGGCACATGCTACCATGCCCAGCTAATTTTTCTATTTTGTGTAGAAGCAGGTCTCGCCATGTTGCCCAGGCTGGTCTCGAACTCCTGGGATCAAGAGATTTGCCCGTCTCAGCATCTCAAAGTGCTGGGATTACAGGCGTGTGCCACTGTCCCTGGCCTTATTGACTATTAAAGCTAGTTCAACCCACAGTGAACCTGGGTCCAGAGAGATGCCTGGTTTGGTGACTGTGGACAAGCCACGTTGTCAGTAGCATCAGGACTATGAATGTTGTAGTAGTGTCAGGAACATGAACATCAATCTATGGTAAAATACAAACTTATTTATCTTGAATTTAGCATAGTGCTTTAAGTGCATGGACCCTGAAGACAGATATGTTGAGCTTGAATACTGGTTCACCATTTACTCCCCACAGGTACTCAGAAGAGTCTCTAGCTCAGAGTTAAGTGCTATCTATGCATTTGCTGTTATTGCTGGTATTATTAATTTGTGCACAGTAAAACAGAAAATGCCTGACTAGCACTATTAGGAAGGAAAGTTGTTTAGAGGCGTTTGAGAGAAGCTTATTACAGGCCAGTGAGGTGAGAACAAATCATTTCAGTGTTGTAACACCCTGTCACTAGATTTAGCAATACCATGACTTTGGCAATTCCCCAGAAAGAAAGTTCTATGGGACACTTGCAGGGGAGGGGAAAGCAGGATAGGAAGGTTTAAATGAAATATAACCAATGTGAACAATATAAATATTTATCCATATTCCTTTAGCATAAATGAGCTCCTTCCCTAGTGTGATCAAAGGCAGGCAGATCTCTCTTACCATAAAACAAACAGAACGTCTTCTCTTGAGCAGATCATTCCTTCCTTCTTTCTTTTACGGTCAAATTCCTCAGACAAGAAGTCTAAAAACTCCACCCAACATTTCTACTGCCCAGTAACTCAGTAACTAGCCTCTCTTTAACCTCCTCAGGTCTTTTTTTTTTTTTTTTTTTAGACCAGGTCTCATTGCATCACCCAGACTGGAGTGAAGTGGTACTATCGGAGCTCACTGCAGCCTTGAACTCCTGGGTTCAAGTGATTCTCCCACCTCAGCTTCTGGAATAGCTGGAGCTATAGGCATGCGCCACCATGCTCAGATAATTTGTGTGTGTGTGTAGCGGGCTGTCTCACTATGCTGCCCAGACTGGTCTTGAACTCTTGGTTTCAAACAATCTTCCTGCCTTGGCCTCCCAAGGTATTACAGGCATGAACCACTGTACCTAGCCTCTTTTCTTTTTTGAATCTCCTAGTGGTGTGTGTGTGTGTGGTTTGGTGTTTTGTTTTTTGTTTTTTTAGCATTGGGCAGTTTTGGCCACATATTTCTTCTTGAAATATCTCTTCCTTTGGCTTCCTTGATTTTTTCTCTATATTTCTGTCATTCTATTTTCCAACAGATCCTTTTCTTTTTCCAACTCCCATGGCTTCCAGGTTTCCCCAAGACCTTATTCTCTGCTTTAGGCTTCTTCCCTCAGTGACCACATTTGCTTTCACAAGTTAAACTGTCACCACTAAGCTCCCAAAATCTTTCTCTAGGCCCGACCTCACCTGTACTCAAAGGTGTGTTTCAGTTGACTCTAGAACATTTCCATTTTGTCATCAGACTCAACATGTCTCAAAGTGACTTAATATTTTGAATTTTGAAAATCCTCCAGGAAACAAAAACATTTTTGCATAGTACTCAGAGACATATAAGCAGACCTCTCCCCAGGCCAGGGAATCCTACCCCTGTAGGACACCATCTCCACCTGCCTCACAGGTTTTAAGGAACCTTGTCCCTTACTCTTTGATATGGTTTGACTGTGTCCCCGCCCAAATCTCATCTTGAATTGTAGCTCCTATAATTCCCACGTGTTGTGGGAGGAACTCAGTGCGAGGTAATTGAATCATGGGGGCAGGTCCTTCCCGTGCTGTTCTTGTGATAATGAATAAGTCTCAAGAGATTTGATGGTTTTATAAATGGGAGTTCCCCTGCACATGCTGTCTTGGCTGATGCCATGTAAGATGTGACTTTGCTCCTCCTTGCCTTCCACAATGATTGTGAGGCCTCCCCAACCATGTGGAACTGTGAGTCAATTAAACTTCTTTCCTTTATTAATCATTCAGACTCAGGTATATCTTTATTAGCAGTCTGAGGACAGACTAATACACTCTTTTTATATAACTAATCACCAAATTCTAGTTTTCCCCTTCCAGATGTCTCTAGATTTGTCCTTCTTTTGATATTTTTACCACCCTGTTTCAGCCTGCCATCCAGTGCACACTTATTGGACACCATCTCCTAGGAACAACATTAGCTGATGGGGGATATATCAAGGATTAACCCAATCCCTGCCTTCAGGGAGCTAACCAGCAGGGAGATGGTCAAGTACACAGCAGCCATAAGAGGGTGTGGTAAATGCTGTTAGAGGCTGTGCAGGGTGCTACGGAGCACAGAGAACTTGAAAACCCAGCCTGAGGGGCCTCTGCACATAGAAGATTCAGATCTGGAGTCTTAATGATCAGGAATTAGCTGGGGAGAGCAGTAGGCATTCCTGGTCAAGGCTGCCAAACAGCATGGACAAAGGAGAAGAGACAGCCCAGGCCTGGGGAGCTACCTGGGGCTGGAGTGGCTCAGAAGGTAGATTTGTGGGTTCAAGGTGGGAGCTGGTGGAAGATAAGGCTAAAGAGGATATGCTGGGGGCAGAATTCTACAGTGAAGGCAATAGGGGGTGCTATGAGTTTTGAGCACCACCACCGCATTGCACTCAGACTCCTCAAGGCCTCTGGGAATTGGCTCCATGTAATTTATCTAATCTGAGACTCTCTATAACACATAACCCATGCCTTCTACTCCAAGTTGATGGGGCACTTCACCGTTACCTATAAGGACTTGAATTTCAATCAAGAATCATTTATCAAATGCCTCTTATGTGCCAGACACCAAATTTGGCTCAGGGGAGCCCTAGGTAAGTGAGACACAGCTCTGCTTCAGTGAGTGGGTCAAAGACCCCTTAACTCCTATGGACAATACAGAGCTTCAAAGAGGTCTATGCAAGGACAAATGGAGGACAAAGGAAAAATCCTCCAATTCTGCTCAAAAACTCGGATAGGGGCCTGCCAGGGAAGTCTTCACTGGAGAAGGTGTCATTTGAGCTGCTTCTTAAAAACTGTAGAGGATTGCTCAGCAGAGCATTTTGAGCATAGGAGAGTAGGCATAAAGTGAAGGAGGCACACAAAAAATGCATGGTCAGGCCGGGCGCAGTGACTCATGCCTGTAATCCCAGCACTTTGGGAGGCCAAGGCAGAGGGATCACCTGAGGTCAGGAATTCAAGACCAGACTGGCCAACATGGTGAAATCCCGTCTCTACTAAAAATACAAAAATTAGCTGGGCATGGTGGTACGTGACTGTAGTCCCAGCTACTCGGGAGGCTGAGGCAGGAGAATTACTTGAATCCAGGAGGCGGAGGTTGCAGTGAGCCAAGATCACACGAATGCACTCCAGCCTGGGTGACAGAGTGAGACTCTATCTCAGAAAAAAAAAAAAAAAAAAAAAAAAAAAAAAGCCATGGTTAGAATGCTATAAGAAGGGCAGTATCACTGGGTGCAGGAAGAGAGTGGCAGGACCCACAGCCAGAATTCCTGGAAGGCAGGAATTTGGATTGGCTCTGGGCAGCAAGTGCCTTTGGTTATTGTGAGTTTCATATATCCTTATGCTTCCTTTCCTGGGCCTGGCCCAGCCCTTGATGGTCATTCTTAAGTCAAGGTGAACACCAGCTGGCTCTGTGAAGCTCTCTCTCCCTTTCCCAGTCAGTCCACACTAGCTGTCTTCTTTGAGCTAGCAAATGCTGCCACATACTTTCGCACTTAATTGTTTCACAGGTGCTGGTTTTGTCGTCCCACTTAGACCTAGGAACTTCTGGACAGCAGGGACTGTGCCTCAAACTTGGGTTTGTCCCAGAGACACTATATGCTGAAGACACTATACGCTGTGGCTCACACATTAAAGGACCAAGGCTGGGAATCACTCAAGCTTGGGGAAATCTGATTGAAGCTTTGGATCTGCCTTCTGCATTCTTTCCCACAATGTTAGGAGTGAAACAAACACATCTGGGTGCAGTAACTGGACACTGCAGTGCTGTCTGCTGTCTGAGTCTGTCAGCATACAGAAACAAACAAACAGGAGAGTTTTGCTTTCAACACTCAGCAGAGCCAAACTTCCTGATGCACAGGAATGAACAACGGAGGCACTGGTCTGGAAACACCTTCCTCCAGAGAGGTGCTTCCTCCTCAGGAACAACATCAAAAACCTGGCAGGGCTGATTTTACATTCAGACAATGGCACCTACATGCTTTTTGCTTTGCTCAGAGCTGTGAATGTCCAAAGAGGTGATCCTCTGCCATCATTTTGGAAGGAAGAATCAGTCAGACTGATAATTAGGCCCATATGCACAGACATGGTCATACTGACTGTTGAAATTTAGATTATTTTTGGCCCAGTGCAGTGGCTCACACCTGTAATCCCAGCACTTTGGGAGGCTAAGGCAGGCGGATCACCTGAGGTCAGCAGTTGGAGATCAGCCTGACCAACATGGTGAAACCCCGTTTCTACTAAAAATGCAAAAATTAGCCAGGCATGGTGGTAGGCATCTGTAATCCCAGCTACTTGGGAGGCTGAGGCAAGAGAATCGCTTGAACCCGGGAGGCAGTGGTTTCTGTGAGCTGAGATTGCGCCACTGCACTCCAGCCTGGGTGGCAGAGCGAGACTCTGTCTCAAAAAAAGAAAAAAAAGTGCGTGTATATATATATATATATAATTTTTGTACTGCTTGGTAATTAGCTTTAGCCCGGTCCCTCCTCTGGGACCTCCCCTGGAATTTCCTCACAATCCAGTAACTGAATAATTTGCATCTAGCTCCACAGAACTTTTCCCAGGGCTCTGCTCCAGGGCTTTCCTTCTGACTGGCTGTGCATGACACACTGGGAATTGTTTTCTGCCCACAGGAACAAGGATGAAGTGAGTCAAGGAGTCCAAGAGATCTTGGACACACTTTTCAGAATTCAGAGGGGATGGGTAAATGCAGGAGAAAACTGATGAAACCACACAGGCCCTGCAAGAGCCTGACTGCTCCGGCAGGGTAGCTACCCCTAGCATTAGCGGGGAGTCACCAATGCCTCTTTCAGGCACTGAGCAAGCGGGCGGCATTACAGATGTACCTGCCGTCCAAACAGAGCATCTCATTGATTAGGTCACTGCTCAGCAACAGTATCTGAAGGACACTGGAGTTACTCTGCTTGTTGGCAATTCACGGTGCTGGACGGACGTGCTCCTAACACTAGGTAACAACACCGCTCTCCCTCCTCCCGGAGAAAGTCGCAGCCATCGATTCCCACCCAACAGGGCCTCAGCGCCTTCCCGGGGCAGCACCCTCACTCCTGCGACCATCAGTCACCCAAGCCACAGCATGGTCCCAGACCCACCCTCGCCCCTTAGGACATGGTTTTCCAATTGTGTTTTCACAGGAGCGTGGCCACTGGGCGATGATCTTCACGGGCAGGCTTTTTTTTTTTTCCCTCTCAACATAAAGGCGGCAATATTTACCACGGAGTCTTGGCCAGGGTGCGTACACTGCCTGGTGCTGTGGGGTGGGGTGTTTAGTGCCTTTTGTTGAGCAGCTCAGTGACTTTCTGGGATTTCTACGGCCTTGCTGGAGGTGGCCCTCTGTCTCCCTTTTCCAAGGAAGAAAGTGAGGACAAGCCACCTGCCTCTTCCACAGGGTAGAGGCGAGAGTGACAGTGAGACAGCACAAGAGGGACCCGCTCTGTTTCAAGGAGAGGATGTGGGTGACTTTGTCACTGCCGAGATCTCCTCGTCTCCAACCTGTCGGGCACAGGGCACCCACATGACACCCTCACGCCGTCCCCGGGCCGACAGACCCCACGTCTCGCGGGTGCCGCGGGGCAGAGAGCGCCGCCTAGTGAGGCGGCGCGAGTTGGACATAGATTGGAAAATAGACCGGGACGGACGGGGGAAGGGCGGAGAGGCGTCCGACCGCCGCAGGCAGCCGCGTGCCCGCCCCGCGCCGCCTACGACTTAGGGCCCCCGGGCCGTCCCCTGCCGCTGCAGGGCGCTCACCTCTGGGACGCCTCCCCGCGCCGCCCGCGCCTCGTCTGGCTACTCCCGGCCGCAGAAGCTGCGCCGGTGCTGGAGCTCCACAAAGCTCCGCGGCCCCGCCCACAGAAGGGCCCGCCCACCGGCGAGGCCACGCCCCCGTCTCGGCCACGCCCCAGCACAGGGAAGGATTTTCTCCCAGGGCTGTGAGAGGCGAGGCCCGGGGAGAAGAGGCGGAGGTTTTGCTTCGGTCTCTGCAGACTCCCACAGTGTCCATCGAGATCACACAGGCCAGCATTGCCCCTTCCCATTCTCTCCTCATCGTGCAGAGAAGGAAACTCAGGCCGAAGACCTGAAGTGTTGTCCGAAAGCACAGCCAGGCCAAAGAGAAGCACCATCCCATGTTCTCCGACTGCCGATCCGGTGCTTCTTCAGCTAGGCTAAACTTCAGGCTAAAATGTGAAGATCACAGTGACACACTCTTGCCAGCAGAATCTACTGCATATGTTTGGGAGCCGGGGTGTTTGGAAGCTCCGATTTTGTGTGGAGGACCCAAGAGAGAAGACAGACCCTTCCTGTCCTATAAGAACAGTGCTCCTTTTGCCCTAACTTCTCTTTTCCTTTTTCACACCCCCTCTGCCTATGGGGTTTGCTGAAACTTTCAGGAAAAGGAACGTGTCAAAAGAAAGAAATGGACACCCCAGAGGCCCTGCAACCATAGGGTTAAAAGGGGGTAGCCTTATGAGAAAGCGGTGGAGGGACTTTCTGGGGTGAAATCTAGTTCAAGGACAGAAATACACTGTCTTGAGTTAAGACTAGTGGTGGGGGAAGCCTGGGGGTGGGGTGCAGACTGCAGGCGGAGGAGCTCCCTGCCACCTGCCACTTGGGGTGTAATCACAGAGCTGCTGACACTCCCCACTCACTGCCTGGAGGAGCTTGGCGGTGGAATCGGGCAAGGCGGGAAAGATAGGTGTAAAACAAAGCCTGGCACTTAATTACAGCACAAAGATCTCATTATAGAGTCTTCTCAGCTCCCCTCCTCGGCTGGCAGCTTGAAGCCTGAGTGACAAATTGCCTAAGTAGGTCTCCAAGGGCTGCATATAGAGGGATGAAACCACTTCCCCGCCCACCCGAACCCCACTGCGGGGGCTGTGGAGAGGGAGGGAGGGGGGTGTTCACACTCTGGCATATGCAGGGGGCAGTGGGAAGGTCTGTAAGGGCACCTTGAAAGCAGTAAGAGCTGAAAGCCACGGGGGCCCTAGCTTAACATAAATAACACCTTGCTGGGGCAAGCCCAGCAAGGTTCCCTCTTTTGGTAGTGGAACCGAGGGCAAGGTTGGAGACAGCTTGACGGGTGGCACTGTTTATTCTGCATCATAGGTGGACGCTGCAAGACCAGCAGGGGCCTGGCTTATCATGGAGCTTTGCGAATATGTGGGAGACAGGAGCCTTCCAGGCCGTGTTATGGCCTCCCAGGAGCTTCCAAAGCCCCCTTCCCAGGGTGGCATCTGGCTTTGGACACTGTTTTCTGTCACTGACCTCCAGGGACTCATGTCACACCTGGAAGAACTTTTAGATTCTGTCTGCCTGGCCATGTCTTCCAACAGCCGAAATCATTGAGGAAGATGACAACTTCTACCTGAACAACCAGGAGAGCTTAGGATCTTCTCACATGCGGCCCTTGAAATGCACTTCCATTATTTTTCTCCAGTATATTCAGGGGAAGGGGCTGGTGATCAAAGCTTTTACTGAGCAGGGACAGAAGGGTTGTCACTTGCTTTTTTCTCCACTGAAACCTAGAGTAGCGCACACATCCTCAGTATGCTATGTGGTGCTCACAGGCAGAGCCCTGCCAGAGGTTCCTGTCATTCCCATATGTTCAACCTTCAATGTCTTCCCTATGAACTACAAACGAAATTTATATTCTGGATCAAAACCCCATTGTCTAGCCCCTGACAACTTCTCTAGGTTTGTCTGCTCCCAGTCCCCAACTCCCAGGCCCCAGCCTCAGCAGCTGCCTTCCGCTTGCCTAAGGTCTTCATGCATGCTGTTTCTTCTGCCTGGAATGCTCTTTCTCCATGACTTTGTGTGGCTCACTCCTACCCACCTTTTAGTGTTCCCTCTAATGTAACTTCTTCAAAGAGAACTCCCCTAAGTCTTCTATCTAAATTAGGTCCCTCCCATTATTCTTTCTCTTTATAACCTGTTGTTTTCCTTCACAACTCTCATTTCAATTTATGATTTTACATGGACCTGTTTATTGGTTCAAGGTCAGTCTGTCCTTCATACTTAATAGATTTAATAGACTGTAAGCCTCATGAGGGTAGGGGCCATGTCTAATTTGTTCACTTCAAATCAGTATCTGACAAATGTCTCCTGATAAATATTTATTGATGAATGAATGAATGAATGAATTATATTAGCAATTTTTATCTTAAAGGATAAAATTAGAAGCCAATAAACTTGTAAACATAAGCAGTAGTGACTATTTCTATTAAGAAAGGTAGCAACCAAAACAAGTATTTAAGGAAATACAAATACCAAGGTTTATTAGGTACTTCTTAAAACTAACCATCCATTCAGCAAATTGATATTAAGCTTCCATAGCCCTTGTGCTTCTTGCCAGAAATACAAATCTAAATACGATCTGGCTCTCAGGAGCTTGCAGCCTGGGGGAGTGGGGGTGGACATGTAAATAAATGGTTACAGTGTAATTTGATAAATGCTGCAATAATAAATGTATCTAACTCTGCCTGGCAGTGCCTACATCTGGGACTTGGCAAAAAAGAAAAAGATGACTTTGTCACCTGGACAGGACAGAGGGAGGGCATTCTGGGCAGGAGAGGAATAAAGGAATGTGACTCATTTGGGGAACTGCCAGTGGTTTGGTAAATGGAGTGCAGGTTGTGTGAAGGATGGAGGTGGGTAAAGAGATAGGCAATTGCCAGATCACATGTTCATGCACATGTGTTCTATTGAGGAGTTTGGACTATGCTCTGGCTCCCCATGGGGCTTGGGGATCTACTGCATGGTGTTAAGCAATGAAGTGGCACCACACCTTCATGTTTATATACAAGAAGTTATAACCTTAATGGTAGTGTGTAGAATGAATGAAAAAGGGAATGGGATGGTTAGCAGAAAGTAAGCCCAGTTAGGAGGCTACTGCAATTGTCTAAGCAAAGATAATAAGAGTCTAAATTAGAGGAGTGGCATTCATTCATTTCTGTTGATATATATTATTTGATGCTTAGTTGTTTGATGATAAATATTTTTTGATGCTTAAAATATATTTTGATGCTTAATATTATACCCTACCCCATGCTAGGTGGTAAGGTGTAATATTAATAGTCAATATTTAGTGAGTGCTTACCATGTGCCCTGTTCTTTTCTAAGTACTATACATGCATGAACTGATTCAACCCTTACCACAACCCTATAAATCAGTACTATCATCATCCCCCATTTTACCAATGGGGAAACTGAGGGAGAAGAGGTCATGTAACTTCCACTTCCTTAGATAGCTAATAATTGATGGAGTCAGGATTTGAATCAGGTAATTGGGCTCTAAAATTCATGCTGTTAAGCACTATCCCCTACTGATATTGTGGTAATGAACAAGCTGGACAAGGTCCCTGGACTCATGGAACTTACATTCTGACACTGGAGATGTAGAGGAGAAGACAGAGTGGGGCAAGGTTTAGATCGTAGAATCAGAAACACTGGATCCTTATAAGAGAAAGAGCAGTCAGGGCAAATTCACAAGACACTGGCTTTGTGATTGGTGGATAGTTGTGTCAGTCATGGAGTTAGGAAATACAAGTTGGGGTGGTAGCGTGGCGGAAGGTGAACTTGGAGGGATGAGTTCAGTTTGGGGTAAATTGGTGTTGGACTGACTGTGGGATATGGAGGTGGAGCCATCAAGTGAGCAGTTGAAGTCATGTATCCAGAGCATAGAAAAGATGTTTATATGGAGACAATAGTGGGGGATCAAGAGGGGTGGACAGCTGGAGACATAGGTGGAAAACAATAGCCAGAAGACAGGCTTAGTCCAAGAGTTCATAAAGGAAAAGATTGATAAATTCAACTGCCTTAAAATGAAGATCTTGTGTTCATCAAAAGACATATTTAAAAGAATAAAAAGATAGGAAACAAAACCGGAGAAGATGCTTGCAACACATGTAACTGCCACAGCCCAACCATCCAGATTATCTTCAGAACTCATACAAATCAGAAAGAAAAGTCATAGAAAAATGAACAAAAGATTCAGGCAGATACTTCATAAAAGAGGAAATACAAGATGACCTATGAATAAATGAAACAGTGCCAAACCTCACTAGTAATCTTAGAAATGCAAATTAAAGCTATAATACATCACATATTACATAAATCATACTGCCAAAAATAAAATGTCTGATAATAAAAAGTGTTGGTGATGATATGGAGCAAACAGAATTCTCACTTGTTGCTAGTGGGAATGTGAATTTGTGTAACCACTTGGGAAAAGTTTGGCATTGTCATGGAAAGTTGAGGATTCACATGCCCTAAGATCTAGAAACTCCATGCCTAGGTGCATAACCTGATATGCATATATCACAATATACATACAGAAATCTGTAAGGCAGCATTGTTTGTTATATCCTTTGTACTAGACAGCTTCTATGATGGCTCCCTAAGATTTCTGCTTCCTGGTATTCATGCCTTTCTGTAATCTTCTCTCCTTAAGTGTGAACTGGCCCTAGGGACTTCTTCTAACAAATAGAGCATGACAAAATTGATGGGATATCACTTCTGAGATTAGATTACAAAAGGATGTGACTTCTGCCTTGCTCACACTCTCTCTCTGGCCCTCTTGCTTGCTTGCTGTCATGAAGCTGGCTGCCACATTGTCAGCTGCCCTATGGAAGGACCCATATGGCAAGGACTCAAGGGAGGCCTCCTGCCAACAACTGGTGTGGGACTGAAGCCATCAGTCTAACAGCCTGTGAGAAAATGGTTCTGGCCAACAACCACTCAATCACTTGAGTGAATTTAGCATTGAATCACCCCCCGCTCAAGCCTTAAGATGAGACCATAGCCCCAGCTAACAACTTGATTACAGTCTTGTGAGAGACGAGAGCCAGAGGACCCAGCCAGGCCATGCCTGGAGTCTCAATCTACAGAAACTGTCACATAATACATGGTGTTTTAATCCATTATGTTTTGGCATGATTTGCCACACAGCAATAGATAACTAATACAAATCACCAAACTAGAGATCCCTCAAATGTCCATCAAAAGTAGAATGGATAAGCTGGGTTGGGCTCAGTGTCACAGGCGTGAGCCCAGGAGTTCAAGATTGTAGTGTGCAATGATCACACCTAGGAATAGCCACTTCACTCCAGCCTGGACAGCATAGTGAGAGCCAAACTCTAAAAAATAAAAAGTTAAAATTAAAAATAAAAAAATTTCAAGTAGAATGGATAAATTGCTGATCAATAATGGTCATATAATGGAGCATTAGACATTGGAAAGGCTATCCAGCAACATGGATGAAACATACAAACATATGTTCAGCAAAAGAATGAAGACTCAAAAGAATAGGTAAATGTTACTTTATTTATATAAAATTCAGAAACAGGTGAAGCTAAATTATATTGTTTAGGCACACATAAGTAGGTGATGAAACAATTTTAAAAGATCAAGAAAATGATTATTGCAGAAGTCAGGGTGGCCAAAGGAAGGAAGCATTATGGGGAAAAAGGCCCAGGGGTCTTTTCAGGGCGGGGGAATGTTCTGTTTCTTGGCCTAGGGAATGGTTACATAAGGGTTTGCTTTATGATTGTTCATGACAATGTGCAGTTATATTTGATGCACTTTTATATAAGTGTAATAAATTTCACATTTGAAAAATTACAAAACAGAGAAAAAAAGAACCAAAGAATGTAGAAAGAAAAAAACAGGAGAAATATCAAAAGAGAGGAACTGGAGTCATTGAATGAATTTCAAGGTGGGAGTGGTCAACGGTGCCAACTCTTCTAGAGTCAAATACCAAAAGGAGTGAAGTTTCCCCATTGGATGCGACAATGATTCTGAGATGGCCCTCGAGATTCCCGTCTTTGGCACCCCTCTCCATTTTTATGGGTGGGATCAGTGACTATAATGGGATCATTACTCCCTTGATTAGGTGCTGTTATGTAAGACTCCATTCGAGCAGGCTGTCTAGCAATTCACGGCTGGCCTCAAAGAAGCAAATGGCCATGTTATGAACTATTTACTTCAGGTCCTGGCCATGTGGCCCCCTTCAAAGGCTAAGAGTGACTCTCACCAAGCAGCAATGACCAAATAGGATGTCATTTCTACAGCTGCAAGGAACTGGTTTCTGCCAACAACCCCAAGCTCCACAAGAAATTCAGCCCAGCAAACACCCTGATTTCAACCTGTAAGACTCTGAGCAGAGACCCCAGCTACACTATGCCTGGATTCCTGACCCCTTGTAACTGTGAGATAATAAATGGCTATTGTTTTATGTCAATAAATTTCTTGTATTTTTTTATGCAATAGGAGAAAATAAATATAGCAGGTCATCAATGACCTAAGGGTAGAGTGGGTGACAGAGATCATGTGAAGCCTTTAAAATAGGATTATGACATACCTTCCCTAACCCGTTGTCCTTCTGCCTGGATTTAATAAAGCCTCCTTCACTTTGTTACCTGGCACATGTGGCTCAAATCAATCTCGACTTCCACCCTGTGCTGCCGTAGCACCTCATTCATGTCATTGGCTATGCTTTTCACTTTGAATCTAAATTCGATCCTGTTCACTGTCCCTGCCAGGCTGTGAGCTCCAAGAAAGCAGGACTCTTTCCAGAGTTTTCTTTTCTTTTCTTTCCTTCCCTTTCCTTTCCTTTCCTTTCCTTTCCTTTCCTTTCCTTTCCTTTCCTTTCCTTTCCTTTCCTTTCCTTTCCTTTCCTTTCCTTTTCTTTTCTTTTCTTTTCTTTTCTTTTCTTTTCTTTCTTTCTTTCTTTCTTTCTCTTTCTTTCTTTCCATCCCTGGCTCTGGGTATGACACATGATGAATGCTCAATAAGTGTTGACCAAAGAAGAGACCAAAAGAAGGACGAAGACTCCTGACTCTTCATCATGCCCATGGGAACCATGCTTTGGGGATGTCAGGAGTGGACATTCTTTGTGGCAGCTTCAGGCTTCTGGGGTTCTGTGGTGCCACTGATAAGTCATGTAATTTGAAAGCCCTGGAAGAACCTGTGGGTGACTGTGGTTGTCCCCCCTCCAGGCCCAGTTGGCTGTACTCCATGGAAAAGGAGCCCACAGAGAGGACAGCTGGGATGGCCTTGTCTACCGCTGGCCTCAGATCTGAAGAGTGAATGTTTCTAATAGCCTCTTGGCATGGTTATTTTAGAGCTCCTCAGGACTGTCAATTACTTGAGAGTGTGAAACAGTTGGAGGACTCAGGTATATGACAAAAGAAGTGTAATTCCAGTTTTGTAACTGAATCTCAGAAGAATCCTTTGGCCAATACTCTAGGTTAGGAAAGAAAATAGCTGCTTGGTTTTGCTCACACTCCGCTTAGGTGAATTGATGTTCATTTTGTTCAGGGCTAGATTTCAACCTTCTGTTATTGTGGAAATATCCGCTGTTGGATGTCAATTGCTTCCTTCTTCTCTTCCTTCTCTTTTCCCATCCTCCACACCTTTTTTCTCTCCTTTTAAAAAAATTTCCTTTCTTTTTTTACCAAAGCAAAGATTTTCACTTCCTGGAAACTGATCTGGTTGCTTCTTTCTGGTGGAGATATATGTGTATATATATAAGATATATATATATTTATATATATATATAAAAGATAAGGTCTCAAGCCATCCTCACTCTTCACTAAGCCTCCCAAGTAGCTGGGACTGCAGGCAAGCACTACCATGCTCAGCTAATTTTTTTTAATTTTTAGTAGAGACGAGGTCTCGCTATGTTGCCCAGGCTGCTCTTGAACTCCTGAACGCAAGCAATCCCCCTGCATCAGCCTCCCCAAATACTGGGATTATAGGCTAGGTATGAGCCACTGTTTGCCCTTCCTGGACATTTTTGTTTCCACTCTCCCTACCCCTCCTCCTCCGTAGCCGCCGTCAAGGTGGAGTGCCTTTTACATTGTTCATGAGTGCCCAGCTGTTGAAGCGATGCAAGTCCACCTCTCTGTGAGCCACGTATCTGAAATCACAGTTGCAGGCATAGCTGCAGCACTGCCAAGATACAATTACAGAGTTGTGCATTCTTCAGACTTTCTAGTGGGCCAGGGGCTCTGGTCCCAAGGGAGGCGTGTGATGGCAGAGGGTACAGGCACTTTTCTACTAGCAATGCTTCATTGTGCTGCCTGGCAATTCCAATAATCAGAAAGTGAGTGATTCTCTTTTTCGCTTTTTCTCCACTTATGCGACGAGCATGAATTATTTTCTTCTCTCTCCATTTTCATCTTCTGTCAAGTTGTTGCTGCATTTGAGTGAGGGAACGTGTCTCTGAAAAATCATGAAGGGGGCCTGGTGAGACCTATATGTCACACATTTTCTACCAACCCTCATGCTCTCCACATGGGGTGCTTATAAGGTTAAAACATAGCTCCCTGCAGGGCAATGTCCAAGAACAGAAAACCATATAATTGGAGTGCAGTTATGTTCTGGTGGCGTATTGGAGAGAGGCTCCCCTATTAGATGAGTTACCATCTGTCTCAGGAGCCTTCAGGTGCCTGGGTCTTGGGGGAAATCTGCCTCATGGTTTTGTGCCATCTCCTCCCTGTGGCTGTCAGGAGGAGGGCGGATGGGGTAGAAATGGGCTCCATGACCTCACTTCACTCAGACTTGATGCCCTTTTAAGTAATCAAGTTGCAAAATAACCTCAGGTGGTATTGCGATTTGGGTTCCTCAGAAACCACACTGTAATAAAAAACGTTTTTGTTTTTAATCCACTTGACCTGGAAAGAGTTTGACCAAGTGGATGGCCATCTCCTCTAAGCTGTCTTCTCCCTTTTTTCCTGACCTTTTTTATCACAGCTCTTCAGGAGATCCAGAAATACCATTTTCTCTCTGAAATTAGCTCCCCCGCCCACTTCCATGACCTGGAGGTCCCTGTGTGCTTCTAGTCTTAAGGTGGGGCCATGTTGAGGTTGTCTTGAATGACTGCTCACCGCCCACAGTTAATAGATACAAAGGTTTATCCAGACTGTCCTTTGAGCTTTCTCTTGTAGCCAGTTCTTTATTTCTAGTCTCATCCACCGTGCCCTAGTCCAGGTCCTTATCTCTTCATTTGTTCACTTAACACCTGTTTATTGATGCCCTGCTCAATAGTGACCTGAGCTTGAGAGCCTGCTAGACCTGCATTCAAAGCCCATGCTCTTTTACTTACTATCTGTGTGACATTGATGAATTTTTCATTGTCTCTAAACCTCAGTTTTTGATCTGTAAAGTGGAAAGAATAATACTCATATGGTTTGGAAATTTGTCTCCACCCAAATCTCATGCTGAATTGTAATCCACAAATCTGGAGGTGGGGCCTGGTGAAAGATGTTTGGGTCATGGGGGCTGATCTCTCACGGCGTGTTGCTGTCCTCATGATAGTGAGTGAATTCTTCTGAGATCTGGCTGTTGTGAAGTGTGGCACCTCCCTCTCTACTCTCGCTCTTGCTCCTGCTTTCGCCAGGTGAGGAACCTACTCCTGCTTCACCTTCTGCCATGAGTAAAAGCTCTCAGAGGCTTTCCCCAGAAGCTGAGCAGATGCTGGCACTATGTTTGTACAGCTTGCAGAAGTGGGAGCCAATTAAACCTTTTCTCTATAAGTTACCCAGTCTCAAGTATTTCTTTATAGCAATGCGAGAACGGCCTAATACAGAAAATTGGTGCTAAGGAGTGGGCCATTGCTATAAAAATACCCAAAAAAGTGGAAGCCACTTTGTAACTGGGTAACAGGCCAAGATTGGAAGAGTTTGGAGGTCTCAGAAGAAGAGAGATGAGGACAAGTTTGGAACTTCTTAGAAACTGGTTAAATGGTTGTGGCCAAAATGCTGATAGTGATAAGGACAGGGAAGTCCAGGCTGCTGAGGTCTCAGATGAAATGAGGAACTTATCAGGAAGTAGAGCAGAGGCCGGTGCCATGCTTCCTGTATGGTTGCGGAACTGTGAGCCAATTAAACTTCTTTTCTTTATAAATTACACAGCCTCAGGTATTTCTTTACAGCAATGCAAGAATGGCCTAATACAAATACCTACCTATCAAGCTGTTAACAGGATTAAAATAATGCAATAAATGTGTATTAGTCAGGGTTCTCCAGAGAAACAGAAACAATAGGATAAACAGAGAAATCGAGATAGAGAGACAGATAGTTATACAGATGAGAGAGAATTTATTAGGGGAACTGCCTCACACAATTATGGAGGCTGAGAAGTCCCCACAATATGCTGTCTGCAAGCTGGAGCCCCAGAGAAGCCCAAAGAACTGAGAACCTGGGGAGGCAACAGTCTAACTCTCAGTCTCAGGCCAAAGGCCTGAGAACCTGGAGGGCTGCAGGTGCAGTTCTTAGAGCCTGATGTCCAAGGGCAGGAGAAGAAGGGCATCCCAGCTCCAGAAGAGAGAAAGCAAGAATTTGCCTTCCTCTGCCTTTTTGTTCTATCCAGGCCCTCAGTGGATTGGATGGTGCCTTGTCACACTGGGTGAGGGCAGATCTTCCTCACTCAGCCCGTGGATTCAAATGCCAATCTCGTCCAGAAACACCCTCACAGACATACCCGGAAATAATGCTTTGCCAGCTATCTGAGTATCCCTTAACCCAGTTAAGTTGATATGTAAAATGAACCATCACAGTATGTACATTGCTTAGTGGGAGTCTGGCAGGTTATAGGCACTCAATACCCTAGTTGTTGCTTATCGCTAAGGGCAAGCTACTGTGCTAGGCACCAGTGAGAAGTTTAAGGAGACTGACTGTTTATAAGGATGAGATGGACATACACACAGTGAGTGCTATACAGTGCTACAGTTGCAATAGGAGGTGATCCCTGGTGTCACAAAGCCCCCTGGGAAGGGTCAGGAAAAGCCTCAGGGAGGAAGCAACTGCTGGACACGTTCTTGAAAGACAGGAAGCTGAGTCACATTTTCCAGAGTCTGCCATAGTCAGGCCTCATCATCTGTCACCAGCAATCATGCTGACCTCCTAACTGGTCTCCCCAGAACTTCTCTTCCTCCTCTTCAACTCATTCTCCACGAGCAGTCAGAGTGACCTTTTAATGCATAATTCAGATTGTGTCATTCCATTATTAAAACCTCCCAGTGGCTTCTACTTGCACTTGGAATACAATAAGGACTCCTTTGCATGGCCTGAAAGACCATATGTGACTGCCTCCTGCTCAATTCCCATATCCCTCTTATCACTTCTATTCCCTCTTCCCAGCCTGTGTCCCTGCAGTGCCTACTGCCTGGAATGCCTGGGCAACTCCTTCTTATCCTTTAGGCTTCAGCCAAAACCTTAATTCCCTGTGTCCCTTATCTAAAGCAAAACCCTCCTTCGCCAGTGCCCCAATACCTATTTTCTGGTCAGTGTCATATTTATTCCCCTTCACATCCTGTACCATCATCTGAAATTAGCTGTGTAGTCATTGGTTTACTTGTTTAGTGCTTATCTTCCCCACTCAGTCTAAACTCCTCCTTGTTTGTTGTACCTGGCCCATGGTTGGCCCAGGGCTGTTGTTCCATAATCATTTGTTGAATACATCAGTAAGCCGTGGATATCCTGTTGTGGCTAGAAAGCTGACAAGGCTGAAAGGGGGGGACCTTTGGTATTCCAATCATTGGCTTCTCGCCTTGTTCTGGTCAATTCTGGTACCGTCAGAGAACGTTTTCTAAAACCCACTGTCTTCATGCCACTTCACTTTGATAATGTCCCATTAGTCATTGCATCTAAAATTATCCTTGATTTTATTTAAAATTATGTTTTTTTTTCATTTCAAAATTGGAATCTGGTCATTGTAAAAATATTAGAAAATTTAGTAAAGAAAGGAAAGAAAGAAATCACCCCTAGTTTTTCCATCTAGTTATAACCATTGCTTACATTTTATGAGTTTTGTTCCAGGCTATTTGCTATGAACATTTTAAATGCTCTCATCATATGGCAAATACAAAATTCAGTATATTTATTTTTAAGAAATAATTTTTTTCTGATTGTAAAAGTATACATTCAGCCATAGAGTATTATGGAAAATCAAAATGCAAAGGAGAAAAAAATTACACAGATTCAACTGCATTCTTACATTCTGTTTGTATACACACAGACACACACACACACACACACACACACACCCCATACTTGGCATTTTACTGTAACCCACAAAACAAATTCAACTTTAGAACACATGAAGGACACCTGAATATTTTACAAAAGATTTTATTGCAAGACATGAAAGAGAATCCACATCACAGCCTATCCATCAGAAATGTATCCACATTCTCCTCACTCTTTTACCCCTAGCTCTGATGGCTGTGAGCACAGATTCATGTGCCAGAATTGCTTGGTTTGATCCCCAAGTTCTGCTACTTACTAGCTGTCAGACTTTGGATGAGCGACTTAACTTCTCTGGGTCTCAGTTTCCTCATTTGTCAAGTGCGGATAATAATGGCATCTACCTTGCAGAATTGTTAGTACTTAAACAATGCTTACGGCAGTGCCTGGCACATAAGGCGTATTAGCTATGGTAATATTATTCTCCTTTTTTGCCTCCCCAATCCTTTCTATGCTTTGGAGCAATTCAACTGCCACCTCATGTTGTATCCCCCACTCAGCAAAACAAAAGCCACATGGTTGGAAAAATCACAACTACCAATTGCACTGTCACCGTTCACCCTAAGGCTCATCAAGATACTTCTAGCAAGAGGAAATATTTCCCGAGAGAGAATTTCTGCTGCTTGGAAAATAAGACTCATGCTTGTCTCACTTTCTCAAGCTCCCTTTATTAATATGCAGGCATTAGTATGTGTATGTATAAATTACATAGTCAAGATCACATAACATATATTCTTTTTAAAGAATAATTAATGGGCCAGGCACAGTGGTTCACGCCTGTAATCCCAGCACTTTGAGAGGCCAAGGCAGGCAGATCGCCTGAGGTCAGGAGTTCAAGACCAGCCTGGCCAACATGCTAAAGCCCCATCTCTACTTTATACAAAAAATTAGCCGGGTATGGTGGTGTGCACCTGTAATTCCAGCTTCTCTGGAGGCTGAGGCAAGAGAATTATTTGAACCTGGGAGGTGGAGGTTACAGTGAGCAGAGATCACACCATTGCACTGCAGCCTGGCAACAAGAGCGAAACTCTGTCTCAAAAAAAAAAAAAAAAAAAAGGAATAATTAGTATAAGAATGTACACGTTTTAGATGGAAGATTATATTAACAGAGGCTAATGACATCATAATTGCTTATTGGCATTTTTTTGCTTTTTAAAAATCAAAAACAGCCAGGCGCAGGGGCTCATGCCTGTAATCCCAACACCTTGGGAGGCCGAGGTGGGTGAATCACTTGAGGTCAGGAGTTTGAGAACAGCCTGGGCAACACGGCAAAACCCCATCTTTACAAAAAATACAAAAATTAGCCGGGCATGGTTGCGTAGGCCTGTAGTCCAAGCTACTTGGGAGGCTGAGGTGGGAGGATCGCCTAAATCCGGGAAGTGGAGGTTGCAGTGAGCCGTGATGATGCCGCTGCACTCCAGCCTGGCAACAGAGGAAGACTCTGTCTCAAATAAATAAATAAATAAACAAAAATAAAAAACTCAAATAAAAATTTTATACCACTCAAGATGTATAAAAATCACCATTCGAGTTCCTTCTTATTATGTGGCCCATTAATGGAAGAGCAAAAAAAAAAAAGAAAAAAGAAAAAAAAAAGGATGCTGAGTTCAGTAATTCTCCTGGCATAACATTGTACATGTTAATCATTTTCTATTGTTTGCATCTGCTGGAACAGAACAGCAGCAGTCATTGTTCTTGCTGCCTATCAGGGATGACAAGGGATACCATCACAATTACGGGGTGATACATACGGCTCAAAACCACACCTCCTAGTGCTGGAAAAGGCACATTAGCAGAAGAGAAAGTGATGAGATGACGGCATGGTTGCTCACGGTAGACACATAATTGGACTGAGTTACTATGATTGGGATCTAAATCCAGCAAGAAAGGATCCACAAATACTTTCAGATGTGATTTCGCCAGTCTTGTGTTTTAAATTTATCACTTGGTTGAATGGAACATATGTTCATGTAATTTTCTTCTGTAAAAGTTATGTTTTCCATGCCCATATATAAGAATATCTTTATGCTGCCTCCACATATTACAAATAATTTGGCCAGGAATAAAATTATTGAATCCTTACTTTCTTCACTCAAAATGCTCTGAGTGTGACTTTTAAAAAAATATTTAGCATTTCTGAGAAGTCTGCAACATAAAATCTGTTCCTTTGCTTATAATGCAAATAAAAAAATTTTCCTTGCATGAATGCTTATAATACTTTCTTGCATTCCTTATAATTACAAGCTATTTTCAAAAGGTTTCTAGAAATGAGTCAAATAATTGATTTTGCCTGAAATCCAGACCATGTTTTTATTCTTACTCAGGCCTATTATCATTTCTACAACATGTTCTTTAATTATGTCAAATTATTTCCTCTGTCTGTTCTAATGCATCCTTTAGGAACATTCATAATTCCTTCTCTTCCATTTCTGTTGCTTGGAAAATAAGATTCTTTTTTGTCTCCCTTGCTCATTCACACTCTCCCAAGCTTTCTTGATGTTTGTCTACGTATCTGTCACCTTCTTTCTCATCGTTTTTACCTCTTTGTTCTTTTCTTCTGCTTCTGGGAGTGCTTCTTGAGTTTGTTTTCTACATGACAGACAGACTGCTCTACTAACAGCAGTGGGTCCCCACACTTTTGGGTACCAGGGACCGGTTTCATGGGAGAAAATTTTTCCATGGACGAGGGGGCCCGGGGTGGAGTGATTTTGGGATGAAACTGTTCATCAGGATTCTCGTTAGGAGCATGCAATCTAAATCCCTCGCATGTGCTGTTCCAAAAGGGTGCGTGCTCCTATAAGAATCTAAAGCCACCACTGATAAGACAGTGGCTGTAAATACAGGTGAAGCTTCCCTCACCTGCTGCTCACCTGCTGTGTGGCCCGATTCCCAACAGACCATGGTAGGGGTCCGTGGCCAGAGGGTTGGGGACCGCTGTAGTAGAGCACAGTTCGTTCTGCTCTTTACTAATGCCCTGTGATTTTACCCCAACTTTTCACTGTGAAAAATTGTCAAGCAAAAAAGTTGAGAGAATAAGGATCATCACATAATTTCAATAACTGAGAGTATTTCACCATCTGTTATTCATTTATATATACGGACTTGTTTAAGGGCTAAGCCATTTAAAAATAAGTTTCAAATATTATAACATGTCTCCTTTAAGTACTTCAGTATGTATCTCTTAAAAGTAAGGACACTCTTGTTTTATAACCTCAATACCATGATCACACCTAAGAAACTTAATTCCTTGATATTAAATCCAGACCATACTCAGGTTGCCTCAACTGTCCTCAAAATGTCTTCCTGCCCCCGAGTCCGTATACCATCAAGGTTAATCTGTTGCTTTTTGTTGTTTTGCCTCTTTAGTCTGTTAACCTAGAATGATCTTCCTCACCCCTGCTTTATTCATTTATTAATTTTAGACTCTCCTACATTCTGGATTAGTCTGATTGTTTCCATTTGGTATATTTATTTTGTTGCTCCATCCCTGTATGTGCTATAAAGTAGAAGCTAGGTTTGAAGGTGTGATTAGATTCTGCTTAACATTTTTAGCAAGAATAGTTCATAGTGCTACTTTATTTTTTATCAGTCATCCCGTGTCCTATCATTAAGGCTGCTCAGTTTGATTGTGTGGTTAAGGTAGTAGTGATCAGGGCTTTCTGTTGTCAAGCTCTAATTTCCTTTTGGAAATTAGCAGGTAGGTGATCTGTGGGGTGATATTTGGCACCAATGTGGATTTTAAATCTGTTAGTGCAAGTTTCGCTTCCCTGTAATATTTTCTTATCTTCCTCTTCCTACAATAATATCTGCTGTCTTTTCATCACAGATCATGAAAACCCTATCTTTTAGTATCGTTTAGAGACTGCCAAGTCCTGTACTCAATTTCCCCTTCGGTTTCTGTAAAAAAATCACTTCCAGAGCTGGGGATGCCATCTAGGTCTTCGTGATGATGGTTCCCCTCCCATATTCCATAGGAGGCCTTCATGGGTCCTGTCTTGGGTTTTGGTTACCCCTCTTCCCTGCAGTAGGGACTCCCCAGGCCTGGTGTACATCCACAGATGGGCATGTGGCTCACTGTGGCAATTCTCTCTTTGTCCACTTAGCTACTTGCCAAATTCCCCATCCAGATCCATCTCTGGATAAGCCAGGGAGCAGAGCTTCCAGCCCAATCCCCTCATCTCCCCACCAGAGGCAACTGGACCAATGGCCTCTTCTCCAGCCCCTCTTACCTTGTTCTCTGATATACCAAAGTCAGTCTTCTAAGTTAACTGGCACCAGGGCCCTTCCTGGAGGTGCCCCCTCTTTCTCCCTCCTCTCACTGTCTGCCTCACTGGATTTGGAAATGGATGCATAAAGAGAGGTGTCAGTGAGGGGAAAGAGAAGGAGGGAGGGAGGAGAAGGCACAGTCCTTGTTTCCTTCTGTAAGAAGCTGCTCTGTGGTCTGACTGCCAGGTTTTCTGGTCCATACAGATTTTGTGCTTTGGAATCAAGGTCAGGCAGCGGGGGAAGGGATGAGGGTCCTATCTATGTTGAAGTAGACTTCTTCATGTCTGCTCTGATTGGGCTTCTCTATCCAGTTCTACAAACGTGGCAGCCAGTAACTGGCATCAGACTGCACAGATTACCTCCATCTGACTCTGAAGGCCCCTGGGATTCCAGCCCTGTTTCTCATCCGCTTTATTTCCGCTACACCTAGGCCCTTCCATGCCAATCAGGGTAAGATGGTCATTGCATTACAAACACCAGGCTCATCCCTCATTCCTGTTGTTGGTGCCTCTCCCCCAGAATCCTTTTTCCTCCACAGATTTAATCCTTAAGAAATCCCTCCCCTTCTCCAGAATGTTTCCTTGGTGTTTACTCTCTCACGGGTCTCTCTTTCTTCTGAATTCATGGAACACGTTTTGTCTGAGCCACACATTTCAGCCCCTGTTCTAGGCCCACTTTGCCTTTTTGCTTCATGGTGTCAGCTCTGTCGCCTAAATTAGCCTGAAACTCCTTGAGGGCAAGGACTGAGCTCTTCTCTTCAAGTCCTCCTGGAACCTCTGGAGCAGGAAGGAGGCTGCAAAGCCAGAAGGATGGAGTGTTTGTGCCTGAGTGCCTGGGAGGGGGAAGCAGCAATGATTCACTGAACTTAGGACAGGGTGGGTCCTGCATGCTAATGATGCTCTTTCTGTGACCCACATGCTGTCCCCTACAGCCGCCACTTACATTGTGTTCCTGCTCTCCTGCCCAGCTGCCCAGAACACCCTCCTCAGGCACACAGCTGAGAGCCAGGCAAGGCTCTGTTTTCTTCTTTCTTTCTCTCCTTCTCCCTTTCTCTCCTTCTTTCTTTCTTTTCTTTTTCAGGCTCCAACTCCTAGGCTCAAGCAATCCTCCCACCTCAGCCTCCTGAATACCTGGGACTACAGGCACATGCCAGCATGCCCAACTAGTCAAAAATAGTGGGGGTTTTCTCTTTTTTTGTTGTTGTTGTTGGTAGAAAGGAGGTCTCACTATGTTGCCCAGGCTGGTCTCAAACTCCTGGCCTCAAGTGATCCTCCCACATTGGCATCCCAAAGTGCTGGGGTTACAAGTGTGATCCACTGTGTCCGAAGGCTCTATTTATTAAAGTTTTGATTTAATTATCTGAAAAGCAAAAAGAACGATGCCTCCCCGCCCAAAGTTGATGGGAGCATTAAATGAGTACGGCATGTGGATGTTTTACTCAGTGCCTCACACATACGAGGCTCTTGGAAATATTTGAATCTAAATTGACATTAATATCAACTAATGTATTGTCTGTCCTGGAATTAGCTACGTAAACTGCCCTTTTCTTTCTCTTATTTTTGTATCCTGTCTTTTTTCCACCTTTATGCTCCTATTCTTATACTTTCTTCCTTTTTTTTTTTTTTTGTTATTTCAGATATTCTATATTGCGGAACTGAAATGGCATATGTTTTGGCTCCCATGGACTGCTTCTTTGACATTCTGAACAGTTGGAGTCTATAAAATAATTCTAGTGTTTTGGTATTTACTGCTGCTGAGTGCCTTCCTGTCGACAGTCTTCTCCTTTGTCCTCATTCATTCAATCATTTGAGCATTTACTAATTCATTCATTTATTTGGTCATTTACTCACACATTCATCCTTCCGAGCACTCATTCACTTATTTTTAGCAACTTTATAAATGAAAATGAATAGCTTGGAGAGTGTGTGTGTGTGTGTGTGTATGCGCATACACACATGTATGTGTACATATAAGTACTATAGCCACCCACTGGTTACTATGACAAACTACAGGATAAAGATGGGAAAAGAAGGATGAGGAAGGGAAGCCAGGGCTGCCATGGGCACTCCCACGTGAAAACAACAGACACAGTTACACATTACAAAAATACACTCTTATTATATTAAACTGTATTCTTAGTTCTGGGGAAGGTGGGGTGTTGCCAGGTAGGAGCAGATGAGAGGTGAGACTGTTGCATCCCTGGGGAAATAATGACACCAGCAGTCTGCTAAATGCAGCAAATAACCGTTTGAGTTGTGACGTAAATTAGAAAAAGTTTGGTGGGAGAGAAGGCCTAGGAAGAGGAAGTCTAAAGCTGTTGTGGTTTACATACAGAAGGTGAGACTGTTAGGAGAGACCGGAAAGCAGCAGAGAACTGTCCTTGGACGGGGGTGGCGAGCCCATGCTAGGGGCAAAAGGCACCCAAAGACTGTCTTCACACAGCCCAAGATTCCAGTCTGCTAAGCTGCTGATCGAGCTTGCCCTGGTGGTGGAGACAGGGAGGTGACACAGCCCCGGAGCTGTAGGTGCCAGGTGACTTCAGGACAGAAGCTGCACATAAGAGAAAGAAAGATAATCTCACTGGAGGCACCTCAGAGAATGAGTGAGCAGAGGTGATGATTTGAAGAAAATTGCCCTCCAGATGTAAGCTCAGCGCATCATTCTTTATTGCACCCTGTTCTAGGGACAGCTTATCCCTGCAGCCATCACGGCTCATCAGCTCTGCATCCACAAACCCACCTGGGTCTCCTTGGGTCCCTTCTTACCTGGATGGACCCAGGACCTGTCCAGTCTCAGCTGTCCCACTCCCCAAACCTCTCAGATGTAGGCCACGGGAAGACAATCCCCAGTGTGGATGTGCTATGATCTGAATGTGGCCCCAAATCCATATGTTGGAATCAACAAAGTAATAGTATTAGCATTAGTATTAAGAGGTGGTGCCTTTGGGAGATGATTAGCTCATAAGGGATCTGCCCTAATGAATGAGATTATTGCCTTATAAAAGAGGCTTGAGGGAGACTCTTTTTTTTTTTTTTTTTTGCCTTTTCACCATGTGACAGCTCAGCAAAAAGGCACTGTTGATGGGGAACAGCTCCTCACCAAACAGAATCTTTTGGCACCTGTATCTTGGACTTCCCAGCCTCGAGAACTGTGAGCAATAAATTTCATTTGTTTATAAATTACCCAGTTTGTTTTGTTAAGCAGTCTGAAAAACAAAAAAAGAGCCATCTTGAGTTAAGATTCAGAGTGTCCCCCTAACATGTCCAGACCTTCTTTTGTGGGCAGTCCTCACCATGCTCCACTGGAATCCTTGGACTTTCTGTCTTGGGAGGTTCCTCTCTGCCGAAGTCCAGAAGTGTTCCCTGGCCTGTTGGTTGTTGCGACGAGGAGCTCCGTTTTCCCAGGGCCCAGGGCTACCAACTGAGAGTCTCAGAAGTTGCATGCAGGTTCTGAGCCTAGTGGAACCCTAGAAGGTTTTGCTGGTCAGGACTAGCTGCGCTGTGGAGGCTGGCAATCCTCCAGCTCTCTGTCTTCCTTTCCTTCCATGCCCCCACCTTGTCATTAGGTTGGTGCTCTAAACTTTCATATCTCTCCTTGGGATATAACCCAGGTCGTTTGGTACATACATATCCTGAAACTCTTGCTACTCCCAGACTACAAGATAGCAAAGAATTTCTCAAATAAGATGCAAAAACCGTGAACTTTAAAGGGGAGAATCAATAAAGGATTTGATGACATTAAAAATCTTCAGTTTCTTATATTTCTATTTCATTGTAAATAAGTGAAAACACAACTCAAAGACTGGAAGAATTTATTAGCAATATATATTGCTGACACAAGTATGGCATTCACAATATATAAATAATGCCCACAAACCTGTAAGATAAAGACAAATAATGCAATAGAAAAACAGGCAAATAATATGAATATTCAATGGAGAGAAAGCATCAATGGCCATTAACTCATGAAAACTTGCTCAACCTCAGTAGTAATCAGAGAAATGCAACTAAAAACAATGAGCTGCCATTTCATAGTGGCTAGAAGAAAACTGTTTCTTCCCTACTCCTGATGTTTTCCTCAGGAAAGGAGATTTCCCCTGACTCATGACTTCTCCTCTTACTCTTTCTCCTCCTCATGGAGATGGGACAAATCCCTGGTTGGGGGGCTTTTGACTTACATTTTTCTCCTGGGTGGAACTTATCTGAAAAATATCCTGCATGCAAGGGGTTTGGTCTGTTTCTCCCTCTCCACCTTGACCAGCCTGATCCAGCCAGCCAGGCAAGTGTGATTTTGCTCCAGATTCAGTCTTCCCATGAGTGGGCTGTTCCAAAGTCGAGCAAGGCCTTTCTGGCTCTCGCATTAACCCAACTTTATCGCTGGTAAAGGTGATGCTTGGTTCTCCATCTCTTAAGTCTTCTGTCTATTTCCCAATTGGCTCAAAACTTCGGCAAGGAAAGGTATCCTGTTGGTTGGGTTTCCCCAAAGCATACTCACCAATGGACAAAAATGGAAAAAAAATCGAATAATGCCAAGTGTTCTCAAGAAATTAGAGCAAAAAGTCCTTTTAGTGCTGCTGATGCAAGAGTAAACCAATTTACTATTTCGGAGAGTAACTGAGCACTACTGAACTTGAAGATGTGAATTCCCTAGGGTCTGGCATTTCCTCTTTTAGGAAGATACCCTCACCCACATAAACACGAGTGTTCAGTCAGCACTGTTTGCAAAAATGGAAAATTGAAAACATCCTAGATGTCCATCAACAGGCAATATGAATAAATAATTCACAATAAAGTCAGACAGTGGAGTGCCACACAGTTACATTTATTGATAGGAAAAAATTTAAGAAAATATTGAGTGAATAAAAACAAGTTGCCAAAGGAAGCATTTTGTATAAACATTTAAATAAAAGTTGAAAATCATATAGGTCCACACTGTATAAAGACACACAGTGAGAGTGGTGCTATGTGGTTTGTATGTGTACTGAAGAGTCATAATCCTCATCCTAAGCCCTGGGGGCCAGGCATGTTTTGATATTTGGAGTTGTTCACATTTCAGAAAAGTCACATGGGGCTGCAGAGAAGAGAACATCGCTAACAGGATATGAGGCAGCTACCTAGGTTCAAATACATCAGTATTTCTTCAGTGAAATCTATGTGCAACCACTTAAAATGAGCCATATAAAGTCCATAAATAACTACATGTCAGTTCAAGTTTTACTGCCAAATGAGTTTGTCACAAATTTATAAAAAAATTGTTTCTTGCAGCTTTTCAGAGTTCAGAATTGTGGATAAGGGAGGATAGATCTGAGTATGGAAACATTCATGGGAATAAAAAACAACTAATTCAGGTTATGCTTGCCTTCAGGAAGGGAAGGAGGGGACAGGGATTAGTTGTTCATCCGTAATGACCTACTCCATAGTATTCTGGGGCTGATGACTCAGAATAATGTCCACACAGTGACTGACATTATGAAATACATTTGTAATGTCCTTTTTTAAGGAAGCAAATATGGCAAAAGATGCTGAGATTGGATAAAGCCTCATGTGAGCACATGAGTACATATTATTCTCCTTTTTCTTTTTTTTTCTGAGACCGAGTCTTGCTCTGTTGCCCAGGCTGGAGTACAGTGGTCCAGTCTCGGCTCACTGCAACCTTTGCCTCCTGGTTCAAGTGATTTTCGTGCCTCAGGCTCCTGAGTAGCTGAGATTATAGGCACCCGCCACCACACCTGGCAAATTTTTGTATTTTTAGTAGAGATGGGGTTTTGACATGTTGGCCAGGACGGTCTCGAACTCCTGACCTCAAGTGATTCACTCACTTCAGTCTCTCAAAGTGCTGAGATTACAGGCATGAGCCACTGCGCCTGGCCTTATTATCCTCTACAAAGCTGTATGTTTTAAAATGTATCTTAATAAGAAGTTCTGAATATTCATATCCTCTCCCTTCATTGGGCCCATAGAGATGAACTGAGTTTTCCAGTTACTCAGCTAGTTGGTGGTACAGCTGGGATTCGAACTCTGTTTCTTTGCTTGACTCTTTCCACTAAGAGGATTGCGCTATTAACCTCTCTTAAATAAACAGCTCTAAGAATCAGTGAATTAAAGACCAACTATTTTCTCTGAAAAATCTAAAAGCTAAATAACATAAAGAGAAATGAGCACAGATTGAGAAGATGGCAGAGCCAAGAGCCATCAGGGATGCGTGGACACCCTCCCCAAAATCCCAGTGGCAGATAATTTGCAGTGTGCCATCCCCATTTGCTTCTCTCTAGTATCACCTCACTTCATTCCTCTGAGCTTCAGTTAAGTGCGGTCTTCGCTCTCCTCTCCCAGGACAGCGAGTCTCTGAGTCGACCTTTCCAATCTTTGGGAGTTGCCGTAAACTTAAACTCCCGAACTCTTCCATTCGCCAGAGCTGTTCTTGGGGTCACAGAGCTGGGAGGAAAAGCCATGCTGTGGGGAAACTTGCTTTACCACAGGCCAACATTTTCATCCAGGTGATAGGAGGATAAAATGAACATTCAGGACCTCAAAGGCAGAAGGATAATTCAATATGTCAAGACTACCTGATGTGCAAGACTCTGAGCCAGGTGCTGTGTGTACATTCTTCTGTGTCATCAGCCCCATAGAATTGTGGAGAAGGTGTCATTATGAATGAGCAATAAGGGGGAACACATGGCTTGTAAAGGGTAGAAAGAAAAGCAGGACTTGCATCTATGGCACCCCAAGGCTCACAGCTTCCTAGCAGACTTCACAACGGCAGCTGGAGGAGTTGAGAAGAGGGATCAAGAGGAGTCACATGTTGGCTGGGTGGGATGGCTCATGCCTGTAATCCTAGCACTTTGGGAGGCTGAAGTGGGTGGATCGCTAGAGCTCAGAGTTCAAGACCAACCTGGGTAATATGGTGAGATATCCCCACTGCCTGCTTCTTTACAAAAAATACAAAAATTAGCTGAGTGTGATGGTGGTGCCTGTAGTCTCAGCTACTCGGGAGGCTGAGGGGGAGGATCACTGGAGCCTGGGAGGTGGAGGTTGCAGTGAGCTGAGATTACGCCACTGCATGCCAGCCTGGGTGACCTGCCAGCCTGAGTGAGACCCTGTCTCAATAAATAAATAAATAAATAAATAAATAAATAAATAAATAAATAATAAAAGTAGTCACACGCATTTGAGCTTTCTCACGGGCAGGGGGATCCAGGTCTTTGTTCTTAGCTCCATCCGGATGGGTTCTTTCTCCTTCCCAGCCCTCAGCATGTTCTCCTCCCTTCAGCACCCTGAACCAGGGACTCCCTTGGGCAGCATGATAGGATGAGACTGGAAGACTCAGAATTTGGCAGTGACTTTTTGGAGAAGGTAAAAAATAGAAAGGAGGTAAAAGTTCGTAGAAAATGGAGAGATACTGAAAATAGAAGAACTACAATCAGGTGTAACAGAAAGCTAAAAAACTGGTTTAGGCTGGGCGCGGTAGCTCACGCCTGTAATCCCAGCACTTTGGGAGGCTGAGGCTGGTGGATCACGAGGTCAGGAGATCGAGACCATCCTGGCTAACACGGTGAAACCCCGTCTCTACTAAAAATACAAAAAATTAGCCGGGTGTGGTGGCGGGCGCTTGTGGTCCCAGCTACTCAGGAGGCTGAGGCAGGAGAATGGCGTGAACCCGGGAGGCAGAGCTTGCAGTGAGTCGAGATCGCGCCACTGCACTCCAGCCTGGGTGACAGAGCAAGACGCCATCTCAAAAAACAACCAAAACCAAAAACAAACAAAACAAACCCAAAACAACAACAACAAAAAAAACAAAACAAAACAAAAAACAAATTGTGCTTTAGATGAATTGGGAGTTTTATTTTTCTCTTGGTACAAGAATTTCAGAGATGGCCACATGAAGGTATGATTCAAAGACTCACAGATGTCAGGGCCAAGTCCCAGGTCGTTCTTGGCATTTTCTTCATGGTTGTCCTGTGGTCACTTCCAAGCAGGAAGAACGGTCAAGGCCAAAAGGAGGCTCCAGCTAAATCCACCAACCTCTGAGGAGCACTCTGTGAAGTCCTGCCTGGTGATTTCCACTTAGAGCTCACTGGCCAGAGCAGACACGTGGCCACTCCGTCTTCAAAGGGAGCTGGGAAAGGTAATTTTATTTTTCAACTGGGACCTCCAACAAAATTGGATTCTGTTAGTAAAGAAGAAAGTGAATATAGTCTCAAGTGGTCTATACATTAGATTTGTTTTTTGAGACAGGGTCTCACTCTATTGCCCAGCTTGGAGTGTAGTGGCATGGTCAGAACTCAGTGTAGCCTTGACTTCTCAGGCTCAAGTGATCCTCCCACCACAGCCTCCCACATAGCTGGGACCATAGGCACATGCCACCATGCCTGGCTAATTTTAGTTTTTTTAATTATTTGTGGAAGTGGGTCTCATCGTGCTGCCCAGGCTGGTCTTGAACTGCTGGGCTCAAGCGATCCTCCTGCCTTGACTTCCCAAAGTGCTGGGATTAGTGCAGTGAGACACTGCACCTGGCCCACAATTAGATTTTTAATTTTAAAAACAAATTCAAAATTTACATTCAATTTCATATCTGCTTGTTTTAAAATAAAACCAATGTTTCAAATTACGTATCATTTAAAGTAATTAACTCTTTACCCCAGAAACTCTTAAGTAAAATTTATACTTCACAAAGATGTCTCAATATTGCAGCATTGTTTATAATTTCAAAGAAATGGGGGAAGGTGAGTTATCTAATAATGGGGAATTGGCTAAATAAATTATGATACATTTACTTCATGGAATACATGCAGTTATTAAATGTAATGTTTTTGATGCACATTTAAGGTATATATAATATACATATTTGCAAACATTTTATATTTTACGCTTTAGAGCTGCCCTTAGAGAAATGTAACTGTTCTAAAAACAGAGTGAAATGTTCTTGACAGAAGGACTTTTTTCCTGTAAGTTATTGATCTTCTTTAGTGTCAATATATACAGGAAACAACTACCCTCAATTGTAATAATAGGATCTTGTGCAGGTATGACTGCAGGATTATCATCTACAGCAAAACAGCACGTCACAGACACTTTTAAAAACCTAAAAACTTTATCTTCCTTCTTGCTTTAAAAAATCAACCAACCAGTAATGTAGTGAACACCAAGATTTGAGGAAAAATGAACTCAAGAAACATTATATGAAAAAAAGTCATGTTACAGTTCGCATAGTGAGATCTCAATTTTATTTAAAAAACAAAAACTACATCCCTGTGTATGAAGATATATGCGTATTCAAAAACTGTCTGAAAAGAAATTCCTGTGTGTATTCCACAGTGGACCCAACTGTTGATGACATCTCTGTTATTGGGGACTTATAGTGGATGGAAAGACCAGAAAAACACATATGAAAAGCCACACCATGACGTAGGGAGGAGTTAAACAGAGGACAGGAGTACTGGTATTTGGTGGTTAGGCACACTGCTTTCAATGCCTAACAGTCCTAGGTTCAAATCCAGATACTGTCACTCGCCAGATGAAACCTTGGGCAGGTTACTTCTCTCAGCTTAAATTTCTTCATCTGTAAGTATCATCTGAGCACAAATGTATTAATATTGTGAAGTGCTTAGTAAAGTGCTTCAGATCAGCTGGGTACAAATTCGGGGACCTCCACAAACGGGGGTCTTACAGAAAGAGCTCAGTAAATGGTATTTTTTAAATAAAAAATCTACTTCATTGAGGTACTGAGGGGTACACACAATAAAATGTACTGGGCCCCACAAATTATGTAGCTGTAGTTGGTTCTACCATCACCTTAGGTTAGATTTGACTTTTCTATAGTTTCTATAAATGGGATCATATATATGTACTTCTTTCACTTGGCCTAATAGTTTTGAGATTCACCTAGGTTGTTGCATTTACTATCAGCTTTATTCCTAACAGTCAAAACCTGGCAACACTCCAAATGTCCATCAGCAGGTGAATGGCATGTAGTGTAGAATTAACCAAACAGAGGTCTGGTCTTTGTCTTGGGGCACTGGCAGGTGATCTCTAGGCCCCTGAAGTGTCCTGCAATAGGAGTGTCATTGTTTGCCTGGGGGCTTTGGCCAGCAAAAGCGTAATGATGTGATTTATGATAGGCCTTTGGAACACACAGTACGCTCTGGCCTCGGGGAGGAGCTAGAGACTAAAGGTCAGTTGCTTGGGCAGTATACGATTGAGCCCCAGTAAAAGCTCTGGGCACCAAAGCTCAGCCGAACTTCCAAGATGCACAGTACTCTGTGCGCATTGCCACATATTGATGATGGGAAGATAACATGTTCCTGCGGGTGTGGAAGCTTCATATTTGAAACTCTCCCAGATTCTGCCCTATGCAGTAGAAGCTTTGGCTATTTCTAATTTGTATTCTTTCACTGTAATAAAATTGTAATTGTAAGTATAGGGCTTTCCCAAGTTCTGTTAGTTGTTCTAGCAAAATTTCAAGCCTGAGAGTGGTTGTGGAGACCTCTGAATTTGTAGCCAATTGATCTGAAGTGAGGGTAACCCTAGGGACCCCCACACTCAGTATCTGAGGAGAGGACGGTCTTATGGGGACTGCTCACCCAGACTTTGCAGTTTGGCAAGCTCATTGCAAATGGCTAAGCAAATTTTGGTTTATCCATGGAATACCATGGGTTATTACTTAGAGATTGAGAACAGAGGAACAGGCTACTGATGCATATGACACAGAGACGAATCTCAAAAAGCATTGTGCTGAGGGAGTGTGATTTTTAATGCAGGAACTCAGCAACATGTGACAAGAGACCCCATGCACTCATTGCACAAGAAATACTGTTTTCATAGGAAACTGGAATCACCGTGGCCTGTAAAGCAGAAGAGTGTCAGAGGGAAGTGAAACTTGCTCAGGGTCTGAGAGATAGAGATGGGGAGGTGAAGGGGGTGCTTTTTTCTTAGGGATACAGAAGCTACCTTGGGAAGACAAGCCTGGCAGGAGCACGGGCATTGAGGAGTTATGGAAGGTATGGCTGGAAAGGCGGAACATTGGAAACTAATGGAAATTTGGATTTACGCTGTAGGGCATGTGAAACCCCAGAGTTTTCAGAGCTGGCAGGGGGTTTCCCTATGACAAAAATAGGTTTGGATGAATTTGTTTTATATCATTGTATCAGACTGAAAAAAATTTGAGACGAAATCTGCTTTTCTCTAATGGAGAATAATTGAGGTGGTTAGAAAAAAGGATATTAGTTCTGGATATAGGAATAAACAATAAAACAATAAAGTGTTTTTCAAACTTTTCTTGACAGTGACCCAATCAAAAAGTACATTTTATATCAGTACTCAGTACACATGCAGAAAAACACGTACACACATGTGAAAAAAATTTGATGAGACAGTATTTCCTCTTCTTATGTGCAGTGCATCTGAAATGTTCTATTTCATTCTGCTGTGTTCTATTCTGTTATGTTCTATTCTATTTCTTTTTTAAATAATGCTAGTCATAGTTGACTAAATATATTCCCTGTCCTAATATGGTCCCCCCCTCCAGAAGCCTGGGACACTCCCAGTTCTGCAGAGGCATGGCCATGGGTGTGGCAGACAGCCTGGGATGAGGTGGGAGAGCAGGTGTGGGGACAGGCTCTGTCTTTCAGGTTACGTGGCCTCAGGCGTAGCTCATCATCTCTGACCTCTGACCCCTGCTATAGGCCAAATGCGTATGTCCTTCTCCATATTAATAAGCTGACACCTAATCCCCAGGGTGATGGTGTTAGGAGGTAGAGCCTTTGGGAAGTGATTAAACTATGAGGGTGGAGCCCTGATCAATGGGATTCATGCCTTTATAAAAGAGGCCCCAGAAAACAGCCTCCCTGCTTCCTCCATGGGAGGACAGAGCAAGAAAATGCCATCGATGAATCAGGAAGTAGACCCTTACTAGATACCAAACCTGCTGGCAGCTTGATCTTGGACTTCCCCGCTTCCAGAACTGTGAACAATAAGTGTTTGTTATTTACAAGGCATCCAGTCTATGGTAGTTAGTGATAGCATCTCAAAAGAACTAAGACAGCCCCTTTGCCCACTCCTCGGAGGGGCTGACAAACTTGCTCAGACTTAGAGCGGCTTGGTGCCTTTGGGGGTAAGACCATGTATTTGAAAGGATATTGAGAATGGTTATGTGCTATTTAAGGGAAAGAGACTGTGTCCCTGTTTTTGCTTGTCTCCCCAGTGCCCCTTTTCGCAGAGGTCTGGCACCCACTGCAGGTGATGCTTATCACAAAGTAGGCAAGTTGATGTCACCACATAAATAATTTTAAAAGTTCTGAGCATGCATTCTTAGCCAAGTGGTGTTACATGTTTAGATGCATGGTCTTTAAACTTCACTAAAATATTCTTAGCTGGAAATTATTATCTTTATTGTATGGGTGAGGAAACAGAAACTCAGAGAAGGGGGCTACTTGCCTGTGGTCACAAGAGTGAGACAGATTTCAGAGCCCCATCTGTCTGCTTTTTATTCCAACTCCCCTGCCCACACCTGCCTCCACTATGTAGCCCCTCAGCGTCCAAAGGCCAGGCCCAGGATATTTAGGGGTGAGTTTTAGTACAGGTGTCCTTGTGGTGCTCTCACTCTGGACCCTGGAGGCCCCACAACTCTCTAAATGTTTTGTATGTGAAGGTCTTACTCTGGCATTGGAAGCATGCTTTCCAAAATTATAATAAGGACAATCACTAACATTTAGAGAGCACCCCGGATCCCCAGTGAGGCTTTATGCATGCACTGCCTCAACCCCTTGAGGAAGGTACTGTCATCACGCCTGCAGTGCAAGAGGTGAGAGAACTCACCCAAGGTCACAGTGACCAAACAGCACAGCTGGAACTTGAGCTTGGCTTGTCCCTAAACCCGCCAGTGCTGTCAACCATTGTATTCTGGTAATTTGAGGAACAAGGAATAAGGAAGTGGCAGAGAGAAGACGATGCTCGAGTCTGGGGACATTCTGAACTCTTTCAGGGAGGCCCAATAAGAAAAGAGAAATGCAGACAAATGAAATAAAGCAGAGGCTGGGAAGCCAACTCCCACAACACGACCAAGACCCCAAGTTCCCAAAGAAAGTGTTTTATTATTTTCAAAATAGCAATGTGTAAAAACGGCTTTTGCAAGAAAGAAGACAAAAAGGCTAACCTTTACTGTGCCCCCAGTAATGCCAATTCCGTAGCCCTAGCCTAGCAGAAGCGTGGGAAAGCAGCCTTTGCTATATGTATGTAGGCTTTCACTCAGGACAGGTAGATTTTTCATAAAGACTTTGTTTTTAATCTAGGGAAGAGTGTAAAATTGCACAGCAAGTCTTGGGAACTCTGACAGCCCAGTGGACCAGGAAGGAATCTCCATCCATCTCATCTCAGAGTCTCTGGGGTCACAGGGAGCCTGCAAGCCAAGGGGAGACTGGGGAGGAGGGATAGTGGCTGGAGAGATTTATATATAGTGCTGTTCTCCCCCTGTCTTGGAGTCACAGCACCATAAGAGGCTGTGAGATTAAATGAAGAGCAGGCAGGGCCCTGGAGAAGCTAAAGCATCAGTGGGAACAGGGAGTGCAGCAGGTGATAAGTGGGAGATGCAGGTTAATGATGATGCTGGCACATAGGTAGCCCCAGGAGAAGAGCAGAAGCCCTGGGGTGGGTGAGTTTGTGTGTGACTGTGTTTGTGTGTGAGCGTGTGTGTGAGTGTGTGTGGGGGGGAAAGGGGGAAAGAGAGAGAGAGGGAGAGACCCATGATATCCATTTGTATTTTGACCCCATTCTTTTTTTTAAAACCTAATCAAATTGATTCTCCTCTCCTACATAGAGGTTTACATGCCCCATCCCCAACTCTCCTTTGAGGATCAATCCCCTCATCCTCAACATTTATCTAAACTACTTTATAGGAAATATTTCTTTACCTTTAAGACCCTGCACCCCACTAGCCAGGTATGGAAGGATGATTAGACAGCCTGATCCTAAAGAAGGGGCACCAGCAATGACTAGACCAGCTCTTCTAGGGAGGGTAAAGTCTCTGAGCTCTGCAGAGCCAAGGAGCCCCTCTCTGATCTGCCTCAGTAAGTCAAGAAGATACAATGCAAATCCACCCCTTCCGAGTTGTGGCTGTGAGGGAGGAGACAACTCCAGGCATTGTCTGGGGTAGGGAGCCCTCTTTGAGGGAGGCGTACTTTTTCTTTCAATGAGTTTAAGTATTTCCTTCACTAGTTTGACTCTGTAGCTGGTTCTTCTATCCAGCCTCCTCAGAGGTCCCCTTCTCTGCTGAGCATCTCAGATCTTCCTGCTCCTTCTTCCTTCGGCCCCTCCGTGGCTCAGGCTGACCATAGGAACTACTATGCATGTGTGTCAGGCCCTTTTATTTTTAAATTTTTTTTCTCTTACTTATAAATTACCCCAAATGGGTTTTCTATCCAACATTGTTTTTGTTATTTTTGGCTTCTGTGTCTCAATGTCTTTCTTTCTTTTCCTTTTTTTTTTTTTTTTTTAAAGATGGGGTGTTGCCATGTGGCCCAGGCTGGTCTCCACCTCCTGGACTCCAGTGATCTTCCCGCCTCAGCCTCCCGAAGCGCTAGGGTTGCAGGCGTGAGCCACTGTGCTCAGCCTTTGTCAAGCCCTCTCAAGTCGATGTAGCATTTATTGAGCCCAGCACTGTGTTAGATACCAGGGAATGTTTAAGTCTGAGACACCGTCCCTGTCTTCAAGAAACTTGGAGTCTGGTTGGTGACACAAGAATGACCATGAGGCAAAGAGAGACATATATGTAATAAGGTCCCTGAATGGGAGCAAGTCTGTGTGAGATCACTGTATTCAGAGCACATCCAGCCCAAGGACCTCTATTACCAAATAAATGCACCATCAACCCCAGCCTCCCACCACACACTTTTCTTACTCCAATCCCTTGGTGGCTAAGCTGTGTGACCACAGTGGGATGAAGTAAAGACCTGCAGTCCGGGTGGATTTTCCCAAAAGCTTGCCATGTGACCTTGATAAATGGCATCACATGAGTGAAAGTCACAAAATAAACCAGTGGATCTTGCCCAGTGTCCACTGCAGCCACATGGGGAGGACACAGCCTGCTCCAGGACCTTTCCATCAATTTAATTCCAATTGAATCCAGCCTCTTTCTTTGTATGATTTTGAAGGTAGAGTTGGTTTTGTCTTCTTGCTTACTGCCCCCTTTCACTTGTTTAAATATTTACCTTATATTTTCCCTACTCTGACTAAGGGAGACGTTTTGCTAACTTAAGATAGTTGAGCGTCATTGTCCTTCACAGTCCCTTCTAGAGATGTGAATTTCCTTAAAACCCCTGAGATTGGGGTTTAAGCCATCTCTTCTGGAGTTCTCTCACGGGGAGAGAATTAAGTTCAACTGTTCCTTCATACCAGGACCAGACACCAGTTGTTACAGAATTATGGAAAGCTATTCCAGAGAACATGTTGCCCACTTTTAGATATCTGCCTGAGCTACACAGATTCAGCCAGAGTCCATTTATATAATGCTAAATGAGAGTTTCCCACATACAGGGAACTCTAACATCCCCAGATAAATAGCTCTGCAAAGAGAAAATGCAAATTATGACTTAAAGTCAGCCTCTACTTTTGTGCAGTGCATACCAATGTGGCTTTTACCCTTTAGCTAGGGCAATGGAGCTACTACTTCTTTTACGCAGATAGATGCCCTGCATGAATTTGTTTCCTGAGACTGTTGGAAAAATAAATAGACTATTAGCTACTTGGTTTCCTCTTTAGAAACCCAGCAGGCACAACAGGGTGAGACATTAGTCTTTAAGCACCAGGTCTACGAAACAGCCACACCATAGAGCACTTGGAGTGGAACCGAAAAAGATTAAAACAAGTCCAGAGAAAGGGTGTGGGCAGTCAGTTTAGCAGATGCTAAGCTTGTGCCAGAGACTTTTATAATCAAGGCTTTTGCAATCGTGATTTTGTAACAAGTAAAGAATCCACACACACGAGGAGGAAGTGTAAGAAATCAATTAAAACTTCAGAGAATGAAACGTGGAAGGCATAAAGCACCACACACTAGGAGACAAGGAGAAGAATTAGTCACGGAAATAATCATGAGGAAAGTGCAATTGTGGGATCATATGAGCTGAGGATGCCTAGAGGGATCCCTGGACGTCTGTGAGCTATAAGGCGCAGGTGGATTCCTGTAGTGCTCAGCAAGCCTGGCCGGACCCCATGTGCACAGGTGTGGGGTGAGACCATGTGGGAGGTGAGACTGAATGAGGTGGAATGAAAGGATTGATGGGTTTGAAATAGTTGCCAAATGATTCTGCTATGTCCAATAGACTTTCCCAGTCTTAGAAGAAAACAAAGGGGGAGGCTAGAAAAGGGAGCACAGGAAATCTAAGAGTGTGGGACAGAGGGAGGGAGAGGAAAATGGCACATAATGGGGAGTACAAAGGAGACAGTGAAGAGAGAATGAGCATTAGGGCCTGACAGTTTATACTAACATAAATGTAGTGTGTGTATGGAGGTGTGTGTATAAAAATGTTTCCAGAATGATGGGATAGATGTACTGTTCCCCTTTCCCCATGCTAAAGACAACTAGAAACTCTGGGTTGGTTTGTATAAATAAAAATAAGAAGATTCTGAAAGGCAGAGAGGAGGTAAACCAGTCGGGAATTCTGGGACCTGAGGAATGACACAGTGATGAGCTTCCTGTTTCTTTTTGTTTTCGTTTTTGTTTTTGGCTCATATGCCCTGGGCCTGAAGCTGCAGAAGCCAGAAACAGGTGCAGAGAAAGAGAGAAACAATCAACGAAATACTGTTCTCTCTAGCTAAAGGATAAGGAAAGAGGCAGCCTAGCAAGGCAGAAGACTTTTAGACAATAACCATTATGCTCCAAGCACTACAGTATAAACTGTGGCCCCATCTCAATCCATGCTAGCAAAGGCCTGGTGGGGATCAGAGGCTTCCACCCTCATGAGGATATGATGGGGTATTTCAACAACGCCTGCCAGAGTGGTGTCAGAAAAGACCAAGTAGTGAGCCAAGGCTTTCGTCTCCAGTAGCTGGTAACAAAGATTCTCCTACTGCGGTGTGAGTTGAGACCATATGGAAACTTGGAACCCTAACTTTCACTCAGTAGTAACAAGGAGCCCCGCAGCTTGGGTGTCAATAGATGATGATTGTAGAACCTTGACGTCTACCCCACGAGGCAGCATCAAGGGGGTGCCTTCCCTCTCCTGCTCCAGGGTGCTGACACAGAAAGCCAGCTAAAACAGAAGGCTTAAGAAAAATTCAGTCGCATAAAATAATACAAAAACATCCGGGTTTCAATAAAAAATCAACCATGATACCAAGAACCAGGAAGATCTCAAACTGAATGAACAAAGACATTCAACAGAGGCCAACACCGAGATGACAGAGATGTTAGGATCATCTGATGAATATTTTAATGCAGGCACAATAAAAGTACTTTAGTCAACAATTAGGAACACATTTTAAACAAATGAAAACATGGAAAGCCTCAGCAAAGAAATAGTAGATATAGAGAAGAAACAAATAAAAGTTTTAGAACTGAAAAATACCATAACTATAAACAAAACAAAACAAAACAAGAACAAAAAGACCACAGAACTCAGTGGATGGTCTAGCAGAATGGAGGGGACAGAGGAAAGTGAACTGGAAAATAAGACATGAGAAATTATACAATCCAAATAGCAGAGAGAAAACAGACTGAGGAAAAACAAAAAACAAAAAAACAGACCCTCAAACACCTCAATTTATGTCACAGGAGTACCAGAAAGAGGATGGGACTGAAAATGTCATCAAAAAAATAATGACTTAAAACTTTCCACATTTGGAAAGCAACATAAACCTATAGATTCAATAAGCTGAGAAAACCCCAAACAAGATAAAACCAAAAAATTTACACCCAATAGCATTATAATTCACTTTCAGAAAACTAACAACAAAGAAAAAGCCTTGAAAGCAGCCCGTGAAGACAGCAAATTAACTGTAGGGGAGGAAAAATTCAAATGACAGCAGATTCCTTCTAAAAAACCACAGAGGCCAGAAAGAAGCAGGACAATATTTTTAAAGTGCTGGAAAAAAACAATTGTCAGTCCAGAATTCTATACCCAGAAAAAATATTATTTAGGATTGAAGGAGAAATCAAGACATTCTCAGATGAAGAAAAACTAGGAGAATTTGTCACTGGCAGATGTAGCTTAAAAAACAACAAAAGGAAATTTTGATTTTGACTTGAAATCAATTTATAAAAATGGTAATTAATATGACATTGAAACACTCCTTTTTTTGGTGACATCAGAACAATGTCTATTAATTTCAAATCAGCTCTAAATCATGCCTAGATCTGATCCAGTTGTGCCACTGTGTCATCAAGTCCTTAGTCATAGGAAATGTATCTTCTTCATTTGTGATCTCATCCTTTATCAGTGAATATGATTCACTTTCTGTTATGCAAAATTTTAAACATAACCAGAAGTACAGAGAACGCTCTAATCAGCCCTCATGTACCCATCACCCGACTTGTATATGCAGCAACATATAACCAATCTCAATTTATTAGGTTGGTGCAAAAGTAATTGTGGTTTTTGACTGTGAATTTTAAATCATTATAACTAGGCTCAAACACATCTTTATTAATCAAAATAGAAACCATTACAATCAACACATTTTCGCCAACGAGAAGTAAGTTTGTTTCTTCCTGTAGCATAAAAAATCTATTCTTCAGGATTCAACAAACTCTTGGAAAGCAGTTTCTGCATTCTGCTGGTTGTGGAAGAATTTTCCCTGCAAAAAGTTGTTGAGATGCTTGAAGAAGTAGTAGTCAGTTGGCGAGAGGTCAGGTGAATATTGCGGATGAGGCAAAACTTCATAGCTCAATTCTTTCAACTTTTGAAGCATTGGTTGTGCGACATGAGGTTGGGGATTGTCATGGAGAAGAATTGGGCCCTTTCTATTGACCAATGCCAGCTGCAAGCACTGCAGTTTTTGGTGCCTCTCACCGATTTGCTGGGCATACTTCTTAGATGTAATGGTTTCACCAGGATTCAGAAAGCTGTAGTGGATCAGAATGGCAGCAGACCACCAAACAATGACCATGACCTTTTTTTTTGGTGCAAGTTTGGCTTTGGGAAGTGCTTTGGAGCTTTTTCTCTGTCCAAACATTGAGCTGGTCGGTGCTGGTTGTCTACTTTTCATCTCACGTCACAATCTGATTGAGAAATGGTTCATTGTTGTTGCACAGAATAAAAGAAGAGGATACTTCAAAATAACTTTTTTAAAAATTTTATTTTTGGTCAACACATGAGGCACCCACTTATCGAGCTTTTTCACCTTCCAATTTGCTTCAAATGCTGAACCACTGTAGAATGGTTGATGCTGAGTTCTTAGGCAACTTCTCATATAGTTGTAAGAGGATCTGCTTTGATGATTGCTCTCAATTGGTCATTGTCAATTTCCTATGGCCAGCCACTATGCTTCTCATCTTCAAGGCTCTCGTCTCCTTTGCAAAACTCCTTGAACTACCACTGCACTATATGTTCATTACAACTCCTGGGCCAAGTGCCTTCTTGATGTTGCGAGTTGTCTCTGCTGCTTTATGACTCATTTTAAATTTGAATAAGAAAATTGGTTGAATTTGCTTTTGGTCTAACATTATTTCCATAGTCTAAAATAAATACAATACAATAAATAGCAAGTAATAATTCATTAGCAAAAATTATAAAGCGAGAAATGCCCACATAACCACATTTATTTAAGAATGTATTCCAATATCAGACAGCAAATTCCAACAAGGCAAAAACCACAATTACTTTTGCATTCACCTAATACTTGTTGACCCACACATTTTAGCCAGAGCATTTCAAACAAAACTCATAGATCAGGGTATTTTCACTGTAAATACTTGAGTGTGCTCCTCTGAGAAGACTTTTAAAATAATCATCACACTTTAAAAGTCAATAATTTCTTAATATGATATAAATATTTTGTTCACTTAATTGATTTGATTCTGCATCCCTCACACTCTACGTACCGCATTAAGTTATGTCTTCTAAGTCTCCTTTGTTTTACAACAGTTGCTCCTTGTCTTATTTATTCCATTAACACGTACAATCAAATGTCCCACAGTCTGTGCTTGATTGATTACTCCCTCGTAGTGTACATATGAACTTTCCTCTATTCCCTATATGTCCTACAAACTGGCAGGTTTGGAGGACAAACTAGAGTCAGGCTCAAGTATTTGACAAATCCACTTCATATGTGATGTTTCTCACTTCCTACTGCTTCCCGCCAAAGAGATGTCATGATATCCGGTTGCCTCATATTTAAGTATAAGATTTGTCAGTGGAGCCAGGTGATGTTAGCCTGATCCTCATTATAAAATGTCCAATCACACTTTCCCCTAATGATTTTAGGATGCATTGTTGATTGTTGCCTAGACCTACTGTTTTATTCAGATTTGCAAAATGTGATTTTGGGATTCTATCATCAATCTTTCATCTATGTACTTATTAGCTAAATTCTTCTTCTTTTTTTTTTTTTTTGAGACAGAGTCACACTCTCACCCAGGCTAGAGTGCAGTGGTACAATCACAGCTTACTGCTCTTAGCTGAATTCTTGTAAAGAACTTTTCTCCTTTCAACTAGTTGTGTTCCATTAAAACATTTCTTATTGAGGTAAAATATACATATATAATTTACCATCTTTACCAGTATGTAGTTTAGTGCTAATAAATACATTTATATTATTTTTTTCCCCTTCATCTCCCAACTTCCTGGCCTCTGCTAACCACCATTCTACTCTCTATTCATGAAATACATGTTTTAATCTCCTGCATGTAAGTGAGAATATGCAATATTTGTCTTTTGGTGCTTGGTTTATTTCACTTAACATAATGGCTTCCAATTGCTGCAGATGACAGGATTTCATTCTTTTTATGGCCAAATAATATTTCACTGTGTATATGTACCACATTTGAAGGGCACTTAGGTTGATTCCATATTTTCACGAATGTGAATAGTGCTTCAATAAACATGAGAGTGAAGCTATCTTTTTGATATATTAATTTCTTTTCTTTCTTTCTTTCTTTTTTTTTTTGAGACAGGGTCTCACTATTTTGCCTAGGCTGGAAGGCAGGGCCATGAGCCTAGCTTACTACAACCTCAAATTCCTGGGCTCAAGTGATTCTCCCGCCTCAGTCTCCTGAGTAGCTAGGACTATAGGCAGGCACACACCACAATGCCCAGTGAATTTTTCTATTTTTTTGTAGATATGGGGTCTTGCTATGTTGCCCAGGCTGGTCTCAAACTCCCAGGAGGGAGGCTCAAGCAGTCCTCCTCCTTTGGTCTCCCAAAGTGCTGGGATTACAGGCATGAGCCACTGCACCCCACCCATTTCCTTTCTTTTGGATATATACCCACTAGTGGATTGCTGGATCATATGGAAGTTCTACCCAAAGAAAATTTTTTAAACATAAAGAAAGTGATAAAAGAAAACTTAGAACCTTCAGAAGAAGGCAAAAATATGGGTAGATACCATAGACCTTCCTTCTCTTATTGAGTTTTAAAAATTATGTTTGACAGTTGAAGCAAAATTATAAAATTGCTTGATGTGGTTCTAAATTTATGTAAGGGAATATTTAAGACAATTATATTATAAATAGGAGGAGAGGGGGAAGGGATACAAAAGGATGTAAGCTTTCTATATGTGATTTGAATTGGTAAAATAAAGATATCAGTAGACTGATAAGTTATGAATATCTAATATAATACCAAGAGCAATCACTAAAAATGCTATAAAAAGAGATACATCCAAAAGCACTATAGATAAACCAAAATGGAATTCTAAAAAATGTTTATGTGCCTGTAGTCCTAGCTACTTAGGAGGCTGAGGCATAAGAATTGCTTGAACCCAGGAGGTGGAGGTTGCGGTGAGCTGAGATCGTGCCACTGCACTGCAGCCTGGGCGACACAGCGAGACTCTGTCTCAAAAAAAAAAAAAAGTTTATGTAACCCACAGAAAGGCTGGAAAAGGAAAAAAGAAATGAGAAACAGACCAAACAGAAAACAAAAAATAAAATGGCAGATTTAAGCCCTAAGACATCAATAAATACATTAGATATTTAAGGTCTAAACACACAATTAAAGACAGAGGTTGGTACAATGAATTAAAAAATATGACCTGCTACCCAACTCCATGCTTCTATGAGAAACTCATGTCAAATACAATAATACAGGCAAGTTGAAAGTAAAAGGATGGAAAAATGTATAATGCAAATTTTAATTACAAGGAAGCAGGAGTGGTTATGTAAATTTCAGATAAAGTAAACTTCAGAGGAAAGAAAATTACCAGAGACAGAAGGACTATTTAATGTCAATAGGGTAAACCCTCCAAGAAGACATAGCAATCCTAGATGTATATGCGCCAAACATCAGACCTGCAAATGTGTAATATAAAAACGGAAAGAATTGAAAAGAAAAAGAGATAAATCAACAATAATAGTTGGAGATGTAACATACCTTTCTCATCCATTGATAGAACGATTAGACAGAAATCAACAGGACTATAGAAGAACTAACGATACTGCCAAGCAACAAGATTTAATGGACACGGTAGAACATTCCACCCTACAACAACAGAGTGCACATTCTTTTCAAGATAGGCCATAAAATAAACCTCAGCAAATTAGTTTTTTGTTAGAATTTTTTTTCCAGGGATAGGATCTTGCTATGTTTCCCACGCTGGAGTGCAGTGACCATTGACAGGCATGATCACAGCACACTATAACCTCAAACTCTCGGGCTCAAGGATCCTGAGTAGCTGGGACTACAGGTGGGTGCCACTGCGCCTGACCCTCAGCAAATTAAAATGAAATTGATATCACATACAGTGTGATCTCTGACCACAGTGAAATCAAAGTAGAAATCAAGAACAGAAAGATAAGAGGAAGATTCCCAAATACTTGAAAACAACATGACATATTTTGAAATAATCCATGCATCAAAGAGGAAATCTCAAGGGAAATAAAAAATACATTAAACTGAATGAAAATGAAAATACAACAAATCAATTGTGGGACACATCTAAGCAGTGCTGAGACGAAAATTTATAGCACTAAGTGCACGCATTAGAAAAGAGGAAAAGTCTCAAATCAATAATTTAAGCCCCACCTCAAGAACCTAGGAAAAGAAAAGCAAAATAATCCCAAAAGAAGCAGAAGTAAAGAAATAACAAAGATAAGAGTAGTCTGGGCACGATGGCTTACACCTGTCAAACCAGCAGTTTGGTAGGCTGAGGCTGGAGGATCACTTGAAGCCAGGAGTTTGAGACAAGCCTGGGCAACATAGGGACACCCTGTCGCTACTAAAAATTAAAAAAAAAAAAAAAAAAAAAAGAATTAGGTATGGTGGTGCACACCTGTAGTCCCAGCTACTTAGGAGGCTGAGGCAGGAAGATCACTAGAACCCAGAAGTTCAAGGTTACAGTGAGCTATGATCACATCACTGTATTCTAGCCTAGGCGACAGGGAGAGACCTTGATTCTTAAAAAGAAAGAAAGAAAAAGACAATAGCAGAAATTAATAAAATTGAAAACATAAAACAATCAAGATTGTTGTGGTCTTGGTGGAGGAAGAGTCATATAGAACAGACAGAGAAGCCAAAAATAGATCCCCACAAATGTGGCAATTAATTTGCAACAAAGGTACAAAAGTAATTCAGCGGAGGAAAGACAGCCTTTCAACAAATGGTGCTGGAGCCATTGGACTTCCATAGGCAAAATGCATGCACCTCAACCTAATTCTCAAACCTCATACAAAAATTAACATAAAATGGATCACAGACTTAAATGTAAAATTATAAAACAGAAAAAAAAAAAAAACCATAGAGAAAATCTTTGGGCTCTAGGGCTAGTCAAGCAGTTAGACCTAAGATGAAAAACATGACCCAAAGAAGGAAAAACTGATAAATTGGACTTCATCAAGATTAGAAACTTTTGCTCTATGAAAGACCCATTAAGATAATAAAAAGACAAGCTAGAGAGTAAGAGAAAATAGTGGCAAACCACATGTCCAACAAAAGACTAGTAGCTAGAATATATAAAGAACTCTCAAAACTTAACATTAAAAAGCAAACAATTCAATTAGAACGTGGGTGTAGTAGGCTACATCGTGGCCTGAAAGCTAGTCAGATACTAACCCATGGGACCTGGGAATGTTACCTTATATAACAGAATAAACTTTCCATGTGCGATTCAGTTAAAGATCTTGAGATGGAGAGATTATCTTGGATTATCCACGTGGCCCCTAAATGTAATCCTAAGTGTTCTAATAAAACAAAGGAAGAGGGAGATTTGACTCGGAAGGCAGAAAGCAATGTGATGATGAAAGCACAGAGAAATTGGAGGATGCTATGATGGCAGTATGAAAGATGGAGGAAAAGGGGTACAGGCCAAGGAATGCAGCTCTAGAGGCTGGAAAAATGAAGTGGATTCTCCCCTAGAGCCTCTAGAGGGAGTGCAGCCCTGGCAACAACTTGATTTGAGCCCAGTGAAGCTGTCTTTGGACTCTAGCCTCAAGAACTATAAGCGAATGAATATGTGTGTGTTCATTTCTTTTGTTTTTTGAAACAGGGTCTTGCTCTGTCATCCAGGCTGGAGTGCAGTAGTCCAATCACGGCTCACTGCAACCTGGACCTCCAGAGCTCAAGCAATTCTCCCATCTCCTGAGTAGCCGGGACTACAGGTGCCTGCCACCATGCCCAGCAAATTTTCTTATTTTTATTTATTTATTTATTTACAGATAGGGTCTCACTATGTTGCCCAGTCTGGTCTCAAACTCCTGGGCACAAATGGTCCTCTGTGCTTGATTGGCCTCCCAAAGTGTTGAGATTATAGGCATGAGCCATCATGCCAGGCCAAACATCTGTTGTGTTTAAGCTACCAAGTTCACAGAAATTTGCTACTGCAGCAATGGGAAACTAATAGAACGGGCAAGAGACACAGAGATGTTTTGCTGAAGAAGGTGTACAGGCAGAAATCAGCACATGAAAATATGTACATTTTCTTTTTCTTTTCTTTTCTTTCTTTTTTGAGACAGAATTTCACTCTTGTTGCCCAGGCCGAAGTGCATGATCTCAGCTAATTGCAACCTCCGCCTCTCGGGCTCAAGCAATTCTCCTGCCTCAGCCTTCCGAGTAGCTGGGATTTCAGGCATGCGCCACCACTAATTTTGTATTCTTAGTAGGGACGGGGTTTCTCCATGTTGGTCAGGCTGGTCTTGAACTCCCGACCTCAGGTGATCCGCCCGCCTTGGCCTCCCAAAGTGCTGGGATTACAGGGGTGAGCCACCCTGCCTGGCCGAAAACATGTACATTTTCATTAGCCGTTAGGGAAATGAAAAATAAAAACCACAATGGGATCTCACCACACACCCATCAGCATGGCTAAAATAAAAAGTAGTGACAGCATCAAATGCCAATTAGAATGTAGAGAAACCAGAAACCAAACTCACACATTGGAAAGTAACGGTGCAGCCATTCTAGAAAACTTGGGCAGTTTCTTTAACAAACTAAACGTGCAACTACCATATGATCCAGAAACTGCACTCTGGGACATTTGTCCTAGAGAAATGAAGACTTATCTTATGTTCCTGCAAAAGCCTGCACAAGAATGTTTATAGCAACTTCCTTCGTAATAGCCCAAGAACTGGAAACAATCCCCGTGTCCTTCAACAAGTCGGTAAATGATTAAGCACACTGGTTCATCCATACCGTGAAATACTACTCAGCCATGAGAAGAAACAGCCTTGATACACAAAGCAACCTGGATAAATCTCCAGAGAATTATCCTGAGTAGAAAAAGCCAATCCCCGCCGGGCGCGGTGGCTCACGCCTGTAATCCCAGCACTTTGGGAGGCCGAGACGGGCGGATCACGAGGTCAGGAGATTGAGACCATCCTGGCTAACACGGTGAAACCCCGTCTCTACTAAAAATACAAAAAACTAGCTGGGCCTGGTGGCGGGCGCCTGTAGTCCCAGCTACTCTGGAGGCTGAGGCAGGAGAATGGCGTAAACTTGGGAGGCGGAGCTTGCAGTGAGCTGAGATCGCGCCACTGCACTCCAGCCTGGGCGAAAAAAAAAAAAAAAAAAGAAAAAAAAAAAAGAAAAAGAATAAGTCAATCCCCAAAGGCTGTTACACAGTCTGTGATTCCATTAGTTTAACATTCTTAGCATGTCAAAATTATAGAGATGGTGAACAGGTTGGTGGTTGGCAGGAGTTAAGGAGGAGGAGAGGGCATTGCCAAGGGAAGGAAATGGGTATGTTTATAAAAAGGCAACTCCAGGACCCCTTGTGATGATGGAAAGGTTCTGTTTCTTAGCTGTATCAATGCCAGGGTCTTGGCTGTGATACCGTACTGTAGTTTTGCAAGATGTTACTATCAGGGGAAATTAGGTAAAGTGTACATGGGATCTCTGCATTATTTCTCACAACTGCATGTGAATCCATGATGATCTCGAAATAAGAAGTTTAAAACCATGAATGTGGGGAGGAGAGAGGCAGAAGTGTTTGAAAAGGCTAGAAGTTACCAAACAACAAGTTTAAAATTCTACTCATAAACAAAGTAGAATTATTTGATTTCCCATTGTAAATAGAAAATGTGATTTTACATGCCCAGCACTACACATATGCTTAATAAATATTTGTTGGACAGATGGGGGTGGGGGTGGATGGATGGAAAGCAAATAGCTGCAAATCCTGTCAGCAGGCAGTGTAGGGGCAGAGGATGAAGGAAAAAGAAAAGACAAAGAGAAAAAGAAGGAGGAGGAAGGAGGAAAAAGAGCAGAAGAAGAGAAAGCAGAAGAGAGAAAGGAGAGGAAGAGGAAGAGGAGGAAGAGGAAGAAGGGGAGGAAGGAAGAGGAAGAGAAAGAGAAGTCAGGGGAGATGAGAAGCATGGTGCTTTGTGGCTTGTTGACAGTGGACAAGGCTGTGGATTTTTCTGAGCAGCCCTTGTGTGGAGAAAGAACCTCCCAGGGTGCATGGCGCCCGCAGACACCCTGGCTTGGCTGCCCTTTGTTGGGTGGAACTGCTCCCTCCCTCCGTGCTGGGCACTTCCTTTGTCCCCTGGTGGGTGGCTCCTGTATGGGTGAGGTATTCCAGCTCTCTGAGCCCTTTCCTTCTCACCTTGTACCTGCACAGCTCCAGCACCAGGCCATGGTCACAGACACTCAGAATGTGTTGATGGAATTTTCCTGTTGACTTAAGCCAGTGAGACCTTGCTCGTCCTGGAAAAACTGGACATGAGAGAGGCAGGGGGAAGAGGAATTGCTTTCCAAGAATCTCCCTGATATGGGGTGCTCTGCAGGCCTCTTTTGTCATCCCCTTGTCCTTGGGAAGGGGTTCCTGGAAAGGCGCTGGTACAGGAGGGCACTGGTGCAGGTGGGGACTGGTGCAGGAGGGCACTGGTGCAGGAGGGCACTGGTGCAGGTGGGGGCTGGTGCAGGTGGGGG